>NW_027272613.1:0-378872 GCF_040938485.1 Diadema antillarum | reverse complement strand
CGTATAGATTAATTCCAGTATATAACATTCACACTATAAAAAGCTTTTGTGTTTGTGAAAGAATCACAAGTATATCATGCCATAAAACACCTGTCTGTATGTAATTTGTAGTTAACAAATTTACAGCTATTTTTAGAAGCACTTCAAGGTCAAGGGTATAACATTCATGATCAAATTGACACTAAATCTGAAAGAAGAGCACAAATAGTTTAGAACCTTAATATGTTAGGCTGTCAGCTTTCATAATTCTTGAGATATTGCTCTGTGAAAAGTCTTTCGAAACACATATTATGTGCAGTGCAATGAGGAAAATGGAGCGACATATTGTTTTTATCAAATTTTGGATTAAATTTCAAGGTCATTATTATGTAATAAAAGTGTTTGGTGGTATATATTACTAAAATATGTATAGCAGACTACCCCTACTGCAAATATCACAGGGCAAGGGCTTTTCATCTTGAAAGCATGGACATTTGAAATGTCCTCTAAACCCAATATGTGATATTACATGGGAATTTGGCCGTTTACGACCATTTTCAGTGGGGTGAATTTACCATTGAACATTTCGGTAGCAAAATTTCTTTGGTAACCCAAGATAGTATAGGTCAATGTCTATCAATACAAAAAAATTGATGCCATTCCTAGGTGGGACGAAGGGTGATCCGTGACCTTGAATTTGGCACATTTTTCATTTTTGTCAACTTTGAGGGCGCTCTCCGTAAAAATGGTGGGCACGAATCCGCTGATTTTTTTCAAAATTACTGAGCAAGTCAAAGCCTTCAACAGCATAATATTTTAGAACCTAAGGTGATGAAATGTGGAAGATATTAGCCTCTAAATATGCATTGAATTTTTCGAAATTAACATTTAACATCATTTTCGGTGACCTCGTGCACGTAAACGAAAAGTCAATTTCGCGTCATAGTCACTTTTTCTTGCAGAGACTATAAAGTTCTTCCAATTTCCAGATAATGAACGCTTTTGCATAAATATCCATGCTACCACAATCAATCAAAAATGCATAATTTTCTTTTAACTAATATTTTGGATTGCGCATCGGTTGCTATGTGAGGCTGTATCTTAGCAACCAATTGACCTTGGGGCAAAATATTTTGGGATTTTCCGTCAGACACTTTGGGGAACATTTGGTGCGATTTTAAAGAAAATCGGAGGGGGTCGGGTGACAAGCACTGGATGATTTGACATGGATTGACCCATGTAGATTGTACATAACACAGCTAATTATGTGTACAAGTAAGTTATAATTCTTTGTGTGCCAAATGAAAACCCTGTGTGCTGCGTACATATATCTGAGACCACACCACATAAAGGGCTTTGGGAATACATTCTGTTTTAATGAAAGTGTATATTGCACTTGGGGGTCACAAATCTGCTGTAAAGCAAGAAATGTTTGTGGCATGAAATTTTTACAAATTGGAGCAGACAGCCTTTTTGCAACATGAAATTTTTTGCGATTTGCCACATGGCATTTAATGCATATAAAATCTTGTAGACGAGAACTTTTTATGCGCATTTTAATTTTTGGCTCGCGCAAAATTAAAATGCAAAATAACATTTCTGGTTTTGCAGTTTTGCAATACTTATTTGTATTGTTTGTTCCTTGTCTTGACCCTATGACCATAGGAGGCTGAACAGTACAACTCAAGCTCAGGTGGTGTTGATTTGTATGATGATGTGATCACTGCTCCCTCAGATGGAGGCAAATCATCCCAGAGTGTAAGTTTGCAGAGATTTCTCCGAATTGTTTAATTTGATTTTTTTTTACCTTTTTTTTTTTTTTTTTGGGGGGGGGGGGGGGGGGAGATAATATGCATGGCATGGCACCATGATATGCAGACCTCCCAACCATCTTGAATTGGAGGAAAGAATCTTGAATTTGGAGGAAAGAATCTGAATTTTGCCCATTTCTAGCTCTTGTTTCAATGACAGCTCCCTATTTTTCTTGATGATTTTACTTCACACTCCTCTGGGGAGCTGCTCTTTCTTTCCTACTTTTGAGCCAAATCATCCCTATTTTTCAATCAGAAAGGTTGGAAGGTCTGCATATTGGTATTGGCAGAAGCTTGTAAGCAGGTTTGATACCACTGATGTTGCCCCTTACTGCATAAGGGGCAACAATAGATTACTTTTGTGAGCTGTAGCTCATGTGTTGCATGTACATCTGTACATGCATTACATTTTCTTAAACCGTATACCTCTACATGTAATTTACATCTGTCTTTGTAATGTTTTATTGGACTGAATAATTATGATAATGATGATAATAATAACCAAAGTTGATATTGTTAATTGTACAAGTATTGTACATGAACATGTATGAAATTGATATTGACGTACAAGTATTGTATATATGTAATATTTCACCCTACTTACACCACACAACAGATCTCTGGTGGGGGCGACGCCTCCAAGGGTAGGCGGTCATCCTCGGACCATCACCATTCTGGACATCAGGGCGGCTACTCTGGCAAGAGAGTTTCCCTGTATGTGGGCAATCTAACTTGGGTAAGGCCACCCTCCACTGAACATAGTTGATGCACATGGCAATTTGTCTCTTGAATGACAAGGTGTAACTTTTTAGCTCACCTGAGCCAAAGGCTCAAGTGAGCTATTGCGATCGCCCTTCGTCCGGCGTCCGTCGTGCGTCGTGCGTCGTCCGTCGTCCGTCGTCCGTCGTCCGTCGTGCGTCGTGCGTAAACTTTTTACATTTTCATCTTCTTCTTGAAAACCCCAAGACCGATTTTCATCAAACTTGGCAGGTAGCATCCCTAGGGGGTTAGGAACTCAATTTGTTAAAATGGGCACCATGCCCCACCCAGGGGGCCCCCAGGGGGGCCCAAACCCCCAAAATTAAGGAATCTGTAAAAATCTTCTTCTCTAGAACCAGAAGTGATAGAGCTAAGTTAATACTATGAGTTAGTACATTGATGACTGTAGTTTCAAGTTTGTTCATGGCAGAATCAGGGGTGCCCCCCTTGGGACCCAGGGGAGGGGGGTGGGGAAGGGTTCTAATGGGGCCTAAATTGTACATTTTCATCTTCTTCTTGAGAACCCCATGACCCATTTTCACCAAACTTGGCAGGTAGCATCCCTAGGGGGTTAGGAACTCAATTTGTTAAAATGGGCACCATGCCCCACCCAGGGGGCCCTCAGGGGGCCCAAGCCCCCCAAAATTAAGGATTCTGCAAAAATCTTCTTCTCTAGAACCAGAAGTGATAGTGCTTAGTTAATACTATGAGTTAGTACATTGATGACTGTAGTTTCAAGTTTGTTCATGGCAGAATCAGGGGTGCCCCCCTTGTGACCCAGGGGAGGGGGTGAGGAGGGGTCCTAATGGGGCCTAAATTGTACATTTTTATCGTCTTCTTGAGAACCCCATGACCCATTTTCACCAAACTTGGCAGGTAGCATCCCTAGGGGGTTAGGATCTCAATTTGTTAAAATGGGCACCATGCCCCACCCAGGGGGCCCCCAGGGGTCCCAAACCCCCCAAATGAAGGAATCTTTATAAATCTTCTCTAGAATCAGAAATTATAGAGCTGAGATAATACTATGAGTGATTACATTAATGACTGTAGTTTCAAGTTTGTTCATAGGAGATCCAGGGGTGCCCCTCTTGGGTAGGGGGGGGGGGGGGGTGGTTGGAAGGGTCCAAATGGGGGCCTGAATTGTACATTTTCATCTTCTTCCTGAAAACCTCATGATGGATTTTTGTCAAACTTGGCAGGTAGCATCCCTAGGGGGTCAGGATCTCAATTTATCAAAATGGGCACCATGCCCCACCCAGAGGGCCCCAGGGGGCCCCAATCCCCCCAAATTAAGGTATCTTAAAAAAAATTGGGCCTTTATTGTACATTTTCATCTTCTACTTGAGAATGCCTGGTCAAATTTTGGTAGAGCTGTGAATAATTTAGGTTAGTGACTGCGTGAAAGGTGAACTTGCGATACTCAGGTGAGCGCTAGACCCGCGGGTCTCTTGTTATCTGAATTTCATGTTGTATGAGGATTGATGTATGCATATTGATGTTAATCAAGGGAAAGTGTATTGATACCTTCATACTTGTCATTACACTTCGTCTTTTGACCACATACTCTCCTCATTGTTGTTTTGTCTGAATGACCGATGGGAAGCTGATTGTGATATTTCGTGTGTTAAAGGGATGGCACACTATTGGTGGAGATGAGAATTGGGCTTTTAACTTTTTGCGAGATACCAAAAAAAAACACTTATGAAATAGTACAGAGTATACCATTTTAAGAGGAATCCAAAGTTTATTTGATGAAAATCGGGTTTATAATGACTGAAACATCCAAAAGCAAAGTAAAACAAAGCGATCGTATTAAAAGGTGGGTCCCACACTTTATTGGAATCACTCTGGTTTGGATATCTCAGCCATTTCAAAGCCAATTTTCATCAAATAAATGTTGAATTCCTCATGGAATTACATGCTCTTTTATAATTCATAGGAGGTTTCTCATTATCTCACCAAAAATGTTAGAAACTTCAAATTAGGTCTCAACCAAAACTATACAATCCCTTTAAGCTTGTCTTGGTATACAATACCATGACCATGTAGTCCTGAATAAAAATGACCAGTATTATTCTTTTAGCAGTAGCGTTAATTATGAAATCTATACTGTAGCCCAGATTACCACAGTGTTCACTTTATTCTTTCATCCAACTTTCTTTATTCTTTGTTCATTTTTCAGTAGTGAATATTGTTCAATCAATTTTGACACTGTGGTTTTCTTTAGTGGACCACTGACAGAGATCTCACTCAAGCCATCAATGAACTTGGGGTCAACGACCTCCAGGACATCAAATTCTTCGAGAACAGAGCCAACGGTCAATCCAAGGGCTTTGCTGCGGTGCACGTTAGCTCCGAGACCTCCTATCGTCTCCTGATGAACAACCTTGGCAAGAAGTGAGTAGTGTGCCCTCCTCTCAGATAAACTGACTGACTTTTGATCCAAATGCATTATTGTTGCATTACAGTACCAAAATGTGATGTCAAAGCTTTTTGTTGCCATGGAAACTGGTTCTAAACAACCTCTCCTGGGCCCATATCATAAAAGTTAAAATGATAGCAACTCTAGCTAGAATAGCAACTTCCGGTAGCAACAGCCAACTAGGAACCTTGATTCTTGTTGTTACCATGACAATTGCCATTCCAGCAAGAGTTGCCATTATAGCAAGTTTTTTATGAGATGGGGCCCTGGTCTAAGTGTTTATGGGCACACCTGGTTCCCATTTCAGCTAAGAGATTGTGACATCATCACTTCAGTACTCTATTGCAGGGCATTTGCATGACAGTCGTTGGACAAATTGTGGACCACTTGTTGGGTACAGTAGTTGCAGGACATTTTCAGATGTCTGGCCTCTGCCCACAAAAAAAAAAACCCCACCAAAAACAATAGAATTCTTCCTCTAGTTTGTGGGATTATGAAGAATGCAGAATCTTTACACTTAACATAATAATGACACACCTGCTTTGAGCGGGATAGGAGGGCTGTGTAATTGATTTCTATTTTCTTATACTGTACGAGCTGAAATTTTCACGTACAGATATTTTCGCGAGTTTCTACTTTGAGGACATTTTCGCGTGTTGTTAATTTGGCGGTTGCGGGGGTCTTACTGAACTTACTTATTCGCGTGTTGTTATTTTCATGGTTCAAAGGCGATTCGCGAAATTCGCGAAAATAAAACCACTGCAAAAATTTCAGCTCGTACAGTATGGCATGGTATGAAAATACCCGAATTATGCAAAGAAAAATTGATATAAGAGGCTGTTGGCAAAATTGATGCCAAAGTTAGAACCCAAGAAGAATGAAAATTGATTATTTCCCACAATTGACTGTTCTCAGAGCAAAAGTGTTGGACTGAGACAGGGAAAGTGAAGAAAATGCGTAGAGTACGAGAAGAGTTCAGTTATTTATTACTACAACCCAAGCTCATACATATTTTGAACATGAGGTAGTTCAATATTTGGATTGTGTCTCAGTGTAGTAATACTAAGGAAAAACAGGATTGACAAGGTGTAAACATACTTCTGATTAGCAGAAAACTTTGATCACTTTAATAAAGAGTCACATGTTTACTCCTTCTTTAGCTTCACAGCTTCGCCAAACTTTCTTGTTTGGCTGGCTGGCTTTTCTTGACTCAGTTGGATGAAACTGAATTACTTTTTTCATGCAACAACGAGCTACTGGATGCTGAGAGGTCCTTTGGAATGGACAAAAGCTAGTCAGTCAAATTTTCACATTGTCTGAAGCTCATAAACCAACGTTTACTGTAACTTACTGTGAACTTCTGCTCTTACATTTTGTTTGTCCAACCAGAGAGCTACATGGCCAGATGCCTGTGGTCACTCCTTACAGCAAGCAGAACTTTGGACAGTTTGACCAAGCTTCCAAGAAAGGTAATGAAATCTGCGTAGCTTTGTGTCCTAAAGCAAAGCAGCTCTAAGAGTCTTAACAAGGATTTGCTAATCATTGTGTTAGTTTTAGTGTATCACTTGACACTTAGTTTTTTTGTAGGCCATGGCACCAAAGCAAAGCCTCACATTCTAGGGAACCTTTAATTTTCGTGCTTGAATGATTACTGAAAGTATTGATGTTGCATGTAAGGTGAATGACTGTATTACTATTGGTATCAGAAAGAAATGTCTTATTGCTAAGTGTGTGTAAAGTGTTTTTTGAAAGTTTCATCAAGTTGCTGTTTGATGAAGGGAGAAATTATTTGAAATACAGCAGCAATATTTTACTGTTACCTTACAAAGCAGAGTTCCTTAATATGATATCACTTTGTTGTGCTGACAGTAGTTACTCTAAATTCAGTGCAACCAAAGAGTTATAGACCAGCAAAGCTGATGAATAGCAACTTTGAAGACTTGGCTGATGAGTAGTATAAGTCCTGTATTCTTGTCATAGGTATTGATAAAATGTTTTTGTAGTCATACCTGCCAGTCAGACAGTTTGTGTGTCAAAGGGATTGTGTTGTTTTGTTTAAGATGGGGCTTCAGGTTTCTGATATTTTTTTGTGAGATAATGAAAAACCTGTCATGAAATATGAAAGAGCGTACAACTCTAAGAGAAATTCAAAGTTCATTTGATGAAAATTGTTTTTAAAATTGCTGAGATGTCCAAAACAAATGGGTCATAAATGGTGGTATCCCCCTTTTAGCACCATTTTGGTTTACTCTGTTTGTTATATCTCAGTCATTTCAAAGCTGATTTTCATCAAATAAACTTTGAATTCCTCTTAGAATTTACACTTTTTGATATTTCATAAGTGATTTTGATTATCTTGCAAAAAGTTGAAATCTGAATTTCCTCCCATCTCAGCCAAAACTATGCCATTTCTTATAAGAGTTGATCTTTAAAATATCTTCATGTTGTCTGTATTTTGCAATACTGTGTTTGCAAAGTGGATCGGTCAGTGAGATCTGAGGGAGCTGAATGCCAGCCAGACCATTGCCAATTGAGGTCAGAGGAACAAGCTCCCAGCAAGCACTGTTAATATTTGAGCATTCTTGTTTCTGTAACTCTTACGCTTTCCCCCATTTACTCTTCATCAGTGCATGATGGACGTGACTCTCGGGAACACCATAACAACCGGGATGAGCGCTACGGAAACTGGAGAGGTGGGGGTGGTCAGTATTCAACGATAAAGAAATTTTGCAAACCTCTTTGAGGGAATCTATCTCTCGCCTTTCTTTGTGCTGCAATATAAAGTCCATCCACATTGTGTATGCCAAAGACTTAATTGGAGAGGACTGCAGAGTTCTTAGGCCAAGATGATACTGTTACTGAATATTAGCTTTACTTGTAGCTTGTAAATAGAAGCTGGTTATTGCTCCAGCAGATACACCTACCTTGTAGCTTGTAGTAAGCATTGAATCATGTGAGATATAGGAATGATGCAAGGAGTTACCTGCACAAAGGATGGGCTGAGTGATAGAACTCCTTTTTCATGTCGAGAGGGTAGAAATGATGGCACTGCCATGCTCTAATCTTCAATGTCTTTGTCCTTTTTTTCCCCAGCTCAAGGTGGCCAGGGAGATGGGCGGGACAACCGAGATTACCGCAACCGTGATGACCGTTACCAGGACAGGAGAGGTGGCGGTGGAGGAGGGAATCAATATGGTGGCCCTCCCCAAAACAACCAGGGACCGCCCCCACCCAGATTCCAGAATCAGGGCCCGCCCCCAATGCACCCTGGGCCACCTCCGCCAATGAACCAGGGACCTCCGCCAATGAACCAGGGACCACCCCCGATTCATCAAGGACCACCCCCTCCCATGAACCAAGGACCGCCCCCTGGTCCCCAAGGACCACCGCCAATGAATCAAGGCCCTCCCCCAATGAATCAAGGACCACCACCAATGAATCAGGGCCCTCCCCAAATGAATCAAGGACCGCCTCCAATGAATCAAGGCCCACCCCCTCAGGTAAGTTCTGTATAAGCTGATATTTTTGCAAGGGTTTGATTTTCATGCATTTCGCGAATAACAGTTGGGTTGGGAATTTAACAATACGCAGAAATATTGCAATGCGCTAGGGTTATAGCGCATTTACAATAGCCTTGTCAATTCGCGGAAAGTACATCTCACGAAAATGTATATTATGACCTCCCCACTTGTGAAAATATCTGTTCGCGAAAATAACAGCATATACAGTAGATGAAGTAACTAATCAGGGTAAAACGTCTTGACCCAGCCCTGGGGAATTTTGCTGCAGAAAATATCATCTCTAACTCATTAGATTGGCAACTCTGACTTTCACCTTATATCCTAACTCTTATATAAATGTGATAGAATTGACTGATTTTATTTAGTCTGCATAAAATGCGGGATCAAAGAAAACCCAGAAAAATTTGCCAGTTTGAGACAAGTTAAAATCTGTCATCAATTTAAGGGTGAGATATAAGATTAGCCATGTATAAGATTAGCCATGTGGAAATGTTGTTTCTTTGACTTGATTGGTCAACCTGACCGTCAATAGATGTGTTTTTCAACTCACTTCTGCTGCAGAATTAAGGTTTACAAACAACTTACAGGGAAATCTGGGTAAGCTGCTGTGATTATGGGATTAGAAATGCCTATAGGAAATGAAAAAAAAAATACAACTGCTAATGCTTTTGAGCCAGAAACATATTTCTGTGGAAATGATAAATGCAAAGTCGTATGAAACGGGTTTATATCTAGGATCTCCTCGTGCCAACTACTCCAGTTCACAATCCTCACTTCTCAAGTTAAATTGCACAGTGGAGCTGCGCATTGTCAAGGCCTCGCTTTTGACTCACGATAGAGATGATCAACACAGCCAAAACTTCTATGAGCACATTTTGAAATTTAAAAGTAAGGCCTCAATCAGATAGAGGAGAATAAATCTTTTCCAGTGATACTGTAAAACATGATATATTCGCGGCATGAATTTTTCGCGAATTGGAGCCGACAGCCTTTTTCGTGGCATGAAATTTTCGCGAAGTGCCACTGGCGTTCAATGCATATAGTGTAAACAAAGACTTTCGCGTGCATTTTAATTTCGCGAATCTTGGCGCTCACGAAATTGAAGTGCACGCGAAAATTCCTTGTTTTACAGTAACTCCCCTGTAACATCACAAGAATTTTTTTTTGAAGTTATGATTAGAAATATGTATTTCTTACTATTTTCTTTGTTTTTAGCAGCTTTGATTGCAAATATCTCAAATTAACAAGAATGGAGTTAGCTTGTTTTGCAATAAAACTCTTCACTTAGTGCTCGACAGAGTGTAGTGTTTGTACACATATGTGGCATGGGGTGTCTTGTTTATACCATTCTCATTCTGTTTCTTTGCACCAAACAGGGCCATCCCCAGGGACCACCGCCCCCAAGACCTCCTCCACCAGGTAAGATTTCTTTATGGAAGAGAGATTAATGGAGGAGAGATAAACCAAAACTTCAATGGTCGGGTTGGCTCGTCTTTTCACTTTCCCCATCACCTTTTCTGTCCACAGTCCTTTTCTTGACTTCCCACTTCACATTCCTCACAAACCTCTCCCTATGTTAATCTCACCAGCGTGCAAATCTTCAAAAATCAGAAGATAAATTCTTGTTGACTTGTTAGCTGAAAAACTAGTATACCTGCATATTCAAATTGTATGCCTCCAGTCTAGTAGAATGAAGCTCGTTCCCAACCATTAACTAAGGTTTGCTTGATGCTGCAACACCTAATACATGCAAACTGGATTTCAAACATTGAAAGGCATGAAGCATGCATAAAGAATGGAACAGCTCATTACCAAGGTCTCATTGGAAAGTATTAATCTACCAGCTTATTACTGATAGCTCTACGATGCTGGATAGTGAACAGCCACTGACATGAACACATTAGGCCCTTTGCTGTTTTCTTGTTCTTAGCATTTTTTATTATTCTTCTAGGAATCTAATATTTATCTCCAACAGGATCCAACCCCCCCCCCCCCAAATAAAAATAAAGAAAACATTATTATGTGAGACATAGGGCCACAAACTGCACTAAATTAGATCACATACTGAAAGGTAGACGTAGTTTCCTCCACTCATTGTTCTCATGTGAATTTTCATCTGCTCAGGAATGCCACCAAGGAACATGCCACCACCAGGTCAGGGCCCTCCCCCTTCCCAGGGAGCCCCGCCTCCAAGGCCTGGAGGCCCGCCCATGCAGGGTCCCCCACCCCATGGACCTCCTCCTCCAAGACCAGGGGTAAGAAAACCCAAACAGAGATGAGACACTGTATACACTGAATACTGCGCGGTGATTTTGTTTTTGTGAATTTTGTGAGTCTGGTGCTATTAGCAAATTTAACAGCACACAAACTCATTAACTTAGATCCCGACATAAGTGCAACGTGTACGCATACATTTCTCCATTCAGTACTGTACTCCACAATCGCGCAATTGGCAGTTTTTGATTTGCGAAAAATAGACTCGCTATGATATGGCATATACTGTCCATTCCCAATTCTATTACAACACAAGAATCCTCACACAACTTTAACTACTTGTTCTCGTGTGATAGAAACACTGACATATCAGAGGATAGAACAAATTTACTGAACCTTGAGTTCTCACTTCTGTTAATGTCTGTAGTGTAGTACTGTCATGGCTCTCTTTTGGAAGAGTAATATAGCAAAGTGAATTGTTGCGGGGGGGGGGGGGGAAAGCACACTAAAGGATTATGTGAAGTGATTGAATTTTTCTGTTCGAAAGCATTCTTCTGTAGGGTGTTTCTTTTGTTTATGTCATCCTTGCATTCAGAATTGATATAACAGATAGATCACCATTTACACTTTTGTACCATGAAACCTTGTCGAATAGTGTCAGGTGTATTTTTGTAATTTTGTGTTTGTTATGGGGGTCTTTGCAACTCTACAAACCAAGTCCTTCAAAAAAATGGAATAAAAAGAAATTGGAAATTAAGATTTTCTCTGGTGTAGTCGGTTATATTATCAATGCTTTTTCCATCTACTAGATGCCCCCTCCGCCAGGAATGCAGGGTCCCCCTCGTGGGCCCCCGCCCCCATCAGGAATGCGAGGTCCACCCCCTCCCATGGGCATGAGAGGACCTCCTCCGCCAAACATGGACAAAGGCCCACCCAACCAGGGGGTGAGTGACACATGTAATAGCGTTCTTTTCTCATCTGTCTTAATCTGGGTGCAGTAAAAATGACATGAATGCATGTCATGGGCAACCAGAATGTGAGGATCAGGGCAAGTAGCAGGGGTGAACACTTGCCCAGTTTGATGAATGGTCTGAGTAGGAATGAGCAAGACGCGAGTGTATGTATCAGTCCTTTGCTTAAAGCCAACACATTTCTCACTCATCCCTTGTGAAAGAGCATTGTATTTGTCAGTTTATGACCCACAACTCAATGTTTCAGCTAATTTACAAGAAAACTTCAAAACTGTATTGCCATTCTAAGTAGCGAAACTGTTACAATACTGCCAGTGACACAGTTAGTCTTGATCTTTACATTAGCAAGTTCAATTCAGAACTGAGTGAAGAGAGATCTATGGGTTAAAAGAAAGCTGAACACGTTTTATGATTGTGTTTTTTTCTCTCTCCCAGCCACATGGTGGAATGCCGCCGCCTCGCATGCAGGGACCCCCTCCTCCAAATTCTGGGCCCCCGGGCCAGGGACCGCCCCCAGGACCAAGACCAGGTTAGTAGTACCTGTCACTCTCTACAGCAGCTCCAGCTATGAATGTAACACTGGTGCTGTAAAAGTTGCTATTTTCGCATACAGATATATTGAGAATAAGGAGATCACACACAGTTTTGCAAGATGTTGTGTTTTCGATTTGACACCATCTGTCTGTTTATTCTACTACACGATACTTCAGGCGATGAAGCTCAAGTGTAAATCGGTGGCCCATCAGTGAATCGCCAAATTTGCAAAAACAACAGCGTTTGCATTAGTACAATTTGATAGGAAGCCTAGAAATGAGGAAACAATTATTTACATAACATGAGAGTGGTGAGAGATCAAGGGGCAAGTGCAAAGGTCACATTATTTTATTTTTTTTTTTATTTCCAGTCATTCATGAATTTTATGGGGTGATGTAATTTTGAGTACAGGGTAGAAATGAATTTGCATGAATTTGATAGTGAGCAAAAGGTCACTTTTGACTATACTGTGATAAATGTCATTCAGCATCCATAATTTTAGGGGGGAATGTCCAATAGTGACATTACTCAGTGGCAAAGATAGAGATGGATAAATAGTTAGGTACATATGAGGACAAGGGTGAAAGGTGAAGGTGAACGGTCTCCAAAATTTTGCCAGAACTGTCACATTTCTAGCTGTAACTTCCACACGGAAAGTCCAGTGATATTTTTTTTATAGTGAAATGATAGTTCAAGAGATTGGGAAATGTTTTGCTGTGTTTACAGAGAATTAAAAGTCAATCCTAAAGGTCAGTGGTCAAGATCACTAAACTCCTAAAAGTGTAAAGGAGGTCCAGTTACTCAAGCCAGAATGTAGTGAATAAGTGAAGAGGGCGATGAGCGATTCTTCCATTTGGACTTGTATGTTGTGTGCAGTTCTGGTCGAGGTGAGGATTTAGCTTTTAACATTTTGCGAGATATTCAGAAACCACTCTATGAGATGTCAAAGAGCATGCAATTCTAAGGGGTATCAAAAGTTTATTTGATGAAAATCGGTTTTGAAGTGGCCGAGATATCCAAAAACAAGGTGAAACAAAGAGATCCTAATAAAGTTGTGGCATGTAGTCTTTTCTTATCATCACTTTTTTGGATATCTTAGCCATTTGAAAACCAATTTTCATCAAATAAACATTGAATTCTTCTTAAAATTACATGCTCTTTCATATTTCATAAGAGGTTTCTCATTATCTCACTTAGGAATGTAAAAAACATGAATGCCCACCTTAACCAGTACTATACAGCCCCTTTAATGTGTTTAGTTGCATTACTTTTGTCTTCCTCTTTGACAGAGCTCTCTTTCTCCTATCACTTCTGTATATTTACAGTGATTCCCTTTTTGTTGTTTATTATGATGTACAGGTGGACCGCCTCCCCAAATGGGCGGACCCCCTAACAGAGGCCCACCCCCTCCAATGCAGGGCCCGCCCCCAAATCAGGTAAGAGATCTGGTGATATAGACTCAGCAGCCTAATGGGGCAGTTTTATGTCTTCATCAGATATTTACATTACTTGATGTCTTTCCTTGCTTCTTTGGAGAATGGTTGAGTATGATGAAGGGATGTTTTTAAAGATTCACGGTTTACGCTTGTTGTGATGGAAAAATGTCAATTTCTCGTGATTAAAGATGTGATGGCTATCTTCGCAAAATAGAATGGACATTTCTTTACATACAGAAGCCTGTGAGAAGTCTCAGAGTAAACGAGGTACTGTAAACGTCAATATTTTTGCGTAATTAATTTTACCTGCTGAGCAGCTCAAAAAATATTTGCGGGTTCTTGAATTCGCGCTGCACAATTGTCAACCCATTCAAAGTGTGCATAGAAAATTGTAAAGCTATTTTTGTGGGGTTTTTGTATAGAATTCGTGCTAGCCAGATATAGTGCAAAATACGCGAAAATTAATGTAACATGAAAAATCTTGCATTTACAGTACAGGAAGGACAACTTTGTCTGCCCTGTCGTGATTTGATGCAACTGTCGCTGGTACTATTGCATGCTATGACTTTCTTAGGGTAATGAAAATCTGAACTTGTGTAATCCATGTCCTACAATAGTATGTCAGTGTAATTCACAGGCAAGTTTGTTTTTCTCATTTAAAGATGCAGGGGCCTCCAAGGGGCCCACCTCCCCCCCAGTCTGGCCCTCCTCAACTCCGCCCTCCTCAGTCGGCACCAATGCCACCTGTTTCTGGCCCCCCGCCAAACATGGGAGGACCTCCACCGCCTCATATGAACAGGCCGCCACCACCCAACATGAGCGGTCCCCCGCCTAACATGGGAGCACCACCACCCAACATGGGGGCACCGCCTCCAAACATGGGTGCTCCGCCCTCCAACATGAACGCGCCGCCCCCGAATATGAGTGGGCCCCCGAATATGAGTGGGCCCCCGAATATGAGCGGGCCCCCGAATATGAGCGGGCCACCGAATATGAGCGGGCCGCCACCCAACATGAGCGGTCCCCCACCCAACGTGGGTGCCCCTCCCCCCAACATGAACGCGCCGCCGCCAAATATGGGCGGTCCCCATCCGCCGAACATGAGCGGTCCGCCTCCGCCCAACATGCAGGGACCACCTCCACACCACACTGGGCTCCCCCCACAGCAGCACAATGCTCCGCCTCCCGCCCAGCACCCTAACCAGCACCCTAACCAACATCCCAGTCAGCACCACTCGGCGCCGCCCATGCCCCAGCAGTCCAGTGTACCGCAGCAGCAGAATCTCCCTCAAGTCAGCACTGCGCCGCCGGCGCCTCATGTGAACCCTGCGTTCTTCCCCAACCAGAGCCAGGTGCCGCCTACACAAACGCCGCCACAGCAGGAGAGACCTGTAAGTATCCTCGTTTAATTTGTAGTACAGTATGTCCCCTAAAAAATTACAATTGGATTTTTGCATTGATAACTTCCATTATGATTAAGCTGTCTGAATGCTATCTCAGGGTCTAAAAATATAACATCTTACCTATATTTTGCAGAAACCTATTCACTTTGTTCAAATGGTCACAGAGAAATGTGAATCGTTGTGAAGCACGTCATGGATGTGATTCTTTCAAGTTTAGCACTTGGATGCTCTTGGAACTGCATCTTAAAGGGATCGTACAGTTTTGGTTGAGACATAATTTCAGGTTTCTAACATTTTTTGGTGAGATAATGAGAAACCTCTTATGAATTATAAAAGAGCATGTAATTCTATGAGGAATTCAACGTTTATTTGATGAAAATTGTTTTTGAAAATGGCTGAGATATCCAAAAAAGAGGGATTCTAATAAAGTGTGGGACCCACACTTTATTACGATCGCTTTGTTTTACTTTGTTTTTGGATGTGTCATTTATTCCAAACCAGATTTTCATCAAATCAATTTTGAATTCCTTTTAAAATGGTATGCTCTGTACTATATCATAAGTGTTTTCTTGGTATCTCGCAAAAAGTTAAAAGCCCAATTCTCATCTTCACCAATACTGTACTATCCCTTTAATGTGTAAACACAATGGACAGAACTTGGAGGGAAGGGATTCCTGACATACTCTACAAATATCCTCATTGACCACTGAAGCATAATCGGATGGAGTTTTCTGCAAGATGTGGGTAATAAGTTATAGTTCCATACCTTGAAATTGTATTTGGATTGATTCACTATTTTTAAAGTTATCATTACCGAAGGTCCCATTGTACTTTTTTTTTTGACATATGGTACAGTGCACTTCCGTTATGAGGAACATGGTTATTATGAAATTGTGTTTACAACAAAGTAAAAATTCAGGCCAGAATATTAGCTGCTCTCTGTTTTGTTTTGTTTTGTTTTGTTTTGTTTTGTTTTGTTTTGTTTTGTTTTTTAAATTGTTTAATGGTTTGGTTATAACGAAATTTAGATATATCAATAGAAAAGTGCAGGTCCAGAGGGCTTTGTTATAACGGGAGTCCACTGTACCTCGTTTAATTTGTATTCCAGCTTTTCTGTTTTGTGTGTGTATCCTCGTATTATTAATCCCAGGTCAAAGTTTTATTGAAATGAAGAAAATTGCAAAATCATTGTTTTATTGTGGCTGTGTTTGAAACATAGTGTTTGCTTGAGGATTCTGCTTGAGGCTGCTTGAATAGTTTGATTTCACTTCATGTCTTGACGTTAGAATATTGTAGCCTCCCTGCTTTCGAAATTGTTTTGTCTGATTTTATTATCAAAATTGATCAATATTTTTGCCTACTCATGCTTCTCCCTGTTGACTTTGGAATCTCCCTGATATCGAAATGTGAATGCTACTAGCCATGAAGTGGGCAGATCTCGATTAGAAACTTAAATTTAGGGAATATTTTGTTGCTGGGGCAATATTTGCAGTCATGATTATGATTTATTTCTCATCATTGCTTGTGACATTTCATTTACAGCCATATGACCAGTCCAGGCAGAACTATAACCAACAAGATTCATACAGGCCCCCGGAGCAAGAGAGGTCAGTAGAAACAGACCTGTTTGACTCTTCTGTGGTGCACGCTGTCATCTCCCGGATGACTCTTCTGATCCTTTTTTACTCTTCTCTGACTCATTCCCGACTCTTCCATTGCTCTTTGACACTTTTGTTACTCTTTCCTGGTGTGTGACCAATTAATATTTCATGGATTTAACCATTTTTCTCATTTTGATTTTATGTCTTTTCCATTATTGTTCATCCCATTTTTTTTTTCTACTTTCTGTAGAGCATATCACATTTCCTGACTACATGAGTGAAGCTTGTTGAGGGGGCTTTTCCTCCCACACTTCAATTTTCATTGTGTATGACATTTGATCTCTTAACTGGGGGAATGGTAGTACACACATTTCATATCTTTTTCTTCATTAGATATCTGTATACAGCACCTACTGTAAACGTGGAAATTTTCGCGATACATTAATTTTCGCGGATTTCGCGCTACGTTCGGCTAGCGCGAATTCAAAAACGCGCGAATATAACTTCGCAATTTTCTATGCACATTTTGAACGGCCTGAATTGTGTGCGATTTGTCGATAATACTGCTACGTAGTACAGACATGTTTACGCATATAGCAGTATCATCGCACGCACCGCACGCACCACGAGCCCATGGCCGATTGGTGTGCTACATTCCCGCGACTACAGTACTAGTACTACAGTACATAAATACACATGTACTACGTAGTTGAGCGCTTGTACTCACACTCGCGCCGCTCGCTACGTCGCTTATCGTACGCTGGCATCGCTGGATGAAAACAGAGACTGTGTATTAACCCGCTGCGGAGCGCGAATTTAAAAACCCGCGAATATGTTTTCGAGCCGCTCAGCGCGAAAAATTAATCGCGCGAAAATATTGACGTTTACAGTATTTGGAATGTAGCTCTCTGATTGGTCGATTGCCCATCATGTGACATTTAGTAAAAAGTTCCATTGCACGTTCTGGTTGTCAGCTGTGCAACTTTATTTGAGCAAAATGTTCCATTGCACGGCTCTGATGTCACAACAAACAAACATGTGCCGCGCGCACTCAACAATTACAAGTGCGTTCACAAGTGCGTACTTTTGTCACTCATTTTTGTAAACAACTTCATTTCGCATACGTACGTACACGGTGATTGTGACTGTGAGGCTACTCATTCGCCTTTAACGGAAAATGGTTGCCATTTCTGTGCTAAATTGAAGAATCTGTGAGTACCAAATCTGTTGATGTTCGAGGTGTTGTATAAAACAAATAGTGTATGGTCTTTACTCGTGCAATGGAACCAGATTTCGCACTGGGTGAAAGATGAGGCGCACTATTCAACTCGGCTTCGCCTGAATAGAGCGCCTGTATCTTTCGCCTCGTTGAATAGAGTGCCTCTATCTTTCACCTCGTGCGAAATCTTGTACCATCGCACTCTTGACCATTCTCTATTTGTATACTGTTGAACTTCTCCGAGGATGACTGCCTAGTGCAGCAGAAAAGTGGTCACTAGAGCAGGTTCAGTAGATAGAGCTTTTCTAAAGGAGACTGCTTAGTGCAGCAGAATATGTAAGGAAAATGTCAGTGTTGTAATATGTTCCTTTATGCATTGCTCAATGTATTTTAAGAAGATATTTGATGTTTTATTGTTTATCTTTCTCTGTAGACAACCATCCCCTGCTCCTCAGCTCAGCGAAGCAGAATTTGAGGAGATTATGAACAGGAATCGAAACGTTTCGTCCAGTGCCATTGCCAGAGCAGTCAATGATGCCTCGTCAGGTGAGTTTCCTGAGAAAAGCTCAAAAGATCTGAGTGAATTGATTGCTATAATATACCAATATGTGCAGACATGACCTAATCAAACACAAATTGCATATTTTTACTATTAACCTTAACCAGGCCGGGCTTTTTTGGGTGTTCTGTGGCCAGGGGAATAGTCCTGAAAAATGTCGAGGGGGGGGGGGGGGGTTGAATTAACCCTCCCGGCCTTTTTAGGGTTAAGTTTCATAAGTACTGTCATCCGTCAGCATCACTTATGAGACAGGTGTACAATGAATGATGCCCTAAACAGCACAAACAGACATTTGATAAGTGTTTGTGCCTTCTTGTGCCGATTCCAGGATCCTACGCCAGTGCCATAGAGACACTCGTCACAGCCATCTCCTTGATTAAGAGGTCAAAGGTCGCCAACGATGACCGTTGTAAGCTCCTCATCAGCTCCCTGCAAGATTGCCTGCATGGCATTGAGACCAAGTCCTATGGCTCAGGATCGAGGTGAGACACTGTTCTAGTATGCTGTGTGTTCCCATTTTGAGATCCTTCGTGCTTTATTTTTCTTTCCCCAAAGCCTGATTGGTGTTACGGTGGTGAATAGGGGCTGTGCAGATGGACAGAGCTACAGAATTTTTAGCCGAAGGAGTAGGTAGAAGGAAAAAATAAACAGCTTTATAGTTGCTCCTTGTTAGTTTTTAAAACCAGGCTACACAAAGAGTGATGATGGATGGCAGTGAAGATGATGATGATGATGATAATGATAATGACGATCATGTTGATGATGATGACGATCATGTTGATGATGATAAGGATAATGACGATCATGTTGATGATGATGATCATGTCAATAATGATAGTGATAATGATGATCATGATGATGATAATGATGACGATCATGTTGATGATGATAAGGATAATGACGATCATGTTGATGATGATGATCATGTCAATAATGATAGTGATAATGATGATCATGATGATGATAATGATGACGATCATGTTGATGATGATAATGATAATGATGATCATGTTGATGATAATGATAATGACGATCATGTTGATGATGATGATGATAATGATAATAACGATCATGATGATGATAATGATAATAACGATCATGTTGATGATGATGATAATGATGATCATGTTGATGATAATGATAATGACAAACATGTTGATGATGATCATCAGGGGTCGCACTTAACTTTTTTTTTAACTAGCCAGGCGGACTACTTAGAATCAATTTTGACACTGAAGCAATATTTTGGCTAGCCAGACGGACTAGTAACTTCAGAATTTTATGATTTTTAGCTAGTCCGACGTGATTTTGGGTGGCCAATGGCCAGCGGACCATCGCCAATTTCGAACCCTGATCATGATGATGATGATAATGATAATGACGATCATGTTGATGATCATGTTGATGATGATGACAGTGATGATAAGTATGATGATGACAATTATTATTTGGCTGTGTGTGTACTTTGCATCATGATCAGCGATCTGTCCTACAATTCGTTCTGGGGATGCAGTAATAAATCTGAGCGAACCAACCTTTGAACTCCATGGTATCCCCACACTACCAGGGGCTCGTTTCGTAAAACTTGTCATCAGTGACAACTGCCACATCCTATGACAAATTTGCTCTCAGCCAATCAGCTTCAAGGATTTCAGTAGCTTGTCAAATCTATGACAACTTGTCACTGATGACAAGTTTTATGAAACAGGCCCCAGGTTTTTTATCCATGAGACGACATCACTTTTATTAGCAAGCTAATGTGTTCAAAGCTGGTTCATGTGTGAGTGAAAAGAGAGCTTCGAGATCTCCCTTATTCTGCAGGGGGCTCCATAAAAAACGGAGCATAAATCTTGTATTGTCCTGACCAGAAAATATAAGACATTCTCTGATTTGGGAACTCCATTTGCCTATTAAAGGGATGGTTATAGTATTGGTTGGGATGAGGATTGAGCTTTCAACTCTCCACAAGACACTGAGAACCACTTATGAAATGTTATAGAGCACATCCTCTTTATAGAGCGCATCATTCTCAGAGGAATTCAAAGTTTATTTTCTGAAAATTGTTTTTGAAATGGCCGAGATATCCAGAAACAAAGTAAAACAAAGCAATCCTGATAAAAGGTTGGTCCCACCTTTTATTAGCATTGCTTGTTTGGGATATCTCAGCCTTTTCAAAACCGATTTTCATCAAATAAACATTGAATTCCACTCAAAAGTACATGCTCTTTCATATTTCAGAAGAGGTTTCCAGTATATCACCAAAAAGTTTGAAACATGCCAGGTCTCAAACAAAAGTATACCATCCCTTTAGCATGCATGTAACAAGCAAATATCTTCATGAGTGCTTGTTGGAAGAACCTCCCTTGCTACTATTTTGATCGGTGTTAGTAGCGATGTCCAAGTGAAATAACTGATTTTCTAGTTGTTCATGGCTGTGAAGGATAGAGAGGATTATGTGAATATCAAATTTTTGTAATGTTTTTTCCTTTTTCAAGGCGCAAGGACCGTGGATCCCGTGAAAGAGATTCTGAAGGGCGGCACAGATCGCGTGAGTCTCGCAGCTCGCGCCACAAGCGTGACCGTTCGAGGAGCCGTGAGCGGGAATACCGTGAGAGGAGCCGAGAGAGGGAGGACCGCGGAGAGCGTCATCGTGAGCGGGACCGAGATCGTGACCGAGAGTACCGCCGTCGCTAGAAGAGTCCCAACATGACGACGCCACCTGCTACATAGTAAGTGCCGAGTATTCATTGCAGCTGATATCAAGAAACGTGTTCTTGTGTCTGGGATTTTCAACAATTTGACCACTTTTTACACTGTTACACCCTCCACCCATCTTTTCCAGATGAAGAATATCTATTCTAAGGGTCGTTTGTGGACGTGCCAGAATTTTCAGCTGCAATCTAAAAATTATAGTGTGAAAGGGGAAAGAAACAGGAGGGGGAAAAAAAAGTCTCAAATGGAAAATTGTGACATGCCCAAATTGTTGAATTACCTGAACATAAGCGCATGCCCAGCAGTACTAATACACTACATCTTTCTCTATGTATTAATGTGCTTTTTCTTTACTTGAGCAGGTTGTAGGTAAGTATGGACGAATTTAATTGTAACCAAACTGTAGCATGTGATATTTATTAGAGAACGCTTCTCTCTGCTCCCAAAGTGTTTTGCCTCTATCTAGCTAGTTACACCAACTGGAGATGAGTTTGTGCATCAGTAATATCTTTGGCTGATAAAGGATGTGAACAACATGGAGATATTTTGGAGGTAAGTTATTCAGGTGAGTGTTTCTTTAATAAAAGATTTAGCACAAACATTACCACCACCAATAATACACATTTATTTATTAATTTATTTGTTTATTTAATTATTTACTTATTTAATTCTATTTATTTAAATGTATTTATTTACTTATATATTTTTATTTGTATTTTCTCTATTAATGGTTTCATTCATCAGAATGATAAATCTATGTGCTCTCTGTCCCTCACAGGGTAACTTTGTTATTTCATCATTTTGAAATGGCCATTATTACTTCATGTGCAGTAAAGGTATTGTTTTGAAAAGATGTCATGGTAATTGAAAACTGTAATGTACAAATAGCACCAGACTCTGGAAATTTTTTTTGAGAGAGAGGTTCTCATGTAAGTAAAATCGCTTCTTCCTGTCTGTGGAGTAAATCTCATTGTAAATTGGATTCCTCCACTTGTCCTGTGCTTTCTTTAGGTTATGAATTCATTTTTGTTCTGTCTTTGCTCAAACTGACTCTCAAAGTTTACTTAATTGATTCTAATTTGTTATATACAAATCATTCCTGTAGTAACAAAAATGATAATAATGAAATCAAATAAATAATGCATTCATGTGGTCTGTATTGTGTATTGTCTATTTATATGAGCTGAAAATGTTAGCAAAGCAAAACTTTTATAAGCTGAATAATTTCAGTGCAGAGATCTTATAAATAGATATGAGCTAGAACAACTATTTATCAATCTTTGTGGACTGTGTGATAAGGAAAGCATGTGTTTAGGTTATGATGGTGTGTTGTGTGATCTTCAGGAAAAAAAAAAAACATAACAAAATCACTATTCTATATTTAGTAGAAATGATGCTTGTCAGCTCTGTTAAAAGTATTCTATCAAAACTTGCCTAGAGAAAAAGTGAGTGTCATTCCAAGGGTAGTTCAGAGACTACAATGTAGTGAGTTGATGCTCAATGACTAGTGTGGCAGGGATGTACAATAAACTTGAAATACTTCAAGTTTGTAATACTTGATACTTATCCATGAAAGTCAACACCCATGATTTCTACCTAAGTTTTAATTTCCGATAATTATGTTACAGCATGACTGACTTTGTCCAACTACAGTTTCTATGCCTAGCTATCTGTACCTTACGGATTCTTTGTAATTAAGATGTGGATATTGGTTGTGCTCCCTTAAGTGTTGTGTTGAGTTATAGTGATCTTAAAATATCTAGTGAAAGAGAGATCATATTCTAAGTAAATAACTCAAGACTTGGAGCAACAAATTAGTTTCATGGAACATACGTTTGATAAATGCAAATGAAAAACATATTCATACCACATGAATTCAGATTCCCTGTAACAAAGTTTTACCTAGTTTGTTTTCATACCATGATAAAACAGTGACTGCACTTTTTGTGTTTGTGAGCCTGTGAGAATCCCTTATATGATCGGCAACACATGGTTTTTAAAATTACTGGCATATTTTCATAAAACTTTGTGTATGGAATTTAAGGGGAAAAAAAACAACACATTTTGTATAATTACAAAGTTCTTAATTTTTTGTTATGAATTTGTGTTTGAGCTGTATGCCAGCTGTATAAGCCTTGCAAATTAAAATTAATTTCCAATTGAAATTTGTATAGAGATGAAATATGAATTTCTCATTGTATTACAGAGTTCAATATATACAAATCATACCGGTACTTATAAAGACAGTAAAAGTTAATGATATATGTGTGATATTAGACTTTGCATCAAACTAAGATATCAGTCACTTCTTTTCAATTATTTTTTTTCAATTTGTTGTTCTGGTCTTAGATTTTTG
This sequence comes from Diadema antillarum, assembly GCF_040938485.1. Lineage (NCBI taxonomy): Eukaryota > Metazoa > Echinodermata > Echinoidea > Diadematoida > Diadematidae > Diadema > Diadema antillarum. The sequence goes on along the minus strand of NW_027272613.1, from coordinate 355,375 downwards.
TGAAGTTTGGATTTATTACATCCGTTTACTTATCACACTGGTATTTTCCAGCCAAATGTTATTGAGTATTATTTCATTATTTTCTAATTATTGAATTAATTGTCCTGTTTGCATGAAACATTTGGTTCATGTGTTATTCACTTGACTTTTTCCCTTCTTTTATTGATTGTCAATGATGCATCAGTCAGTTTTGTTTGAAGTTGAATAGTTTTCCTGTTTATGCTAGTATGCTTTGTTCCGTGTGTGATTACAAAATGATTTTTTTTTTTTTTTTTTTGTCTGTGCCCAGAATTGTGGCAAAGGCATTAGTAGGATATTTCTTTTAATATTCTCAGTGATTCATAACACATAGGGAATAAATAGCACATGCAAATTAATTTACATCTAGGAAAGGGTTTTTTAGCTCACCTGAGCCAAAGGCTCAAGTGAGCTATTGCGATCGCCCTTCGTCCGGCGTCCGTCGTGCGTCGTCCGTCGTGCGTCGTCCGTCGTCCGTCGTCCGTCGTCCGTCGTGCGTCGTGCGTAAACTTTTTACATTTTCATCTTCTTCTTGAAAACCCCAAGACTGATTTTCATCAAACTTGGCAGGTAGCATCCCTAGGGGGTTAGGAACTCAATTTGTTAAAATGGGCACCATGCCCCACCCAGGGGGCCCCCAGGGGGGCCCAAACCCCCCAAAATTAAGGAATCTGTCAAAATCTTCTTCTATAGAACCAGAAGTGATAGAGCTAAGTTAGTACTATGGGTTAGTACATTGATGATTGTAGTTTCAAGTTTGTTCATGGCAGAATCAGGGGTGCCCCCTTTGGGACCCAGGGGAGGGCGGTGGGGAGGGGTTCTAAAGGGGCCTAAATTGTACATTTTCATCTTCTTCTTGAGAATCCCATGACCCATTTTCACCAAACTTGGCAGGTAGCATCCCTAGGGGGTTAGGAACTCAATTTGTTAAAATGGGCACCATGCCCCACCCAGGGGGCCCCCAGGGGGCCCAAACGCCTCAAAATTAAGGAATCTGTCGAAATTTTCTTCTCTAGAACCAGAAGTGATAGAGCTAAGTTAATACTATGAGTTTGTACATTGATGACTGCAGTTTCAAGTTTGTTCATGGCAGAATCAGGGTGCTTCCCTTGGGACCCAGGGGAGGGGGTGAGGTGGGGTCCTAATAGGGCCTAAATTGTACATTTTTATCTTAGAACCCCATGACCCATTTTCACCAAACTTGGCAGGTAGCATCCCTAGGGGGTTAGGATCTCAATTTGTTCAAATGGGCACCATGCCCCACCCAGGGGGCCCCAAGGGGGGCCCAAACCTTCAAAATGAAGGAATCTTTAAAAATCTTCTCTAGAATCAGAAGTTATAGAGCTAAGATAATACTATGAGTGAGTACATTAATGACTGTAGTTTCAAGTTTGTTCATAGGAGATTCAGGGGTGCCCCTCTTGGGGGCGGGGGGGGGGGGGGGGGGGGGTGGGGGGGTGGGGGGTGGTTGGGAAGGTCCAAATGGGGGCCTGAATTGTACATTTTCATCTTCTTCCTGAAAACCTCATGATGTATTTTCGTCAGACTTGGCAGGTAGCATCCCTAGGGGCTCAGGATCTAAATTTATGAAAATGGGCACGATGCCCCACCCAGAGGGCCCCAGGGGGCCCCAATCTCCCCAAATTAAGGAATCTTAAAAAACTTGGGCCCTTATTGTACATTTTCATCTTCTACTTGAGAATGCCTGGTCAAATTTTGGTAGAGCTGTGAATGATTTAGATTAGTGACTGCGTGAAAGGTGAACTTGCGATACTCAGGTGAGCGCTAGACCCGCGGGTCTCTTGTTTTTTATGGGGTGATGTTGCTTTCTTTTGTCAGCTCACTGGTAGAGTTAAATGAATTGTCATTTGTCAAGTAAGCTATAATGCCAAATTTTTCTCTCTTCTGCTTTAAAGTCACTAATGGACTCGGTGAGGAATTCAATATTTGAATTTTGCATATTTTAGTACTTTTGTGATGTGATATGTCCGTACAGAGCCTAAAACTATGGCACAGACATTGTGCCTTTTCACCCTGAGCTGTTAGATATGAATCAGTGTTGTGACTGATGTATCGATGTGCTAACTTTCTCTTGGTAGTAGTATGCCCAAGCATTCAACTTGTGATAGATTCAGACAATCCCAACATAGAAGAAAAAAAGAAACACTACCGAAGTATTTTTATTCTACTCAAGAAATATACTTGCCGTTATGCCCTAATTGTGATAAATGTATAAACAATGTCATAAAATTTTGTATGATTCAATCATGATACGTTCAGAGGGAAGTGTGTTTCAGGTCAGTGACAAAAAACAGGGAACCAAAGGGCATATAGTTTTTTTTTTAATTTTTTTTTCTTCTTCTTCTTTTGATAGAGGTAATAATTTCCGTTCAGATAAGGCATTTATGGTGTAGTAGAGTACATTTAAGAGCTTAACCCTTATCATTCAAGAGTGGTAATCTTTTCATAGTCTACATATAGTTCACTGTAATCTCATATCATTGCAATACTTCAAACCGGCATATACGTGTTACATGCACTGTCATAGGCAGCCATGGAAGCAATCAGTATACTATTGTATCACATACTATATTATTACAGCCTCCCAATCATCATGCCAATTGCCAACATAAAAGATAGTGTTGAAGACCCAACACTTGAAAATTAACTTATCCTCATTCAAATTAAAAGAACTGAAAGTCATCTGTGTGTATATACGAATTCAACATGAAATGTTTATGATAACTTGGGATCATATGTGGGTTTGTTTAGGCAGGCAGTGATATATGCAGCGTGCTGATGTTTTGTGTAGGTTGAAACGCTACAAATGGTTTCCATTGGTGGAATTGGCAGTATATGTACAGTACATTTTCATTTTCCTCTAATGGCGTGAATTTATTTTCTCTTTAATGTGTGGTTTACTGTTCTTTACATTGATTTGGGTAGACATTTGCTAGTGCTAAGATCTAGTTTGAACTTGACATTGACAAAATGTATATTCCTATATATATTTTTAAATGATATCTTATGAGGATCAGTGGGAATTCTTCTGGAGTCCTTTTCCCAGAATTTTTTGTTATTCTTTCTTTATTGTCTCGGCTCTATTTCTCTGTGTCTATCCTCAAATGAAGCATATTTGTACAACTAGTGCTGAAATATAAATTCAGTGATTAACAATTCTCAGAAGTAAAAGGGTGAATAATATCCAAACCCTGAAGGGGAATTCCCTAACAGTTACATAGAATGGTTTGTATTACATCCGGCACTACTAACTTGTGGCTCATAAAAGAAAAAAAAACAATAAATGTATCTTTGTGTGAATACAGAAGCAGTGTGCTCTGACAGTGAGGTTATAGAAGTTTCAAGTCTTCTACTGTATTCTAATCAAGCGCAACCTATTACCGTAAGCGTCGATATTTTCGCATGATTGATTTTTCGCGCTGAGTGGCTCAAAAACATATTCCTGAGTTCTTGAATCCGCAGTGTGCAATTGTCAGCCCATTCAAAATGTGCATAAAAAATTGTGAAGACGTTTTCACAGGTTTTAGTAGAATTTGCGCCAGCCAGAAGTAATGCCAAATACACGAAAATTAATGGTAAAGGTACACAAGATATGTACATTGTATGCCTTAGGATACTTTCATTCCACATCATTTACAAGCCAGTTGTAGTTGATTAGTGGTTTCTATCAATTAAATACTATTTTGCTGTTACCGTGAATTTGATGTTATTGCAAACCGAAGTAGTACAGTTAGATGTCAAGTTTCAAATACATTCAATGTTTCATTTATCTAGTGTATTCAATACTTTTTTTTCTTTCAAATTAATTATGCAATGTAGATTTAATGCATATTACATAAATTATGTTGTAAGAAGTTACCATTCCCAAGAGCAAGTAGATATTTGCTTAGTCTTTGGTAAATTGTTAAGTTTTTGTCCTGTATAGGACAAAATTGTGTTTGTAGAGAGGGATTTGCCTTTTGAAATGATTTTTTTTTTCAGTTATATTCTTGCCAGTGCACAGGGTGACACTAAAGGAAAAGCTGTAAGAGTTATGTTTGTAACTGTAAACATGCCCTCCAGTTTACATCAATCATGTTAAAAAAGAACAAAAATCTTATGCATAGCTTAGATTATTTTACTGCAGCACACTTACAATATGAAACATGTGGTTTAAATCTCACCTTTTGTTAAACCATCTAACCTCAAGTCAAATGCAAACTGTATTCAATATTTAAGTCCCAATGTAAATTAAAGGTATCCATACCAGTGCCCGAAACCAAAACTTTAATTGACTTTAGTATTTCTACTGAAAAGAGGTGTGCTCATGAAATCTAGAATTTATCCATTTCCAATTCTTACCTATGTTATGTCTGACAATTGTACCACTCTTAACACCTGTATTCAGGCAAAAGATTTAATCTTAAACATTTTAAATATTTAAACATGTACACCTAAATGAAAGGATAGGATCTATCATAACACATAACTGATAGGGGAAGAATAAGAATAACTTATCTTAATGAAAAGTAGAATACCAATTCATGTACATGCATGTTGTTGTAGGACTTATTTTGATACAATGTTTTGAATATCTGTGTGTGGATAAAGTACTGGTTTTTATCTGTGCCTCATCCCAACATCCTGGAAAATTGTAGGCTGTCATTTGATAAAATTAGCACTTTCTTGAAATAATTCATTTCAGCATGTGCTAAACACACAAGCTGGTACTGTGTGTGGTCAAAAGTGCTTCACTATATTGAGATTAGCTCAGTTCTGGTCTGTTGGTAGTATTTGCAAAGTTGTTTTACACCTCAGTTGAAGATCTTTACAAATTATAACAATTTTTAATCTATTCCTGTACTTCTCTGATTCATGTAGAAAATACCATTATGGAAATCTTTGCGACCCATTTATAGGTAACGACTTTGCAAGTGCCATAAACTAAACACATAAATGTATTAGATTTGAAGTCAGAAATGAAGATTATGTTTTCTATCAACTCAAGCCAAAGCACTTTACCCTGGCCTTGCAAAAGTAACAAAAATATGTGCTTCTGCAATAGTTTTTCTGTAAACATATCCAGGTTTGCTTGTTTGTTTGTTTGTTTTTGTGTTGTTATTTTTCACTTACTTCATCAGAATGTTCCAAGTAGTAGTTTTAGAAGCATCTTTATTATCAAAAGATTTCTTTTCACCAAATCGGCAACTATAGAAATCTTTAGATATCTTAAGTTGGCCAGGGTAGTAGATATGACTGACATTTTCGCCCATGTCTTTAACCAATGTAATGCATAGTATCACACTTCAGTGTTATCATAATGCAAAGGGCTTCAGATATCCGCTGAGTATGCACTTTTGTATTGATTTGTTGACAGACCTTATCAAGTTCATAGCGAAGACCTTGATCCGTCACAAAATTAGATCTGTAAACAGTTATTGAATGATTTGCCAGGGATGGTTCTTTGACGCACCACTTGAATCTGGTTTTATCTGGCAAGGATCACTTGTTGTGATTGGTATGTAAGTTCTGGCTGAAGGCAGCATGTGTGTGTGTGTGTGTGTGTGTGTGTATGTGAGTGGGGGCCTAGTGTTGGCATGTTTGTGTCATTAGTGCTGCTTTTACAACCAGTCAATCAAGCGTGTTTGCTCTTTAAAGGGATGGTACAGTTTCGGTTGCGATGGAGCTTGAGGTTTCCATGTTTTTGTTTTGTTTTGTTTTTTTATGATGATTTTTTGAGATAATAAGAAACCCCTTTTGAAATATGAAGTATATAATTCTAGGAGGAATTCAAAGTTTATTTGATAAAAATTGGTTTTGAAATGGCTGAGATATCAAAAACAAAGCATTCCTAATGCTACAAGGTGGGACCAACTTCTTATTAGAATTGCTTTGTTTTACTTTGTTTTTAGATATCTCAGCCACTTCAGAACCAATTTTTGTCAAATAAACTTTGACTACTTTTTAGAGTTGTATGCTTTTCAACATGTCATGAAGTGGTTTCGAAGTATCTCGCAAAAGTTAAAAGCTGAATTCTTATCTTGACCAACACTGTACCACCTTTTTAAACCAAGTTAATGGCTATGCTTCTAAAGGGCAGTGAGGAACACATGGTTTACTCAGTATTCCTTTTTTATTGTAGTTTTAAATGTGTGTATTTTGGCTTGATGAGATACTTGAAAATGATACACCCATGAGATTAGATACTCGGGAGAGCCACTTTCCTGAGATAAGGAAGGGGAAAAAAGAGGGTACTAGTCAAAGAGATACACGCTGGTACATACAGTGTAAATATTTTATTGCAGGCAGCTACATAATGTTTGATTTTCACTTTATTTGTAATTACATTAAGTCTTTCTTTTTTTTTTGTACTGTGCAGATGAACTTCCTTTTTGCTGTTGTGCAAAAAACAAATAACAAAGAGTTTTTCTGCATTTGCAAACAACCAGTTTCTTCTCATTTTGTATATGTTAAGTTGTTTTGTAATATAGAAAAATGAAGCGTATTTTACATTATATACATTGAATTTTGGTTGATAAATTCCCACCAGTTGTTTTGAATTACATAGTAGATTGAAAGTTCGGGACTCACTCTAACCAAAGAGGCTGTTCAAGTAGCCATTCAATTCTGAAATGAGTTAAAAACAGTTTATTGAAACACGTATGCATGTACATTGGTTGTGGGTCGAGTTCACAAACTTATATTTTCAAAACACAGCTGATTGGCTGTACAGATAATGCCTGAAGTGAATTCTTGAATATAAATAATTGCAATGGTACCATTGTACATTTTGTGTCCTTTTTGCATGACTTTCTACATCCAAATTTTGGTTCCCTGGCCAAGCAGTTCATCCAATAATTTGATAGTAATTGAAATGTTGTAATTTTGTGACATTTTGTGAGAGAAGGTGAATCTTTCATATACATGTAGTCAAGAAATTTGCTGTAAAGGCAGGCAATGCTGCATTTCAGCAATTTCCCTTTACAATGTATGTTTAAAAAATTGATTTATTAATTTTGTTACCTTTTTTATGGAAGGAAATATGCTACCCTTTTTTTTTTTTTTTTTTTTTTTGTAGTGTGGAGTTGAGTGAGATCCTGATGTGGATATACATGTCGTTACTTATTTATTTACTGGTTAATAGAGATGATTCTGAAACAAATACTTTGTCTCTGTGAAAGAATTATCCCATTTAAAATTGGGCAGAAATTTATGTGGTTTCGTAGTGGGCAGAAGTAGGAGCAAGGCTAGAGTGTAGAGTCTGCACTTGACCAGCAATACACGAATTTTCTTTAATATACCTTCACACCTGTATTTAATGTGACGACCAAAAGTTGTTCCTTTTTAGACCAATTCTTCAGTAATATACACCTGTACATTCATTGAATTATCTTCTTTCAGTGAGATAAAGTTTGTGTTTACTGTCATGTTTTATGCACATAAGGAAAATGTTATCCATTTTTAGTAAGTAGCGGCCATTCTATGTATTTCAACAGGAAAATGGCAGAACTCAATGGAAATATTGTCATGGTATAGTTGCATTCAAGAGGTGTTTCAAATTTTCTGAATCCAAGTCCTGATGAAATGCTGGCAACTTGTTGTATTTGTCTGTGAGAAGAAAAAAAAAACCCCACAAAAACAAAGACGTTCCAGAATTGAAGTATGTGAAAATGATAAATATGGGCGTACAAATTGTAAGGTGTGGCTTGCATGGTACTGTTGAAGTTGTTCAATTTATCATAGTGAAGTATTGAAAAGTTTGCCACTATATTAACTGATGTTTCAGTGTTCTGTATTCTTTTTCTCCACAGGTTGCAGAAATATATTTCTCTGTGTCTCTATTCCTTTGCTCTGTAATCTTCATTGTCTTTGTGCGGTTACAAATAATGCTCCTACTCTAACCACTTGTGTTTTGTGAGCTGTGTATAAATTTGTGCTAAATGTTCCATTTAGTGTATTAATTCACAGGCAAATCCTGCTAGCAAAAGCACACATGTTGTTAATGCAGAGAGATCATTTTGACTTGGAAATTCTGTTTGTTATACTGGATATCCCATTATGATAGAAAAAACAAAACAAAAAAAAAACAACACAAAACAAAACAAAACAAAAAAGAAACAAATTTGATTTGTTTTAATGTGTCATATCCAGTATTAAATCAGATCTTCGTACACTAAGTTTTAATTTTTGTTCCAATGTTGGTTTGTATTTGGAACGTAGATATTGACTTAATGATAATGTATCACATTTTGATTGTTTCCAATGTGCTGATATTTACTAAAAACTTGTATTATTTTCAACACCAGTAAGAAAGATTAGAAATTTCATCGGTAATTTTCTTTCGTTTGTCTGTTTCATTGAATACTCAAGAACTTTAAAATATCTTGTCCTTTTCTTATTATGAATAATATTTTGGCTAAATAAGATCTGGGTGCAGAAATGCAATCATGTTGTAAAGTGAAGTGATGCATCTATAGAGGTGAAAAGATTATTAATTTCTTGAGGAATTTAGAAAAGTGTACAACCTTCATGTTTGCATTTGAGCTGCAAGATTCAGTTGCTTTATACAACCACCTTTTTATGATGAACGTTAATATTCAGATATTAAAACTATCCGCTATCATTGGTTCAAGTGATTTTTATGACAACATTATGTAATAGCATATGAGCTTGATCTGGCATGAGCATAGCTCTGTGAGTGGCAAGGTGTATGTTTTCACTCTGAGGTATAGCCGGAAAGGATTTGTTTGAATAGAGTTCAGATGTTTCATTTACTTCAAATACATAGATCTGAAATAAGAAGGGTTTATATGAACATGTGTTTTTTTGCTGAATTTGTGAAATATTGAAGCTTTGATTTACAGTTTTTGTATTGAATGCATCCACTAAGCAAACTGACAAAAAATACAGTGCCATCTACTTCAATATAGACCATGAATATATTCATACACTGTTTTATGTCATACATGTACTCCTTTGTGGCAGTTTTATGTTATTCTGAGTATTATAACAAAACTTAAATAATCTTGATTTCAAGAGTGATTTAGGTATTTGGCAACTCCAAGGCTATCTTCAAGCTCGATTTGTTAAAAATGTGAAATTCTAAGGAGACAGGTGTTACTATGTTTTGATTTTGCTTGCATTGGTTGCTCATTGGTGGAATTATCAAATTCCATGTCAAATAATTGGGTTGTGTGACTGTGACTGTGCCATGTTGACATCAAGTGCAGTAACTTTTGGGCAAATGTGACTACATGTATGATATTGAAATGAATGTATTTAGGTACAAAACTTGAACTTCTTCTCTCATGAAAACTCTGTTTTTTTGTTGCAATGTAAATCTGCTTCCAAAAAGGAAATGGCACTAACGACAGTTCACACGGCATTGTGTATACTCTAACGTTTACTCTCTCCCTCTTCTCCCACTGTCTACCAATTCTGTTTTTTGTATCATAGGTGTACATAGGTCACCCAAGTTCATGCCATCAGTTTTAGCAGACAGAGATGAAAAGAAGCTTTCCTAAGCCTGTGTTGATCAGCTGTACAAATGCTTGGCTGTTAGAGAGAGCTTGCGAACAGTTTTTGAACGTTTCTCCTTTTTTTTTTTCTTTTTTTTTTTGTGTAAAGGAGCATGTACAGTAAAATCTTGGGGTAAACTTTGTCGAAACATGGTGTCAGTTTGTGGCACCAGTTGTCGATGAACATGATGTGAATAAACCGTGTAGTATTCTCTTAGTTTGTTTAAATGGGATGGCATTAAGGATGTGAATTAAAAAAATGAGCGTGTCCGACCAGCTGTGGTCAGTTTTAGAGGAGGCACATACCAGGATCGCACTTGTACAAATTGGAATTTCAACACCACTGCATCAGCCTCCACGTCAACCAACGCATAGTGCCAAGAAATTCACTCATCAATCACTCATCGTGGGACATATCAAGGAAGGGCACCTCTGCTCTTCTCTGCAAATGGACGGCCATCACATCATCCACCAGACGAGATTCAGCGACACCGATTCATCGATGTTAGAGCCATTCGATTTTGCCAGCATCGAGGGACAAAAAGTAGCGGAGGAAAATGCAGCGCCCTCACACAGCATCTGAGCAGAACGCCTTCAAGCGCGTGGGACAGCACTTGTACTAAGCCCAGTAATTGCAGGCACTTCATCGATGATGAGTTTTGCCAGTGTAAATGGTGCACCTGCACCTTCAGGAAAACCCGGAGTGTTGCAGCTTCCAACTGGATTTATTAATTGCTGACAAGGCAAGTTGTGCTATCAATGTCTTTTGTTTGTTGCAATTTTATCTGTTGCCATTTTGTCTGTGTGTAAAATATCTCGTTATATACTGCACTTTAGACCTAATTATAGCAGGCAGACAAGCCCAGTGCATGCTGTTTTCTTCAAGAACAAAGAAAAGACACAATCAGCGCTTTTAAGAGCATTTTTCTGGCAGTATTCCAAATTATTGGCTTGTGAATTACTGTAGATATGTGATAAAGTTTTGTTTACATTGACTCCAACCTATTCTTTCCCCCCTCAGTTCAGATCTAACAAAAGTCTGGACTAAATCATGTCAAAACCTGAATTCTTGCTTGGATCGAAATGTGACCAGTTCATCTACAAAATACTAAAAAAAATGTAACCACTGTATTCATATTCTAGCACTTTTTAGACAAAATTAAGATATTCAAAATAATTTCACTTACTTTTATGTGAGGATGATGTGAATTGGTAAAAATTGGTAAGAATGTGGAAGTAACTAAATATATGTTTCATTACACCCCATCTTCTGGAAAACACACACACACACACACACACACACACACACACACAGAGCATGAACAGGGGTTTACTGATAAGCGTAACTGACTGGAAGAAATTGCTTATGTATTAACTCTTTAGGAATGATAGTGCCTGTGAGTTAATGGGTTAAGAGTAAACTTGCTTCATCAGGTCAATCTTATCTGAAATGGGAGCATAGAAAAAAAAGGGGTGAGGAGAGAAATTCTAGCCTTTCCACACATGTAACAACTCCAGATTATATTACCTGCAATTAACCTGTTTGGTGATACAAATTTGTGGATGTGTCTGATCGGTATAGTATTGGAAGTTATTATGCTTTCCTTCCCTTTTGGTTTCTACAGCTTGAGCCGATGAATGCATTACGTGTTGCTAGGTTGGGCTGCGTTTGGCACATCCCACGACAGCTGATAGTTGTTATTTGATACTGAAAACACAAAACTGTCATTTTTAGTGGGGAGAATGTCTGTTCTGGAGATGTTCAAAATGTGAATGTTATAAATGTTGAATTGACGGATTTCTAGCCATTTTATAGGTCAAAGTATTCCACCTTGTGCTGTCATACATGATTGGAATGCCCCTTTTTTACAATACAATGCTGTACATATATCTCTTCAGTATACAAGTGTATCTATCTCTTTAAAAAAGTCACTTTCTTAATCTCTGCAATGCATGTATTGCAACTGGATGTTACTGAGGAATCATAAACTGCAAAGTATGTGCTGACCACAGAATGCTCAGAAAATGTAATACACTTGGTAAAATGAAAGAAATGTAGTTTTTGTTTGATTTATTTCCAATCGTCACATGACACCTAATTCCTTTGAATCATATTACAGATACAGCATACTTTTCTTTGAATTTAAAGGAAGCATAATGGAACAATTCCATGCAAAATGCAACAAAAAAAAAAAGTATTTTTTTTTTTAATTGAAGTAGATTTCCTCCTATTCAGATATCTATTTGTCATATGTTTCAGTAATAGGAAAAGTATTTAGATGTTTAAATGTATTTAATGCTAACTTTCATGTCTCTCTTCTTTTTTTCTCTCTCTTGAACAGCAGAGGTACAGGAACAGAATACCAAGCCAAATACATGTGCATATCTTCTCTCCATCTTAAATGTTTTGTTCTGTTGGTTTCTTTTTCAGTGAAGTCTGAAAAGGCAGTTACTGACTTCTTGCTCTAAACAGACAATTATTATGCTCTACCTTAACATTTATCAGCCTGCTGTATGCAATTCAGACAAGCCCAAAACTCTCCTTAAAAAAAAAAGTTGAATCTCTTTTTCACAAGTGCATATGATTGGCTACAGACTCCTTGAAGTCTACCTCAGGCAATCTTTGGCCTCTTTAGTCTTGCCGTTAGAGATAAGCAATCCAGTGAAAAGAAGTCGATATCTTTTTGTTGGTTGTTGGCACAGAGCCATTCAAAAAGTCATTTGTCATTCTGCATTATCAGCAACTTCAATTTTATTTGTCTACACTTGTGCAGATTAATATGTCTTATCTTATCCCTCTCCACCTCCCCCTGCACTTCTCAAGTGAGTGTATCAATTAAAAAGCAATTTTTGATCGTGTTAAGTTAACTTGATTACTGAAACCTCACTTGCCAAGTTTTCTTTCGCCCAGACCACAATTGCTCAGCCTTTGATTTCTTAAGTGCAAAACTGAAATTGCCCCAGATCCTAGAGCAAGACAGATAACGTCTAAAAAGTTTTTGTCTGATTGCAGCAAATTTGTATGCATTTTCATTTCATCTGTTATTTAGTCACAATGCCATTACTTCAATAAAGTGTTCAGTGTTTTACCCCAAATCACCAAGTATTCAAGTTTTCACTTTTGAGTTTGTACCAAAAGAACTGATCAGTCTTTCTGTACAGAGTTTTTGTGTGTATGTGGAGTGGACACCCATTGAAATGAAATCCACTGCATGTTTAAAATTGATTTTGTAAATAGAATGAAATCAGTCAAAAAGAGAGAAGAGGTTATAAAGAAATCAGCTCTATGTTGTGACGAATCCCTTTTTAAAGTTTCTCATTTACATGTTTTCATGAGACAGTTACTAGTAATACAGATCAATGTATTGTGCTCTTATGCAGATCAGATTGTAAATTATGCCCTCCCATGGGTCATTTCTTAGCTTTTCACCAAATTCCAAATTTGAAAAAGCTTTAAACAATCTATCGCATCCTGTGCGAACAATGATCACTTCCAAATGGGGAAGTTTGATACTAAATTACCGGTATTGACCAACAGTATGATTTCTCTGATTTTTCTCATACGAGCCATTAGGAGAGGTGTTAAGACTTCTGAGATATTTAAGTCTATTACACTGGGTTCTTATATGAATTTGCTCTATACATAGGAATCAAATTTAACATGCAGTGGCTTGATAAATAGGGGAAAAAAGGTGAAAATGTGTGTGTATCAGTATGTTACAAAGTCAAGAAAAATATGGTAACACGCAATGCATTTGTGCAATCAAGTTTCCATTTTATTGCCGAATTTTGATGACACCCCCAAGAAGGGGAGGTCCCAAAAATTTGGCAATAAAAGTACAGTGACTTCATTGGCAAGAAGTGCATCAACTGTATTTTTCTTGACCTGTATTGTGTTAATACCAATACAGTGTTCATGGATAAATCGGCTGTTATATAAGTATACATTATTGTACAGTATATAAAAGATGACAATGTAGGGTAGTAAGTAATGCATTTCAGTCCAACAGTGCTGTTTATTCAGACCAAATTTTCAACGCATACATATGTCTTCCTCAGGGTCAACATGAACAATTATTAAAATAAACAAGATGACTCTATTTTTTATTGTGTATATAGAGAATAGAGTCACCTTGTTTATTTTCATAATTGTTCATCTCAACCCTAAGGAAAATGTATGCATCAAAAAGTAGCACTGTTGGACTGAAATACATTACTACCCTACTTCGTCATCTTTTCTGTACTGGCACCAACCCGCGGACCAAAAACATTTCCCACTTTTGATGCTTAATAATTCGAAAACTATATATCAGGTAAAACTGTCATTGATAAGAATAATAGCTGAATGTTGTACAATTTAGTTGAAGGTGATTTGAATATGAAAACCTGTATCAGTTTCATGAAATCCATGATTAATTTCAAAGTTAGGTCCAAGATGTTGGTCAAATTTTAACCCTCTGTACAAAACCTAACTTTACTCAGGAACTAATGATGTTTATGTGAGTGTGTACTTACAATGACACTGAACAATGGACCTGGATTCCACCTGCTCAGAGCTCTTCTCCAAGGCACATGAATGCTTTATTAGTGTATTCACGATGTATTGCCCTGGGCACTCCACTAGTCTGAATTCATGGCAAAGGGTAAAATGCATGCACATGAAAAAAGTAAGCACATGTTTCCATGTGCTTGCATACACAACATTTCAGAATGAATGAAGACTACCTGTGATTGTGGAATTCCTCATGAATAAATAATGAACACTCCCGTTCATACCAATTGACTTCTGTGCAAAGTTAAAGTTTTGTACAGAGGGTTGAAAATAGAGCAAAATCTGAAACCTAACTGAAAAATAAATGTTTAATTCAACGAAACTGAATTATGCTGTCATTGTTAAATTGCCTCCAACAAAATTTTACACTATCCAGCTATTGCTCATCTGTATCAATGTCAGTATTATTTGATATTCATGTATAATTTTTGAACTAATAAGGATTAAAAGTGGAATGTTTTTGTAACACCTAGTATGTATGTATATATATATATATATATATATATACATATTTGTATATATATATATATGTATTTATATTTATTTATATGTATGTATATATACATGTATATATATAATGCATTGTATATATACATATATATATATATATATATATATCACATACATACAGTATACAGTGTAATCGGTTATACCATGCAGACGCATTATAGAGTTACACACACACACACACACAAAACCCTTTCAATACGTGTATTACGTATGAGTCTATGATATTTCATTTATTTGGTTTCCACACAAATCATACAGAGTTGTTTACAACATCTATCAATGACAATGTAAAGTAACACATTACAGTATAAGATAAGTTCAGTATATTATATGCAAATATCATTTACATGGCACAAAGTCGATTCATCAAAATGCACATTTTTTTTTTTTTTTTTTGAAGTACACATAAATACATGTATTTCATATTTTGAACACCGGCGAGATAACCTTGTACACAGGGATTTTTTAATTTTTTTATTATTTATATATTATTTTTAATTTTTTTTTTAGTGCGGCAAAAATTAGTCGTGAATAAATTAATTTGTGATCCGTTTTGCATGAGAGATAGGCCCAGTATCCCACGTGTATAGTGTATACACATGTACCAGCATACGATTTAGGCGTCCAATTGAAACGCATGTAAGCATAATACTGAAAATCGTAGTGAATGTACATTATTTGCGGCAAAATCGAGATCTTGGTTTCTATTAAATTCGTTTAAAAGCAATATACAAATGTACACTTGTAATTTCAAGTTTCGAGTTTCTTTATTTCACCAAAGCAAGGAACCTACATGTATTAAAAACAAATACACTGTACGTCAATATTCGGATACGATTACAAACATATTAAGACACTGTAAGACACTGAAAAGAAAAAAAAAATGCAAAAGTATATTGACAATTATACGTTACAAGGCTGCCAACATTGGAAACTAGTTGAGATTGAGACTCCCATAGGCCAATGCTATAATTTAGGAGTCAAAATAAGTGAGATCAATAGAAATGCATGCAAATGAAATAAAGTTATAGAGTGAGAAAGGACCAAAATGAGTGAGAGTTAGTAGGTAGCAGCCAGAAAGGAGATGTCCCTGATTTTTAGCTGACCTAAAATTATTCAATTTCAATTATCTATAATGTGTTCAAATGGAAGTAAAACGTAAGAACAGGACAAAACAAAGCACAATGACAATAACAAAATACAGTGATGTCTCGAAACATAAGGGATAAAAGATTATACATATACTCTCGACCTCGATGAGTTTGTAATTAGAGAGAACTTTTTATTTTTGTAACCAGATTTAAATGTATTCAAAGAGGTCGCATGACGAATTGCACAGGGGAGAGAATTCCACAGGGTAGGATCAATGTAAAAGATAGATCGTTGATAAAAGTACGAGATAGAGGTAGGTGAAAATCATTCGCGTGCTATAATTATGAATTTGATTATACAAAGTGAACAGATCTTAGAAGATTTAAATACAGTAACTAAGATGAAATAATTACAGTGTAGTTTTACAAGAGATGGTCACCACCTGCTCAATAAGAAATATCAAAATGTACGCATATGATTATGTAGGCCAACACAAATTCTTTAGCAGCGTACAATTTACTTGTCAAATTAATTTGCAGCAGGCATGACACTAAAAGTGCATTTGATTGCAAGAGCGGAACATTTCAGACATTTGGAACATTTTGAAATGGGTGATAATGACAATGAAATCTTGTACGACGAAACGTGGAAGAATGAACATTCAAAAAATAAATATCGGAGACGAAGGGATGTATTGTACAATGTTTATATGAGTGGGCCTATACTTCTATGGGAATTGCGTGGAGGAAAAACGCTGACGAATCTATATATATATAATCAAAAGGGTAAATTCAGGTTGTATGCAGCCCTTGTCAAACTCCTCGTATACTACAGGTGGGGACGGACTTTCCCCTGTTGATAAGAATTATCTTGGCTTGATTTGATTCGTACGTGGTTTTTTAAGTGGTGGACATGATGTTCGAAGATAATATTCGTGACACATGTGTTATACAGTACATCTGGTGCCACAATTCTGTGCTCACACGGTTAGGCCTATACCGAAATTTCGGATGAAGTACAAATGTATAAGCCTACAGTGTAGCTCCCATAATGATGATCTAAACGCGATACACAGTACGTGTGGATTGAGTGAATACAGCGATATTATTGGAACACATCAATGAAAAACTGAGGAAAATCAAACAATCCGTTCAGAAGTAATGCATTTTTGGAATTTTGTGACGAGACCGTCGGATCAGAAAACTTCTGATCATGACATCGATACACTATAAAAAGATACAATATATAAAGAAAATTCCACAAAATATATTATTTCATATGAAAAATACACATTCTGAGGTGTAACTTACATAGGTCCTGTATGTTAAGGGTAATCCCCCCTGCTTACTGAAAGAAGTAAGTCTAGTGATCTTCCATTAATTATACTAGAAAAGTGAAAATATGTATAGAGTTTCATTATAATTGTCTTTATATCGTAGTGCATGATTGTGAATGTGATGTCGTGATCCCTTAGTCTTTTGATCCAGCAGTCTCATCGCCAAAACTTGAGAAACTCATGACTTTTCAACGGATTGTCCGACTTTCCTCAAACTTTCACTGATGTAGGCCTATTCTGCTGCATTCACTCAATTAACATGCCAAAGTCAACAATTACAGTAGACTCCAGTTATAACGAAGTCCTTGGGACCAACATTTTTCTTTCGTTATACCGAAATTTCGCTTTAACCGAACAAATAAACGATAAAAAACAAAACAGGAAAACGGGGTGAGTTTTTATTTTGGTTTAACCGGAATTTCATTATAACGAGAGTGCACTGTATAGGCTCCATTTGTTTTGAGTCTCTGACAGAAACTGATGGAAGTAGCGCGTGCCTAAGCGCATGCAATTATTAAAAGTGCACGTAGGCTAAGACTACTGTTTATATCTTGGAAAGGGGTCCCCGACATTTCACCTCTTTTTCATTATATTCAGCTTATTTGACAAAATTTAAATAGATACAAATCCTGACATGTAGTGTATAGGCCATCCGCTGCAGGACTCCTGACAAGTAGTCCTATAGTGTGAAAGCATGAAATTATAGCTCTGATTTTCAAATACATTTCACATTATTGTGACATATCGAGATATGCAACCACTACACACACCCACAAAAAGCCCAATCAGAAAAAGATAGACATAATGAAATACATACAACACCGTTTACAAGAGCATTTACCAATAGGTAGAGGTAGGGCCTACATAATTTTGTACCTGCATTATGTGGAGGCCACATGATTTACACACAAAGTCAAGTGGAATTTCCTTCCCTCTTTTCAACATATTAGGCCTACAATATAAACAAGACTTGATCGATAGCTGCCTAATGTGAAGCTGCTCAGCAAGCCTAATTAATCAGCGTTATGCTGTATATGACTTTATAGGCCTATATATGAAATTGATTACACGTGTAGGCCTATATAGGAGCCTACATGTAAGGCGAACAACGCGACATTCGATGTGATACACAAATGTGATTGTATTCTTGCAGTTATACCTAGTGGTTGAATACTCACGCCTGATCCCGCCACGCCTTAGAAGTAAAACATAAGAGTGGAAGACCCTAGATAATTTTCACAAGCTTCCGGTATATAAAAAGACAAATTGCAAAGAGACATACAGGACTCCCTTTATAACGAAGTCCCCGGGACCGGCAGTCTTCTTTTGTGATATCGAAATTTCGTCATAAGCGAACAAATAATAATAATAATAATAATAATAATAATAATAATAATAATAATGATAATGATAATAATAATAATAATAATAATAAAAGAGTAGCAATAATGACGATAATAATGATAATAATAATAGTAATAATAAAAATAATAATTATAATTATAATAAAAGCAGCGGACATTTATATGTTGCGGCCTGAATTCTTACTTCGTTGTAACCGGCATTTCATTATAATCGTGTTCGTTATAATGGGAGTGCACTGTAAATTGGTAGTAGTGCTCGATCCCATGAGAAATAGTTTTTTTGTTGAGATGGGGCTTCAGGTTTCCAACATTCTTGTGAGATAATGAGAAACCACTTCGGAAATATGAAAAACAATACAAAATATTATTATTCTCAGAGAAATTCAAAGATTTTTTTGGATGAAATTGATTAAATGCATGCTGAGATATCCAAAAGAAAGCTGGAACCCACCTTTTACCAGGATCGGTTTGGTTTACCTTTGTATAGATATCTCGGCAATTTCCAAACTGATTTTAATCAAGGGAACTTTGAATTCCTCGTAGGATTGTATAATTATGGTGTTTAATATTTCATGAGGCCTATCTCACAAAAAGTTATTGCAGCTCAGTCCTTTCTCAACAGAAACTTGGCCATCCTTGACTGAAATAGACAAAGTGCAGAAAAAAAAAGCACTTTTTAGATCAGATACAAAAGGTGTTTAGATCACACCCCGCTTACGGGAATATTCACCGGACTTAAACATCGGACATGTCGAAGATTCCAGGGCCTTGTAGTGATTTTTTTTTTTTTTTTTTGCATCATGTGTATGTAATGCTTTATACCTAATTGTTGGCATGCTGTACGTGGCAATCTCGATAACATAAACACCTCAATACCCATTCAATATGTGCCAGCCCACTCTTTATTTAGATTTGCCCTAAAATCGTTTTATAAAACTCAGACTGGCAATGAATTAGGATCTGTTTATGGTGTTTGAAAGTGCGTGTTTTCAAAGCTGTTAGAAATCAAATATTTTTACATGACATAGAGTAATAATTAGAGTAATAATAGAGTAATGATAATTCAGATTATATTCCAAAAATATGACTCTAAATTTGTTTCACTTCTTTTTTTTTTTTTTTTTTTTTTTTTGGGGGGGGGGGGGGGTTGGGGAGACACAAGCCAGTATTTGCGAAGTGATGTCCCTCGGATAGGACATAAAATAGAGGTCCCGTGTATGAGAGAGTCACAGCTCATGCACGTAAAAGATCCCGCTTCATTCATTCATCGCAAAGAGCAGGGTGTTTAACCCGGTGAAGTGGTCCCACCTCGCATCCAACTGGACCCCATGGAAGACTAGCTTAGCATAGATGAATATGGGCTATCCAGCCATCTTCTCAGATGGAAATGAACAAACAAACAAACAAAATGACAACGTTTAATCTCATTCGCATTATGATGAGTTATACCACCAGCACGTGTATCAATTTATGTTCTGTGAAAACACACAAAACTGTTAAGCCTAATGTTTAATCTCGAATGGAACTTCCATCAATCTTTTTCATTTTACGTACTCTACTGTGTCAGGGTGAACACTGACAATTGCACTTTAATCCCAACTAAGAATAACGATGTACATGTTTTACGCTAACCGCATCACTCGGGTTATGATTGACAACTCGTAAAGAGAGAGAGAGAGAGAGAGATAGAGAGAGAGCAGGTTTATGCCCCTCCTTACTGCCACTTCAGAAACCTGCTCAAACCGCTCCCGGCGATTGGTTAGATACAAAGCCCTATAAAAGACCTAATTTTTGTCTGAGGGCGAATCACAAGTTGATTTAGCTTATCCCAGTGGAGACTCCCCTTCAGTTGCGTATAATTACTTTTATCTTAGCCCCAAAACACACCCAGGTAAGAGTAAGTACTTTTTGTGCTGTGTGATTCGCTGCAAAATTGT
Source organism: Diadema antillarum (assembly GCF_040938485.1). NCBI lineage: Eukaryota > Metazoa > Echinodermata > Echinoidea > Diadematoida > Diadematidae > Diadema > Diadema antillarum. The sequence goes on along the minus strand of NW_027272613.1, from coordinate 335,048 downwards.
TTTGGTACATGTATTTATTTTCATCAGGCATTTGATCGAATGGAAGTTACCTTAAACTAAAGTTGGTTTCACCAGAAAGGATTAATCTTACTGGTTATTTAAGGAAATCTCTCTTATAATCAAGAAAAGTCAAGAAGTGTTCAAGTCAATCGCTGATGATTTAATAGCTTACTTTGTTGATCCCTCCCATAATAATTCTGTTTCATCTGGAAATTTAAGATTTTTTTTTTTTAGGGTAGGATTATAAGATTGGTATCGAGAATACAACGACAGTGTTCGATTTCTACGCCGGGAGTTTGGTAACGTCAACTGGAACAATAATTGAACATGTATAAGGTGCTTGTATATCACAAGGGCAATTGTTACTGCAGTGATTTCGCAATAGATAATTATGTCGGGCTATTGATGATAATGATCTGTTATTGCAGAGAGTGATTTCTATACGAGATGTCAATATTGGCTGTCTTTTTTCCTTGTTATGTAGGCCACGTCAATCTTATTTATTTTGTTCCTAGATATATATCAACCCATGTTTACTTCTAGACGGTATAGGCGGCGAAATATGCCTAAACCGAATATTTTATTAACCGTTGATTCGAATAACAAATTGATAAGAAAATAGTAAATGTCTAATCAAAATATTTGATCGGACCCAAATTAAGAAAACTAAATAGGGCCTACACTTCTAATTACAAGTACTGTATAAGATTTGCGATGATCATGGTTTTCTAGATATAGCAATCACTTTTGTTTTCCTGATTGTTGAATGAGGTGATAAGTGATTCCATAAACGCTAATTGATCGATCCACAAAGAAATATTTGTTAGATTCTCCTTTTTGTATGGAAATTATAATCTTTGCAATTATCTCTGGCATATTGGTAGCTTATATGCCAGTGATGCCAGTGATCTCCTATTCATAATTTTGTTATCGCCTCGAAGGAAACGATTTCGAATGTATCTTACTTCAGACCAAATCATTACAGTAGTATAAACTGAATTATGAACCGAATACTGGCAAAAATGACTAGATTCATGGTTTATTGTTCTTTCTTATGTCTTTCGCTTATTAAGGCCTAATCTCTTCAAGACAAAAGCTTCAATGGACTTGATTTTCTGAAGTTTTTACTTCCTAACGGCATGCACTAAAGCGTCTTTACAAAAGCGGGTATACACTTTCAAAGCGTAGCACGGAAGGTAACATAGAAAACCTTTTTTTTTTTGGCCATGCCTGTCAACGTTTGCACTTTTTTTTTGGTAGTGCATGTGCAATGAACGACACACATAATGTAGACTGATGAGAGAGTAGTTGAGTTTATGTATTTGTGACGTCATCTTCCTTTCACACTTCCACACTCCAGCATGTCGGTACGCACGGCAATTCTCCGTACGTCGTCTTTGAAAGCACCGCTGTCAAATTCTGTCTGCACCCGCGTCACGTCGCCATTGGCAACCAGTCAGCTGGTCCGCACTTCCTGCACAGGGACCGCGTCGTATTTTCTTCAGAACAGGTGCGTATTAAATCTTAAATATTGTTGTCTTTTCTTAATCTGTTGTTAGTATCTACATAACTCATAGCCTTAGTTTTTAACCAGTGCAAGGAACCAGTGGTATGGCCTAATTATTATCGCAGCCATTGGCTCTTCAAAATAATGAATGCAAAGGATTACTGATAAGCATAACAATTTGCTAATAGTGATAAAAGAAATGACACGCGTGCCTGTTTTGTTTCTATATCGTTGTATAGAAATTAATGATAATCATTACTATTATCATCTGTCCAGCGAGCACTTTTATACAGTAGACTCTCATTATAACAAAGTCCTCGGGACAGGCAGTTTTCTTTCGTTATACAGTTAAGTATCCAAATTTAGTTATAACCGAACAAATAAACAATAAAAAACATAGAGCGGAAAATGTTGCGGTCTGAATTTTTGCTTCGTTGTAACCGGAAATTCGTCATAACCGTGTTTGTTATAACGGGAGTGCACTGAACTTTATCAGTAATATTGTGACTTTCTAATGATGCTGCCTATCCAATGAAGTGTTCAAAGGAAGGAAAATGAGAAAAAAAGAAAAAAAAAACGTAGAAAACAAAAAGTCGTTATAGGCCTGTGCGAGATATATAAGGTATGGTCTTAGCTTAACTTTTAAATATATATCAATATTATGAGTTCCCCCGAACGTTCTGTGGTAATTTATTTCAAAGTAGTGGACCTGTATCAGCAAAAGCAACGATTTTTCCATTTTGGGCTGAACGTATACGAAATGGTGTTATATCAACGTACACAGTTTCCTAACTGGGGCATATTGCTGAAATAAAAAGAAGTTTTAAAAGTCTACTGAATATGTTACTTATATGTATTGTGAAGTTTCAAAAAAAAGTGCAATTGAAAGACTAAAAAGTCTACAGAATATTATGTTACTTATATGTATTCTGAAGTTTTTCAGAATAAAAAAGTGCGAGTGAAAGAATAAAAGTCGATCTACAGAATATGTTACTTTGACATCGTGAACTTGCGCTCTCCAACATGATTCTGATGTCGGAAGTGGTAGAAGGCCTATATAGCTGGTTTCACAAAACACCCCAAACGTGTAAGGTTCTGGCCAGGGGACAAAGTAATGTCATATGCGAACAGAATTTCGTCAGTGCGAAACTTTCCGTAACCTTAAGAAATTTTGCGAGATGGCTGTTTGTATTTAGTGGCTCCGGACCTGAGGAGAGGCTTGTAATGACCTCGCAGAATGCCTCTGATGCACCATGTGATGGCGCTATTCATGGCTTGTGTCTGCTTGTGTTCGTGACTCACCTCTGACTGTCAAATACTGTAGGCCCTACTATTGCGGCAGTAATTGAATACAGTTCGACCTCGATTATCCGGCCTCCTTTTATCCGGAAATCTTTATTATCCGGACGCGTGCAGTGAAGGACTTTTTTTTTTCATCCAAAAATTGAGAAAAAACAGTGACTTTAAACTCAATTAAAATTTCCACAAAACTTACATGATTTACCTACAATATTCCCTACAGAACTAACATAAATTCACACCAGTATCATCGTAAAAGTAAGCAGTCATGATCTATAAATTCACCATAAGAACATGGATGACAACTTGTCAGTAAATCACGGCGCAGTTTTGCATGGTACGCTACCTGCCTATCTGCCAGTGCACTGGGACGGTAGCTTGGACGGCAGCTATACATTAACATTGTGTCTCCCATATCCGGCCAAATCGCTTTAATATCCGGATGAGCGCCGGTCCCGACATGGCCGGATAATCGAGGTCGAACTGTATGGGACTTGAGAGGGCGAGTCAAGTACACATGGAGCTTCTGACAGGAAAGATATGATATAAGCCGAGTTATATACACTGCGATTGTTGTTCAACAATACCTCATGTAAGAAAATTCATATCGTCTTGATTTTGTGGTTTATAGGCATAGTGATGGAATTTGTCGGAGTTATAGGCCTATTTCTTCTATTTGGAAGATTATCAAAATAAACAGAAAGGAATGGTCTATTATATAGTCTCTACTACGAGACTAGTGTAGAGAAAAAGCTATTTAATATGCCCATAACGAATTTAATAGACGTACACTTTAATTTCATTACTTCCACCTAAGGAACTTCAACTCTGTTAAAGGGACAAAGGCGTCATGGCCTAGCAGAACTAATAGCGCCATCACACAGCAGCTTAGCAGACATGCCTCGACGGAGGCAAAGCCAAAAGCCGATACGAAACAGATCGTGTCTGCCGCCGCCAACGACAAGCGCAAGTGGGTGGAAGTGATGTGGTCAGATTACCTGGGACGATACCCGTACGTGTGGATGAGAGACAACTGTCGCTGTGACGAGTGCTACTATCCGAGCTGCCACTCGAGATCGATGCTGATGGCGAACCTCGACCTCGACGTCCATCCGAAGTCAGTGGAGGTCAAAGAAGACGGACATCTAGTGGAGGTCTGTATGACCTTTGACACCATGTTATGGAATGGATGTTTCTGATACTAAAGTCCATTCTCACCCAATTTATGATTTTGCATCTTTAAGGAATCGTACAGTATTGGTTTCAAAATATAATGAGGGTTGAAATTGTCTGTTGCGAGACACTAGGAAACCACTAATGAAATATTATAGAGCATACAATTCTAAGAAGATTTCAAATTTGATTTGATGAAAATTGGTTTTGAAATGGCTTAGATATACAAAAACTAACTTGAAAATATTAAGAGGAAAATTTTCATGACCTGATGGTTGGTTAATAATATTACATGTCCAAATACAGTCAAACCACCCTTGGCAGTCACCTGTCTATAGTGGACAACTTACAGCCGCTAAAAAGAAAACAAGAAAATTGATCAAACTTGAGAGAAAAGCTATGTAAAAAAAGAAAATAAAAAAAACAAATCTATCATGGCTATCTGTCTATGTTACAGTAAATTTTAGTCTCTCTTGGGTAACCGCTCTAAAGATCGAGGTTTGACTGTAACACAACAATATGATTACATTTTTAGACTGGAAGAAAAATGATTTAGACTCCCTTTCCTTGCAAGGGGAAAGCAGAAGCTACAAGGAATTAGAAAAAAAAAAACCTAATGACGGAAAACAGTAGGTTTCCTATATTCTTTCCTCAATCACTCTTATAATTCAACGAATTCCATCATAGACCGTGCCACGTTATTACCAATGCATTGCATATATTATGAATAAAAATGCATATATTATTATTACTATGCATGTCCCAAACTCTGGAATAACCTTCCCGATGACATCGATTAAAACGCTTATGACATGCTACTCCCGCTTAACAAAAAACACTTCTTTGGGTTTTTTTTGTCTTAATTTTTGCTCTTTATTAATTTAATGTTCCTTGAGCATTCTACATAGTGGATTTGCTGCAATGTAAGCTATCAGTATTACTGTTATTTATTATTATCATGATATCATGATTATCGTTATTATTATTATTATTATTGTTATCACTATTATTATTATTATTATTGTTATTATTATCATCATCTTCATCATCATCAGGATTGCAAAAGTCCGATTATCACTGCTAGCACCAGTCTCATGTTAATAGCTATAATAATGTTTGCTTGTTTCATATTTCTCATAGTGGCGCTTTGTTCTGGATCCTGTGTCACATTGTTTTTACAAATTGTCCCTCTATCGCCAGATTGTTTGGTCGGACGGTCACATCAGTCCGTACCCGTCGGACTGGTTGAAGCTACAGCGATTCGACAAGACCGATTACGATCCGACTAAGAAACTGTCCAAAATCTCGTGGGGGTCGGAGTTCGTCAACGAGATCCCAACGTTTTCTTTTGATGACGTCATGACAAAAAACAATGCCCTGCAAGAATGGTTGAAGGGATTGGTGGAGTACGGTCTCGTGAAGATCACGGGCGCCCCCTTGGAGCTTGGTGTGTTGAACAAACTTTGCCGGAAAGTTGCCTTCGAGAGATTGACGTGTTACGGGTGAGTGATGATTCTGTCATTTAACAATGTATGCTTATAATATGAATTTGATCGCAGATTGAAATTCATTTATTTCAATTCAGGTGATATAATTGTGATAAGAGATATGTTCATGAAATTAAAGTATTGCAGTGGTATAAATTATAGTGAAGCAAAGACAGATAATTCTTAAAAACATATTATCCGAGGGTGAAATGAAAAACGTTATAATATAGAAAAGGGATGATGTTCGTTATTTCGAAAGTTTGTTGATCCCGAAAATGAAATGAGGTTCGTTATTCGAAAATGTCGTTATTCCGAAGGTTCATGTTAATTAATCCGTTTACGAAAAAAAAGTATGTAGTATATAGGTTTGTGACAAACTTGCTGTATGGTTGATGACAAAATCACCTCATTATTTGCATAATAATTAATTGCTATCAATATCATTGTTTCCTAAAAAAAGATATAAACACAAATTAGAATATCACAAATATCTTGCCTTATACATAGGCCCCACTGTGAAAAGGGACTATAGTGTGCAATGCAAGTATTCGTCGACTTGAATTGATTCATAATACCCTGATCATCACTTATTATTATGTGGCGACGAGAATATCAAAATATGATATATTATAGATTATACAATATTTGTTTTTACTATTTTTCTTCAGATTACTTTGATACGGGAATAAAAAAAAAAAACTTCCACATCACGATTCTGCCTGTGACATCATATTATGTCGATCACTGCCAAAGTAAACTGCCATGCTTGGCAAAAGACATCGGAATCCATCTTCCACTCGACAAGACCGGGCATTGTGACTTGCACGTTTCTATTGCAAGGAAACATGCAAGTTATGCCCAATGTAGGAGAAGGTGCATTCCATTGTTTGTATGTTTGTTTTTATCATGTGAGTACTTTAAATACCAATGACTGACAGATGGTGCGACTGTCAGAATCTTTGTTTGAAAAATATTTGCAGGCATATCCAAGTAATCATTACAAAAATGTAGATAACTTACTATTACAAACACACACACGCACACACACGCACACACACACACACAAGAGCTGTTATACATATAGTGATATTTTCGCTAAACATGCATTATTAGTGACTAATATCGCTACAAATCCTGTTTCTTCCTACAGCCATGATTTCCGAGTGGAGAGCCTGTTCAACGCCAGCAGTCTGGCCTACACGTCGAAAGCCCTAGGTCTTCACGTCGACCTGCCTTTCTACGGCTATCGCCCAGGGGTTAGTTCCAATTCAATCATTCCTGCTTTGTCGTCGAGTCAAATTGAAAAGAAAATGTAAAATAACTTCTAAGCATCCGAATCCCTAAGGAACATTATGCTTGAGTATGAAGTTGGCCTATAGATTTGTTCGGATTGAGTATTATTCTTTTTTTTTTTTCCGGCGGGTATTTCAGCCATAACAATTAATGGGGCTTCGGATCAGTTACTAGTACGCCGAAGAATATCGGTGTGTGCACTGGCATACCGGAGTGTACCCGGTGTACATGCCTAACCCATTGGCTCATCTTTTTATATTTTGGAAGCTACCACACCCGTACCCACGTTATCGATGATAATCTAGAACTTCGAAGATAATGTGCTCTATGGGACGTCAAGAGTCGCATGATCGATTTCGTTAGGAAATCGACCGTGCGACACTTGGCGCCCCATATACCTTATCCTTAAATTAGCTTATCCCCAAAATACGGGATGTTAGCTTGTCCTCGAAGTTAATAATCACCGTCTGAACATAACTAGTCTTTTATGTGTTTTTTGATAGTTTTTTTTTCTTTGTTTGTTGTTGTTGTTTTTTATCAGATAGGTCTATAATAAAGTATACTATCTACTTCACTTTGCCATTGATCAAAATGAGTACCACTTGGCACAGAAAGCCCCGTAACCTCACACACACTATCCGTAGTCCCCGGTACGGAAATGGTTAGTGATATGAGCAATACTGAATATCTCACGTATAGAAAAAAAAAAAGTCATCATCGACGATTGACAGTGTTTGAAACGTATGAAATGTTTCGATGAAAGGTTTGGAACATTCTGACGGGAGGAATCGCAAATCCGAGACTAAGTCTTGATATATTTCTTTAACTTGTATAACTTGTAGTTTGTCTGTCACAACCAAAATTTCGAAAAGGAAGACTGTTCGTTTGAATAGGCCGGGGGATTACTAATAGTGTGATTTCTGAACCTGCATGGTTTGGAAACGAAAATATGAAATGCCAACATTTTCAGGACGACAAAGTATGGCTTACCGTCCTGTGTAGTTGTTTATTTTTTAATACTTTTGATTAGTTTTCGACAAAAAAAAGATTAATTACACTATCCTTGATCATAGTACCTCTAGTCACCGATGTAAATTGAAAATACATTACATGTATCAGGTAAAATGGTTGTTGATATTGAAGATTGCTTAACCTTTATGCCAAGAAATATAAGATTATCACTTTCTTTTACTTGCTTTCCGGCGCGCGCATGGACTTCATGTGAAAAGCATGAATTCACGCTCCCGGGAGATGACGTCACAATGGGAAGATCGGTGGCTTACTGGATCACGTCTAGTTCTAAGAATCCAGTCCTATCCACCTGACCCTTTGTCCTTTTTTTTCCACGATCGTTTGACATCCCGTAGGTCCAGATGCTGCACTGCATCAAGCAGGTGGAGTCGAAGGGAGGCGAGAACCAGTTCGCCGACGGGAAACGCGCCGCGGAACGGGTCCTGCGCGAACATCCGGAACTCTTCGACATCATGACAAAGGTCAAGATCGACTTCCGGCTCATAGCAACGGACTACATCGACGTCCACTTGCAGGAAGCGCAAACCATGATTGAGTGAGCTAAACATTCGATGATTTCATTGCATGCTTATATGTTTTCTTTATCCTTACGTTTCGCCGGAGCACTTGGAGCGGTTCTTGATCGATCAGTCTGCCTGCCATAGACGTCTAGCCCTGCTTCTAGGCCTAAACGGAGCCACGGACGTCTACGTTTTCCCTATTTCACGTCATAAAAAATTGAAAAACAAATGAGCTTATAAAACTCTGTGATGCTCATTCATTTGAGCTGTACACTTTGATTTATTCTGTGTTGTGACTGGTTTTGTTTTATGCCAGACTTGATGAAAACGGAGAGTTCAAATCCCTGGCCAAGAACGACCAAGTGAGGGCGCCGTACATGAACATACCAGTGGAAGACGTGGCCAAGGTGTACAAGGCTATGAAAGTTCTTCATGACGCAATTTATGACGAAAGAAACATGATTGACGTCAAGCTCCAGAAAGGTTTGTGATATTCATGTTTGTTAACAATATATTTTTCGACGACTTTGATTTTTTTTTTACTCATATCATCTGCTAGGGTTTATTAACCCATCGCCCTTGAGTCATTTTCTAGCCATACCAATTTTCACTGAAAGACGTTAGACGATTGCAGCAAATTCTTTTTTGTTTCTTAGTTTACCTCCCCCTACTAGCTGAGTGGCAAGAAATTGCTATTATAATGACCAATACTCCATGGATCGAATGCACATGTCAATTACAATATGCTCCATCACCGCTTTATACTAAGTAAGATGCGACAGAGTTAACTTGAGAAAAAATAACGCAGTGAAGCTTCGTGAAGGTTACTTGAAGTGATCTTTCATCTTTGTGTTTGGATTCGTATTAACGAATAAACAATTTTATTTCACTTGATTGTGAAGTTTTTAAAGACGCATGTCTGTACATTGTAATGTTCATAGTCTTCATTGTAGGGACTCACTTTCCACAGTCTTGTAAAGCGCAAATTCATGTCCATGATGAACAACAAAACGTGCGGATGTAGCACGATTTTGCGTTGAGACATGTCCAGTTGCTCTTTCTACGAAAAACAGTAGAAACAACAAACGCGTGTTCCGTCTACTACGTCACCCTCACCCCGATGACCGGCCTATTCTTAACCCTTGATCTTCAACCCCTTTGTTTATTCAGGAGAAATCATGGCCTTTGACAACAACCGCGTACTGCATGGACGCAGCGGTTATACTGTGTCAATGGAAGGAGGAGAAGATTCCAAGTCCCGTCTTCTAGAGGGCGTCTTTTTAGACTGGGATGAGATCTATTCGCGAATGCGCCTCATCGACGAAGAGCTGCGCGGAACGGCAAGGCTGTGAGTTCTGAGCACAACTTCATTTCGACCATCAAGCTATAGAATTCAGTCTGACCACGCTGCCTTCTTACCACAGCCAGCCCTTATAAGGTAAGGGCTGGCTGAGGGAACCGGTCTTTTTGAATGACCTTGGTCTGTTGCAAGATAAGAAAAGCTGTACTGTATATCACTCTGTAATCAAATCCTAATGACTGTGATAAGGTTATTCTCGCCTTTTCTAGCCAGGTAAACCGATGAAAAGCTTCATGGTATTCTAACCAATCTAAAAGCCTGGAGCCAGAAGAACTATTATTCGCGATCACTTTGAACCTTTCACAAAGTTCATCTTTTAATTTGTAACATTATCGTGCAAGAGATAAAGTGAGTTAGCGCCCTTGGTTTTTGTGTGTGTGGTTGTTTTTTTTTTTTTTTTTATAGTGACATAATATTAACACAGAGGGGAACTGAACAATAGTAATTCATTACGAAGTAGCAAACATCTATGAATGCCGATTCTCCAAAAATCGCTCCATTACCTTACCGCTTCCATTCACTGACTCCTGCTATCAATGGTGAAGCAAGAATGATAGTTGCTTAAAGGGATGGTACAACAGTATTGGTGGGGATGCGAATTGGGCTTTTAACTTTTTGCGAGATACGAAGAAAATACTTATGAAATAGTACAGAGCATAGCATTCTAAGAGGAATTCAAAGTTTATTTGATGAAAATCGGGTTTGGAATGACTGAAACAGCCAAAAATAAAGTAAAACAAAGCGATCGTAATAAAGTGTGGGTCCCACACTTATTAGAATCGCTCTGTTTTGGATATCTCAGCCATTTTAAAACCAATTTTCATCAAATAAACGTTGAATTCCTTATGGAATTACATGCTCTTTCATATTTCATAAGAGCTTTCTCATTATCTCACCAAAATGTTAGAAACCTGAAATCAGGTCTCAACCAAAACTATACGCGACCCCTTTAGTTATCAGTCCTTGCATAAAAGGAAGCTCACCTTTCATTGTTCAAGGAGTACGAATGTTGGTTATACGAAACTGAAAGACTTGTTCATGAGACGAACTATAAAGGTAATAATATATATGTTTTTAAAATGTAATAGCTCGACACGAGTTCAAAAGGCAGTCGAAGTTATCGAAATTACATCATAGGGGAATCGACTGGCTCTAAAAACTTCTTTTTTCAGTTAGTAAAGTATAATCGCCGTAATTATGCAATCTTTGTAGAAAATTTAGATTCATGCCATATTCTTGATTCAATTATGTTACGAATTAGTTTGAACTATAATGAAAATCGAAAAGCGCGGTTGCCTCAATAATGTCGCAATTCCGATTAGCCGTAATTTGTCAACACGTCTGTCTAATCTTTAGTTAACTGACCACTTTCTAGAAACCAACATTTCAGTCTTGTTGGTAGATAACTCTTTATTCATCATGATGGTCAAATTGTTTTTGAGTGATAAGAAGAATCAACATGGCAAGAAACATAAAATCATGTATCATCGCGCGAGTTTCAAACATTTAGTGTCAAATTTTCAAATGACGAATTTATCACACTATATAAATTGCACGACAACAGACTGCTTTACTATTTCGTTATCAAATGTTATATGAAGAGCAACTGTAAAGAAAATAAAGAAAGAGAGTCAAAGTTTACGAACTTAATAAAAACGTTACGAAATGCAGGTGTTCATGACTTTGTAAATATGAGATTACAAGCGGTCATGCAGTTGTACGAAAATATGGCTTCATTTACATGGTATTTCTATTAAGTATCCGTTCTTTACATTGAAGTCCCTTCCCTACTTGAGGAACGTTAATGTCGTGTTTTCCCTGAAGATATATTCGTTAGGAAACGCTGTATATAGGACCTACTTAAAAACAACAACAACAACAACAACAACAACAACAAACGCCTACGTCGATAGATTATGTATTCATACGTGGATAATGATTGTGATAAGGGTTTATTCTCGGCTTTCCTGGCAAGGTTAAACAATAAAAAAGTTTCACGGTACACTGTATATCCTAACCAATAGCCTTTAAAAGCTTGGAGCCAAAAGAACTTTAATTCCCGATTATGTAACCTTTCATGAAGTAACATTTTAACTTAGTAACGATAGCATGCCGGAGAGTCCAGGGCCGGCGGAACCGATGGGGGTGGGGCTCAGTCCTTTTTTTTTTTTTTTTTTTTTTGGGGGGGGGGGGGGGGGGAAGGGGAGTTTGCAATATGCCTGGTAATGCATAGGGTCTTACCACTTGCCCCCCCCCCCCCCCCACCATTCTCCTTTTTTAACCCTGGAATTGGCTTCACTTTTTTTTTGTTTATTTGTTTGTTTGTTTGTTTGTTTGTTGTTGTTGTTGTTTGTTTGTTTGTTTGTTTGTGTGTTTGTTTGTTTGTTTGTTGTTTTTTTTTTTTGGGGGGGGGGGGGGTCTTTTGCCAGACGATGAACCCTAGAAGTTGTATAAGAAGTGCGGGGCGGGTATAGCATTTATTTGTTTTTAGTTTTTGTTTTGTTCTTGTTTTGGCTTTTATTCGTTTTCGTTTTTATTTTTGTTCGGTTTTTTTTTTTTCGCTTGAGAGCTGAAGAAGCCCGAAAGTGGCACCAGAAAGGTGCGCTGATAGCATTTTAGTGTTGTTGTTGTTGTTGATGCTTAATGTATTGTCAGCTGATGAAACCGTTTGTATGTGTGTGTTGCACCAGAAATGATAAACTGTCCCCAACCCCACTTTGTTCTTTGTTTATGTCAAAAAAAAAATTAACTCAACTGGTGCGACTCATTTTGACAGAGCGTCACACAATATGTTTGTTTTACGTAAATTAACTCACTTTCTGTTTTCAGTACATTTGTATTATAGTTTGTCGTTTCAGAGGCCGTGTTATTTTGTCAGCAATGATTTTCTTTCTGTTTGTTTGTCTTTTTTTTCTCGGTGTAAATATTTCACACATGTATCAAAAAGTTGTTTGGTTTGTCACAAATAAAATAATGCCATATACATGCATTTTTGAGCAAGTCAAAAACCCTCGCCGTCAGTGACGCGTTCTTTTCTAACAGCTAACGGTTGTGGAACATCATTGATCCGTGATCTACTGCATGTTGGATAGCACGTTGCACTATGCTTGTCGCCGTGTTACTCTGGTGGGAGCGTGGAAAGTGCATTCAGTGTTGGAAGTGCGTCGAGGTGAAAAGGAAGTATTGATTGTTGAGTTTGAAATGTATGTTGAATGTGGAAAGACAATAAATGTGACCGTGCATCACATAACCAACATAAAAGTCGCACCCTATCATTTTGTGTGGGGACTCGAAATACAGGTGAAATGGGTCAACCTGATCAATCTTGAGGTTTTTCATACTTTCTGAAAGAGCGGTTGTTCGTCAACATCATTCAAAAGTTGTGGATCATAAAACGAAGAGGAATTTGTATTTTTAAATTTATCAGTATTTCTGCAACACTGTTTTTTTTGTAGAATACTGTAGTTATAGTTTCCCCTTTTCATTTCTTAAATAAAAAACCTACTACACTCTTCACTCTCTAACAACTGTTGATAAAATGATGCAACTACTTTAAAAGTAGGGTAGAATGTGCTCATAGAGCTTGATAAACTTCAGCTTAGTCTGATAATCCCTTCTATGTTGTTGCTATGAAGTTTTTCATCCTTTTTTATTTTGTCTAATTGTCTTATTCATTGCACGGAGCAGGGTCGGTAAGATCAATTGCTTGAATAGACCCTATACTTCAGAGTTTCTATTCTCAATGTACTCTTTTCTAGAGTGTTTGTTTTCTTTCAGATATCAAGATGGATTTGGAAAGTACAGTTGAATTGAATTATACACGATTGTAAAGCTTAGATACATTGCATTGCTCTTTCCAAATCTGCTCTATTCATTCATTCATTTCATTTATTTCATTTCCAACAACATTTTCATACACAAAATAACACAACATCAATACAATGTCGTAACAAAGATAAATACGTGAAGTTAACAACACTACGCATGAAAAAAAGCAAGAGAATATTGAATCAAAACTAAAGTTGCAGGAAATGGAGGAGACATGCTAAAAAGCTAAGCTTGTATTTTGCAGTCTCCTAGTGGACAAAAAGACTAAATAACATCGAAAGGCAATTTGCTGGACATAAACGGTGCACAACACATACAGTCCTATACAAATAAATAAACAAACAAACAAACAAACAGACGGACAAACAAACACAAGCAACCTCTCTTGTAAAGAGAAAGATAGAGAGAGAAAAACAAAACACAGTGAAGGAAAAGGAGGAAAAGAGGAAATTATTTTGAAGGAAGAAACAGAAAGAGACAAGAGGACAGGAAAAGGCGAGAAAGGAGAAGAGGTGAAGGGTCTATACCAGCACACGCGAGGCACATGGTGCGATGGATCACCGAGGTATATGTACATAATGTAGGAAGGAATAGATTAAAGAAAAGAATAAGTATAACGAATAAAAAAGGAAGCTCAAAATTAAGGGTAACTAAAATACAACTCATTCAACTATGTAGGAATTCATGAACAACTTCTTCAATTTGAATGTAAATGTATTTAAACTTAGAACTTGTTTCATACTATTATCGAGAGAGTTCCAGAATTTGGGGCCAGTAAAAGAAAATATAGATTTAGCAAACATAGTCCTTGTTAATGGCAAATGAAATGAGTTGGATTGCCGGGTAGGATACAGATGAACAGTTCTATTTTTAGTGAAAATGGACTCAAACACAAATGGGAGAGAATTATTGATAAGTTTGTACATGAATTGTCCGAGGTGTAGAAAATACAAATCCTTTACCTTTAAGATTTTGTTTTCTTGAAATAACACATCATATAACATCTTTAACTAACAATCCCTGAGTGGGGACTTTTTTTTTTGCTGGTTTTTTTTTTTGTGATGCAGGGTTTAAGTTTTTAAGCATTAAATACTTGAAAAGTATTCTAAAACTGATCAATATGATTCTGTTCAATGATGAATTGATAATTATGAGGTTAGCACGACAGGGATGTGATTGTTTTGGATGATGACGTCTTGTAGTGTAAATGCTTTGTGTTAGTGTGTGTGTGTGTGTGTGTGTGTATGTGTGTGTGTATGTGTGTGTGTGCCAATACATATCAATTATAGCTTATAGAACGAAATGACAAAACACTATACTTACTTTCCTGTGATTACTTTTAAACTAAAGCCAATTACGTATCACTAATGAGCCTTTCGATGAATAACTGTGTTTTGTCTGTGACATTGTCATGTCATATTTATTCATATTCATCCTTTCCTACTTGTTACACATTCCAATAATTTTACATTTTAATGTATGCATGTCATTTTCATGAAATGAAAATGAATGAATGAATGATTTAATTAATTAATTAATGGAAGTGAAGCCTGCGAAGTGTGTCGAAAATATGCGATGGATGTGAAATTACGGTTACAGCTCGTTATTCCGAAGGTTTGTTATTCCGAAGGCTCTTTATTCCTAAGATTCGTTATTCCGAAGGTTCATTGTTCCGAATTTCATTTTCGGATGAACCAATCTTCGAAATAACGAATCTTCGGAATAACGACACAAATTTTCGGATTAACGAACCCTATTTCATTTTCGGATTAACGACCATTCGGAATAATGAACCTTCGGAATAGCGAACCTTCGGAATAACGAACTGCACCCGAAATTACGTTCGGCATTCCAAAGGTTCGTTAATCCGAAAATGCAAAGAAGGTGAGAGGTAGCGAAATTTCCGATGACAAAATTTATTTCATTTTCGGATTAACGAAAATGTGGGATAACGAATCTTAAAATTCATTTTCGGATTAAGCAAACCTTCGGTTTATCGAATATCGAAAACAAATACCTATACCTGCACAGACATGTTACATAAACAGACATAAAACACACACGATACACATGCACACAATGTATATTAACGAATTGAAACACAATGCGGCAGAAATCTTTAATTGTGTTATTGAAGAAAAAAAAACTCTTCCCAATCCGTATGCCACCCTCCCCCTCTTATACATCATCATCACGATGACCTGAGCATGACATAGAAACATGTTTATCTTGAGGCCTCTAAAAGGGAAAAACAAACAAGCAAACATGCGTCTATCATCTCTATACTGCTTATCCACTTTGAACGGATTCTACATGTGTGCTCCCATGTGTATGATAGATCGGGTGCACGTCACGAGACCGACACCCATGAGTCATACAGCCTACGAGTTATGCAGCCCACGAGTCATACAGCCCATGAGTTCGACACTAAGCAAACAAAGCCCACGAGACCAACAAAGTAAACCTCGTGTTGTATCTGTCGAACCCGTGGGCTGTTTTTACCTAGTGTCGGTCTCATGGGCTTTATTGCCTAATGTCGAACTCGTGGGCTGTATGACTCGTGGGCTGTATGACTCATGGGTGTCGGTCTTGTGGGATGACCCCGATAGATCCCCCACTTCACCACATATTCATTTTCATCTTTGTTTTATTTTCGGATTGACGAACGTTATTTCTTTCTGAATAACGAGCTTACGGAATAATGAACCTTAATCCGTTTTCGGATCAACGAACCTTTGGAATAACGAACCATACTTCATTAGTGGATTAACCAACCTTCGCAATAAGTGCTTTTTCTGATGAACAAACATTCGAAATAACGAACTCTATATTCAGTTTTGGGGTTAAAGAACCTCTAGGTATATTTTCGGAATAACGAACATCCCCAACGTGCCTACAATCGGATGAGGGGATAACCAGATGCGGGACATCATGTGTAGTAGGCTTCTTTCTTTTAGCCATTCAAGCCATTTTCAAACCACTTTATCAGCTGACAAGATAGATATTGTCCCGCTGTCTTCTCCTCAAACGGAAGGAATAATAGACTGTTTTCACAAGTGCTACATGAAAACATACTATATCAGTTTGTTTGTCTGTTTTTTTATGAACATCTCAAAAATTGGATGGCCTATAGTTGCCCAATAGTTGCAACTGATCGACAAAATAATGACCTACATCGACGTAAATAAGCTGTGAATTGGTCAATGTGGTCTAGCGGAGATGGTGCCTCTCGGGAGACCAGGAGGGCCGTAGGTTCGAATCCTTGCCCTTGATTTCTTTTGGGCCATTCTCCCAAAAAGTGTGCAAAAATGCGATTTTCGTGTCGCCAGCATGTTCATACAGTTTAAATCGATATTTTGTCCCTCAGAAATCATTTTTTTTAGTTAAATTCATCCGAGAGGTTAGACCCGTAAAATGTATATCAATAAAGCTATTGGAACATCCGGGATTATATCAGAAATACGATCCGAAGTTTGATGTAACCCTAAAAACCCCATGTCGCCCGGACAGGAAGTGTTCATACAACAAGTTGTTACTCGTTAACGTATCATTCAAATCAAATCTTTTGTACCTCATTCCATTGCCCCTCGAGTGCCTGAATGAAAAATGATATTACATAACAATATGAGGTTTTGATATTTTTCTAAGAGATCCCTTATATCATGTTGCCAAATCGCAGTAAGATACATTACCCTTTTTCAGACTCTTGAGAGAAGATCACAGAAATGCCGCATGGCAGGGTAATTTCATGTTTAAACAAAGTCAACCTGACGCATACATGGAACCATGATTTATTCATTGAATCTCTTGTTACAAAAAAAATATATATATATACTGATCCGAACCCGCGGAAGCCTAATGTTAAAATGAGCTGATGTCAGATACGTTATTCAAACTTTGCTTAATTTAGAAAAAAGTATGCTGTAAATAAAAACGAAGCTGAGATACTTTTGAATACTTAAGGTAATAATTAATCACACAACAGAGATTGTTGGAGAAAATGAATACTTATTTAGCTAATAGCGTGAGAACGGTAACGGCACATCAGATACGTTATACCATCAAACATGTCAGATACGTTACCAATAAAATGTTAGTAGAGCGGTTAGCCCTCAAAATCATGAGAATTGTGCAAAATTCGACTAAAGCATGAAACTTTCACCAGTGTTAGTACATACCATAAGATTCAGTTTAAGATCGGGAGGTAAGTCTGATTTGACCTCTGATGACCTCCAGAGGTCAATGAACTTCAAATATCAAAATATTGATGTTTGGAGGCATTTGTAAATGGTAGGCCTAGATCTTGGTTACGCTGCACTAAATATGCATTTGTACTACAAATCTTCTGATTCACAGGGCATTGACAGGTTTCTACCTTTGACCTCTGATGACCTTTAGAGGTCAATGACCTCAAAATACCATGATATTGATCTGTGATGTTATTAGTTAATGATAAACATGGTTAAGATGTGCAAAACAAGCATATCTGTTTTACAATGAAACTGTCTTCATATTCCAAAGAGCAAAGACAGGTTTCTACCTCTGACCTCTGGTGACCTAGCTTTGGAGGTCAATGACCTCAAAATATCATAATATTGATCTGTGGTGTCATTAGTTGATTTTTTTTTGGTCAAAACCCTCTCTCCCAAGAAAAGTCTATGGTCATAGGAATTTATGAGTTTGACATTGGCTACTTTCCCCGCTAGTGGTCAGCACTCTCCATCCCCAAAGCCCCAAAGCCCCGCGCCAAATTACGGGGAATGACGTGATGACGTGTTTTTGCCCTCTGATCCCGAAACATAAATGACCCTCTAAGCTGGAAGGTGGCCCTCCTGCCAGAATTTATCCCTCTATTTTAGCATTTATTGTTTAGTGGAGTGGGTCAAACAGGAGCTCCAAAGACAAATCCAGGGACAACGACCCAGAACAACGATGACGTTGGTTGTCATAAAGACACTAATATTCATTTGGTTGATCATTTTGTTATCCAAGAACCAATAAAGTATTTACCAGTGGTTACAGAGAAGAAGTGAATGAAGAAACTAAAAGAGAGTTGGCGAGTTAATCAGAAATTGAGATGAATCATAGAAAATTGAGTTTTCACAAAAACGAATAGGAGGAGTAAATTGAACATTTGACCAATAAGGAATTAATTTCTAGTGAACACCACACCCCAATATAAGATTGAGCCAATGAAATGCTTTAGGAAAAGGAAGTTTGTTAGTAAATTAGTTATAAAAAAACATGTCTGAGCCGAAAAAAAAAACCAGTTAGAGTGACAAGCATAATGGGAGCGGATTCACACTATGTAGTGAAGCAAAGGCTGCAGAGTATTTTGGAAGTTTGAGGAACTTTGAGAATAGTTGGAGACCACAGTATAGGAGTTCCCCTTCCTTGGTACATCACGCCCCCCAGTCAATCAACTAATCTTTATCGACGCTGAATGCACCATCGACCTACGTTGTGAATGTGATGAGGATCTGACTGTCATGACTGAATCGGCGAGCAGCAGCGCATGAGGAGAAACTGTGCGTCGCGATAAGATAAAACTTTGGTTTACGCCAATTTAGGGTGCAATTACAAACTCCAAATAGCCAACTGGCGTCATCAGAGATGTTGAAGCGCCCTGCCAGACTGATACAAAGTGGAGAGTGATGGTGACGAAGAGTCGAATGTAAGCGCGACAGCAGACCGCTCAACGGACGGCCCAGCCACACTGACGAGATCGACAAAAGGGAGTTTTCGCAAGCACGACGCGGTCGGGATTTTAGCGTGCCGTTTGCAAAATTTGCTCCTGCGTGTGATCAAATCCGAGAAACGTCCCGTTCTGGGGAAAACGAGTACGGCATTCTGCCAAAATATCGTTCGGTCCCGATACTGGGCAGGAGTCAGCCAGCCAGCCAGCCAGCCAATCAGCGATCTTGTCCCCACGCCTCCGTCCTGTACAGGAAAGCGAAACTGCTTAGTTATGGCAGGGAGGTGTTACAGAGATGGAGTGGCAACTCTTCTTAATTCATGCAAACACATGTTTGGGTTCAAGGCGTTACAATGGGATGCATTCCACTACGCTTTGAAGTCATGCTCGGCATCGCTCTAGTTGCACGACGAATTTCGGAGACGAAGAACGCATTTCTTCTTTCGTTGAATAACAAGCTTTATTTCACCGTAAAATTTTGTATGAAATATTTGAATAGATTTAGAATAGTTTAGGAAAGAATTCAATATTATAAACATGTATTTCTAGTTTCTTTGTAATGCGCAAATCGAAATGAAATGAAAATTAGGCCCTCTTAAAAACCTAATATTTTCTATAATGCGCACATTTCCGCATGTTAGTTTTCTATCTTTTAATCTGGTATATTTTGATCTTTCAAATAAAGTACTCCGCTAAAGCGTGTTCCTGTGTGCTTTTAAACTATTTGCTGTTAAAATTGTCAGTTTTACACTGCATTTTGATTCGCTGCTCCAATTCAAGGTACACAAATTCACTGTTGCCATCACATTGAAAGAGAGAGCGAATTGCAGTATGGGCAAGTATTTCTAGATGTGAGAGCGCTAGTCCCGATTATTGATGCTCTCTTTTGTCAAAGCACATGTGTAACACCTGTAGTTTAACGCATAACTTCTCAGCGGTGCCGCGCATGACTTCAAAGGAGAGCAGTAGTTGTCTCTCCTTCTCTAGCACCTCCCTGGTTATGGGGACGGGAGTCCGAGTACGGGGACTGTCACAGCTGATTGCTTCCGCGTATTCTCGGTCTTCTCGTCGTGTAGCGAAAACTCCCTATTGACATGCAGACGAGACCTCATTTGTCGACTGTACCGATGTCGAGATAAGTGGCCACACCCACTAGCATCATTTTTCTCTACTAACTAAATTCCTCCATTTTCCATAGAATAAGACGGTATATGAAATGTTCTCAAAAGCAGTAAAGACGTTCTTTAGTGATGAGTGGATCGCTCAACTAAGTTGTGAGGAAAGAAACTTGTTTGTGATGAAGAGTTTTGTTTCAGACCTAAAGGAAGGCAGGTCGTTGAATAATGTGCCGTTAGTCGCATTGGTGTTATCCATGTAAATTTTATCATTTTCCCGCATTTTGCATTTGGTGTTGTGGAATAACATATAGTTTCTTCTACTTTTGGAATTTTGGTGATGATTGGTGTCTATATGAGTACCTAACCCCCGACAGTACACAGAGAAGTTGACAGACCAATCTAATAACTATTCGCCTCTGTACAACAATTGGTCGCCGGCTTGGAGAAAGTCGTAAGGAGTTTTAGGGAACTTACACAATAATGGCGTTGTCTTCATATATTCCAAAGAGCACAGGCAGGTTTCTACCTTTGACCTCTGATGACCTTGACAGTTAAATGACCTCAAAGCATCCGAATATTGATGTTTGACATCATGATTAATGGTTAACATGATGATGTTCTATATAGAGAGCGTTGGTTGGCCCTGTTTATTAATCTCGTCTAGTGCATAATATTACTGAAAACGGAAAAAGCATTTTATAATAAAAAATTCGACCATTGACCCTTGCCAAAAACACTGCCCCGGAGCCCTAGCCCCCCCCCCCCCCCCCCACGCTTAGAAAACACACATACACACACACAACACACACACACACACACACACACACACACACACACACATTCCGCGGCCCCTGTTTAGGTGTACTCTTTAGGAAAATTGAACATGGAATTGTGAAGTGCACGTCACCATGTCCCCGGGGAAGAAATATTGATTACACTGTATAATGCACTCGCAGATCTGTCAAATCTGTACCGCCCCACCCTGGCAAAAGGCAGCAAGTGACAAATGCGACATATTTCTTGGTATATGAACAAAACGATATTGCGCTGGTGATTCCAATGACATATCTCACAGCATTGATTTCTACACCATATTTTTTCCAGGAAAACATCAATAAATCGGATTTGAGTAATTTGTCGAACCCTCCCCCCCCCCCCGCTAAAGTTGAACAGTACGTGTATATACATGTATAATCATTTAAGAGGAATGACTTTAATTTATGTTTGAAGACATTTCAAGAGATGCAAATCATTCTACTGTTTGCAGTCTTGTAAACATATATGTATCTTTAGCGAAAACTATTCGAGTACGTGGACGGTAATAAGTAGGACCCTATAAATCACTCTGTAGAGTAAATTATATATGAACCAAATGGTTTCTTTTGTACATGTATTGTGTTGCAAAGTTCTTGGTAATTCCTTTCCAGGCAAAATGTGTACATGAAAATTCCGATGTTAAAAGCATGTGATGGGAAATGTAAACAGTATGTGCGAATGCTTCTATGTTTCCTGCTAAACTTATTTGTTAGTGGGGAAAAGAAAAGAATTGAAAAGAGAAGTCTCGCTCTACCACGACTACATACTACAATGCCTACGGATATCTTTGTTTCACATTGTTAGCGGGGAAAAGAAAAGAAAAGAGAAGTCTCGCTTCATGAGAAATGTTCAGATCCCGCTCTACACCACAACGCCTACGGATGTCTAGGCTGATAGTGGGTTATAATGTCTTATACAGAGCACCAACAGTAAGTGCAGATTAATTGGCACGCTATCTTTTGAAGAGAAACAATACTTTGTTTCATACAAGATGATAGCAGAAAGACAACTGATAATCATCCGCTCATGTGAAATCAAGCAGAAGTTTTTCAAAACATTTCAAGAGGCATCTTGGTGAGTTACAGTCTGTTAAACATGTCAATATAATGTGAAAAACAAATTGAAGGCCACGTGCAATAGGCCACCTGCAATACAGCCTCGCATTTTCCGACATAACAAATTTTTTAATCAACACGTTCCATATATACTCGTGATGGAGAGGGAAAATAATAAACAACAACATTGCAAGATTGATGCATTTCAGCCAAGACAACAGATGGGAACTGATTCCACGTAAAATACATAAGGGCGATTCCACGGTTACTCACGTTACATTTGAAGAAACCTTCACTCATTCTTGGAGCTGTAACTCCCTCGTTATAGATAGGAACCAAATAACTTTTTTCACAACAAAGTACACAGTCTGACTATCCTTCGTATAAAAACGTGTGTCGGTTACACACGTTACACGATTTGGACATGCATAAAGTGAAAAGTTGACAAAAGTGAAAAGTGTCCTCATACCAAGCTTTTATGAAAGTTGATTATATCCATTTCAAAGAAGTATGTTAGGGAGACAAACTTTGTATATAGTATGAAAAATAAGGAACGCATTGTTTTTTTTCTAGGGGTGCAGATAAAGTGGTTACTCACGTTATGGTTACTCACGTTACATTTTGTCCATGTATGGTCCTCAATATAAATGTCACAAAAAAAATAATGTTTGTAGCATTCATGTTTCTTTTTCTGAAACAATGTGTGTAGGATATCAAGATCAGTTTATGTTTTAAGATAACATTCTGAGCACGTTTCTTCTTCTCTTTAACTAATTGGACAGTATATTGCTATTTATGTATTTACTAAATTGTATGAGATCTTGTGTGGGCTTTGCAAATGAAAAAATGTAAAACAAATGCATTGGATTCAATTTCTTGCCTCAGCATCAATTAACAAAGAACAGCAGTAAGTATAAAAAAGACAAACATAACTAAACACTCTTTAGATTGGCTATACAGTAGTCCCTAGACATAGACACAAAATCCAAATCAAATGTTCACATTGAGCTCTCCTTTCTTGATACTCTCCATGTCATTTTAACCTGCATTTTCACTGTACTATCCAGCTGCTTAAAATATGTGGCTGTGAAGTTAAAGTGTCCACAATTATTGTCAATATTGAAAGCTGGTGCATCTACAGTAGTTTCTTCATTAAACATCTTCTATCTCAAGTGAAAGATGACATTACATGAGTTGGGCCATTTCCAATACATCCCAACTTGCTCCATTACAGATACTTGATAGTTATTCTCTTGGCCAACAGCAATGACTTCTCCAGGATACATTCTTCCGTCTTAATACTCCACTGCATACCAGTCTCCAGTGGAAGGGTTCTCTTTTGCCTCCTCTGACTCTGGTTGAGCTTGACTAGCTTGCATCCGCAGAAATCGGGAATGTTGAAATCTCCTCTGCTTTTGAAAAATAGATACGATTCATGCTTGTGATTCCTGGAATGGGCTGTGTGGCTTCAAATATGATACCAACATGAAGAAAATTTCTTGCCTTGATCTCAGCTTGAGACAGGACTGCCGCCGTTACACCCTTCTTGCCCTTAACTGCAGCAACAAAAATAATGTAGAAGCATCACACACATAAGCTTAAATTCTGGCCGTTACTTTACCACATGCACATTTGATGTTGTGAACACAAATCCACCTATCCTGTCCACTGGTCACTGGGCATGGGATGTGTCTAAAAAGTTCCACTGAATCTGGAGTTTATGCTTAAAATGCAGTGTGTACAGTGATGCTGCAATGTTTCTGTTTTTGAATTATGATGCTGGGCCATCTGACCAGAGGAATCGTTCTTCACGTGGTCTGGTAAGCCATCCAGCACAGTTTCCTTTTTGTATAGGCAAGATTGTCTGAAGTGATGACGTTGTAGTGCTGAGACCCAGAATGCCACACTGCCACTGTAAAAAAAGACTAACCTGCCTTTGATTCCAGTGGGTACTCCGGATCTTATCTTGAGCAACACAGGTGTAATTTTTACTGAAATGAACCTGAATGAGGGCTTTCTTCAGGATCAGCATTGTTGGTTGCTCTTTCCTTGCATGTCTGGTCCTCGTATGACCGGTGACGACTGTTATGTTTTAGGAACTGGGGCACCAAACTGCTGTATGTTGTAATCGACTAGGTCATGTGTGGTACTCTCCTTAACAGCTTCTGTGCACGGCTTTCCAAATGTAACTACTGGGTATCAGCAATGTCAGAGTTCATGATTCTTCTGAATCTCCACCATCCTTGCACAAATTGCACTCATTCATCCAGCATGATCACTTACGTGTAGGTTCACTATACGTACACAAGAATCTCTAGATCTTTGGAAGCTCATGCGAGTACATGCAGAAAGGGACATGTTGATGATACTTTGTGAAGAGCACTAATTTCCATGATGAAGTTCTCTTGATATTTGCGTAAGCAAACATTGTGGGTAAGCTTGTTTTAAAGTTGCACATGCTTGAGACAAAGTTCAGCAAATTTTACTTGCACTTTCTGACTTTAACATCTGGGAGCACCTTGTAGAAAAGAGCATGCGTTTCCAAAATTGACAATGCCATGTACCAAGCCTTTATTTATTTATTTATTTGTTTATTTTGTGATGAGGAAAGAGTCACATCAAAGAGGTGTACTCTCATTTTGCTTTTAATTAACCAAAAATAACTCAATAACCTACCATGAGACTTAAAATTTGCCATCCCACAGTAAATGTTACCTAAATTCATCATTCTTGCTTGTTACTCACGTTACAGGGTTACTCACGTTACAGTTTTTCTTCATCATTTTTATAAAGATTAGTATACTATTGTGATTTTGATAGTCATCACCTTGTCAAAGATTGTTTGAAGGAAGAGAATTTCAAATCCCATCAATCCAATGTGAAGAATTGTTCTCTCAGAAAACACAGTTTTGTTTTGCTTTTTGTTTTGTTTTTTATTTGGGGGGGGGTACTCACGTTATATCGGCTGGGTCGGTTACAATATTATTTATTTTTGAATGAGTTCTACAAATTTACTTGAAAAAGCTGTTGCGTATTTTAGGTAATTTGAGTCTCCTAAAATTCAGAAATGAATAAAGTGGTATGATGCTGCAATAATGAAAAGGTAATATGCCATATTCCATTTTTTACTATTTTTCTTGTATTTTGGTACAGAATGGAAGTCACAACTTTCAACCATTTTTCCCAAAGTAAACATATGAAAATAAACTTTTTATTTTTGGTTCCTGAACCTATCATGTATGAAGGACTAAAAATGAAAATAATGCAGAAGTATATTGAATTTGAATTTTTAGCTCACCTGAGCAGAAGGCTCAAGTGAGCTAAATTGCGATCGTAATTCGTCCGGCGTCCGTCGTGCGTGAACATTTTGCATTTTCATCTTCTTCTTGGAAACCCCACGACCGATTTTCACCCAAACTTGGCAGATAGCATTCCCGGGGGGTTAGGATCTTAATTTGTTAAAATGGGCACCATGTCCCACCCAGGGGGCACCCAGGGGCCCAAACCCCAAAATTAAGGAATCTTTAAAAAATCTTCTTCTCTAAAACCAGAAGTGATAGAGCTAAGTTAATACTATGAGTTAGTACATTGATGACTGTAGTTTCAAGTTTGTTCGTGGCGGAATCAGGGGTGCCCCCCCCCCCCCCTTGGGACCCAGGGGAAGGGGGTAGGGAGGGGTCCTAATGGGGCCTAAATTGTACATTTTCATGTTTTTCTTGAGAACCCCATGACCGATTTTCATCAAACTTGGCAGGTATATGCCTAGGGGCATAGGATCTCAATTTGTTCAAATGGCCACCAAGTCCCACCTGGAGGGCCCCAAGGGGCCCAAACCTCCCAAAATTAAGGAATCTTCAAAATCTTCTCTAGAATCAGAAGTGGTAGAGCTAAGATAATACTATGAGTACATTAATGACTGTAGTTATAAGTTTGTTCAAAGGAGATCCAGGGGTGCCCCTCTTCATTGGGGGCAGCAGGAGGGGTGGGGAGGTCCAAATTGGGGCCTAAATTGTACATTTTCATCTTCTTCATGAAAGCCTCATGATGGATTTTCACCAAACTTGGCAGATAGCATCCCTAGGGGGTTAGGATCTCAATCTATCAAAATGGGCACCATGTCCCACCCAAGGGGCCCCAGGGGGCCCCCAAACCCCCAAAATGAAGGAATCAAATTAGGCCCTCATGGTACATTTTCATCTTCTACTTGAGAATGGCTTGTCAAATTTTGGTAGAGCTGCGAGTAAGGCCAAAAAAAAAAAATGTTGTATTGGCGTAACATGAGATTTTCAAATAGGGTTGGGCGGGCGGATTTTTGATTTTTTTTTTTTTTTTGCTACCTGTATTTTACGTGTAAAACTCATATTTAACAAAACCCCATTCGATAGAGAGGGTCTGTTGCATCCAAAGTTTGTTATATCACCAGTTTAAAAGCAATAAATATCAAAAGAGAATCATATTTTGGACATGAAAAAACACCCTGGCCCCCCACTCGAACTCATAGACCGCATGCGTGTTCCCGTTTTCAACGTCTATCTACGGAAGATTTGTCCCTAGAAATTTATGAAGGAGGGGGGGGGGGGGGTGTTTTTAAGTCTTTTCCGTAGATAGGGGTGTCCATTGAAAATTCTTTCGTAGATGGGGGGAGGTCGTACGCTGAAAGTCCACCATCAGCAATCCCAGAGCTACATGTCTTCTTCTTGGGAAGAACAGAACTCGCCAATCTCGCTGGTGAAGCCATCAACACAGATAGAGCGTTTTGTACTGGCGCGACCGGCACTTCTTCGCCTCCATCGTATTCGTAGTAGCAAACCATATACCGGTACCCCATATCAACCAGAATGGCACTCTGGTCGGACAGCACGACATCTTCGAACGGACCTCTTTCCGCCTTCCCCACTTTAACAGCCGTCACGACATACCGGTCAGAATACGAACGAACAGATTCCTGGGCTAAATCACCCAGCGCCACAGACAAATCGATCCTCCGAATAATATTAAATAAATTCTTCGAAAACCGGACTTGCCGGTCGCCGACACGCTGTACTGCGCGGCCATTTTCCGACACCAGCTATTGTTGTTGTTGTTGTTTTTGATAATTCGCAAACCCGTGTCGCGCCCTCTCTTGGTAAAAACGATGTATTTCCTTTTTTTTTTTTTTTTTTTTTTTTGAAAAGTTCAGGGTCGGGTTTTTTTTTTCAGGGTCGGGCGGGTTACGCCAACACAACGATTTTTTTTTTGGCCTGATTTAGATTAGTGACTGCGTTAAAGGTTAACTTGCGATATTCAGGTGAGCGCAAGAACCCCAGATCTCTTGTTAAGCTCATGTCCACCAACCTGTGGAATAGCCCATAACATGCATTTTGATTTTTCCATGCATTTCCCCCATATCATTACACACAATTATTACTCAGGTTTACATGATATGGTGTTCAGCTCACTGTGTGCAGACTGAGCACGACCCTATAATTCAGAACCTCTGCCTGAGAAAGGATTGTAGCCTATCCCGCGAGCAAAAAGAAGCTTTCTTATCATCTCGTGCATCCTGTACTCTATGTGCAATGCACTCATCATAGAGACAAGCTTGCCGTCACCCAAACTGTTTGGATATTGCCATTGGAAGACTCTGATGATCGCAGACAGTGGCTGTGCACCTATAAGAACGCTGGCCTGACCTCAGGATGTCTATCCAGTTTAGTCGTGGAGGAGATCTGTGTGCCGATCCGTGCAATGTACGTAAGCTCAGTCGCGTGCTTCACTGAAGACGCAGATAAGGCCGTGTCACACCTTTCCGGGCAAGCTAATCGGGCTTGTTGCGAGGAGGGATTTTCCGCACGCAGGAGAATTTTCCGCGGGCGGACAAGAATGTTTGCGAGTTTCGCACCTGTTTCCTACCTACTAGACGCTTACTACTTACAGAGCTACCAAGTCTCACGCATTCTGCGTGAGACTCAAGCATTTAGGGGCCATCTCACGATCTCACGCATGGCACCCATTTTTCTCACGCATCTGGCGAAGTCTGCAACTTGGGCCTATTATAACGAGCATAGCTCAAAAGATTAAAGTAATAGTTGCAATTGAAGGTATATTTCCCTTTTGTCTTTCAGAATAAGTAAAAAATAGTCACTATAATATGCACCTGATCGCGCCATTAAGAGCTAAAAATTGTAAAAGCTCCCTACCGTGGGAGGCCACGGGGGGGGGGGGGGGGAGGGGGAACCCCTCCCACACCCTCGCTCGCGCGCACATTCGCATGCCGAGATGCCGAGTCATGAAAATCTCACTCATAAAATGTTTTTGAACTTGGCATCCCTGTACTTACCTTCTACTTGCGTGTATTCTGTGTGACCTGCGTGAGAGCTTTGAAACCGATCCGTTTTCTGTTACGAGCGACTTACAGGTACATGAGATGTACCTGCGTTGGAGTTGCCTGCGAGGTGCTGCTGGTAAGGGTCTCATACTGGTGTTTTGCGTGTACCTCTGCGAGCGAACCCCCATGACTCACTCGGAACAAGTTTTGAGCATGCTCAAGGCCTTGTCATACCGCATCTGGGGAAGTTTTGCGGCTTGACTTGCGGAGAAACGAATTTGCTACCCGGAGCTCCCCGCAGTTGGTCCGCACCTGACAGTACCTAGCGCGTATCTCGCCTGTAGTTGCCCGTAGGTGCGCATGCAAGTCCGATATAACAGCAGCCAAGTTTTGAGCATGACCAAAAATTTTTTTCCGGGTGAGTCGCGGGGATGCCCGGAGAGGTCCACGCAGAACGCCAGTAGGAGGCCCTTAGCGGCAGCACCTCGCAAGCAACTCCCACGCAGGTACTTCGCAGTCCCGTATGCAGCCAAGATAATAACATTCTGTGGGATTTTTGCCATTCCTTCAGAGAAATTCCTTCACTGAGTTGTCAGCACCCACGCGACTGGTACAAAGGTCACACAGTATACACGCAAGTAGAATTTAAGTAGAACGCGTCCAGTAAGTAGGACACATGCAGTGACTCGCTCAAATCCTTGTCGCCCTCAGGAATGTCCCGTATGCTGGAAAATCCCTACACTCAAGAAGACCGCGTAATTTGCCC
Source organism: Diadema antillarum (assembly GCF_040938485.1). Taxonomy (NCBI): domain Eukaryota; kingdom Metazoa; phylum Echinodermata; class Echinoidea; order Diadematoida; family Diadematidae; genus Diadema; species Diadema antillarum. The sequence goes on along the minus strand of NW_027272613.1, from coordinate 305,812 downwards.
GGAAAGGTGTGACAGGGCCTATAGTAGACCAGCCAAACCTCAAAAAAGGCTCTAGATAAGGATTCGACGGCATTTTTTGTTAATGCTCCGTTCTCATACTGAAAGTCTTGCAAAAATACTAAGGAATAGCGTACGGCCGGATGTCACGCGCGTTTTTGCCGAAAAATATCATTTTTAGCACAAAATTCAGAAGCATGTAAAAAATCACGATTTTTATTTTTTGCTTGCATTCAATTGATATTTGAAAGATCATGAGTTTCAATTGTCCCTTTTAATGAAATTGCAATTTAAATGTGTTTCCTTAGCATTTTAAAAAGTCATTTTGTACAGCCATATATGGGGCTCTCAAATGTTTGGGTGTTGTTTTCTCGAAATAATATTCACAGATTACTTAACGTTCTGCAAAGTTTGCTTTTCCAAGCTAATTAGATGATCTTCCAAAAGTACTTTAATGTTTTATAAAACTACAAGTGCTTCTTTAATTGAATGTGTCAATATTATTTCTAGTTTTCTTGAAGAAATCTTTACTTTTAATCAAAACTCTGAACTTGCAGGAACTCAGAAAATGCATTTTCCGAGCATTTTCCAGTAGCCCCGCGCAGCTTGTGTGCGCGCGAATACTTAATACGTGTGCGTACGTCTACCACGCACTACCCCTACGATCTAGCTACATACAGGTAAAATCTCTCGCGCGAGAGCTGCATGTTTCGGTCGTTGAGTTGGAAACGTGGTGACTGGAAAAGGGACTACCGGTATTTCCTTCGAATGTAAGTAACTTAGTAAATAAATACATAGTTCCTTATTGCACTGCATAACGGAACTTAAAAATCTGTTTTGATCTATTAGTTAGATATACAACTTTGATCTGAGACTTGGTTAATATCAAGGTTCAAGCGCTAGTACTACGTTAGGCCGATGTCTTTAATTACTGTATTTCGCACCGATCCCGTGGGCGCGGGCATGCCTACCAACCCCCGGGCCGCCACCCGACCGTGCCGGCGGTGTTTGTTAGTGGAACAGCGATTATTCCGTAAAGCACGTCTTGACACGGTGCGAAAAGAGGCCTAACAAACATTAGGTCTACGTCTAGATTTAGGTGTCTTGTTAGTTCGATCTAGGTTTGTAATTTATGGCCTCATCACATGCAGTTGGACTGAATCCTCGTCTACTGTTAGGTTTAATCTATCTAACGGTAATACACTCTCTCTAACTGTTAATACTAACGTTAGTGTTAGACATTCTAGCTAGTAGGGGTAGTGTTACTCTAACGACGAATGTTAGTGTTAGTGCTAGAATGTACGGCTACGCCTGTTATTATGCCAAAACAATTCAATCGGGCTAGGCCCTATGACACTAGTAGTATAATCACAATGAACTTAACACCTAACGTTAGCACATTAGCAGTTGTATAACGTGGACAGTACAGGTCCACTACTACTAACGTTACTGCGCTGGTTAGATGTATTTCTATTTGTAGGGCTAGAGCCAGGTCCAGGGCAAGGGGCTGTAGACTATACAGAAGATGTAGATGTAGATCTACCAACGTTTAGAGTCTAATAGTAATATACTAGACCTACAATATAAAATCTAGGGCCGGGGTCTGAAGCATAAATAGCTGGCGTCTGGAATTAGGATCTAGGTCTAACTCTAGTCAAGATCTGGGCCACTGATTCTACCTAACGTTAGAGGTTTCTAGTAATCTACTACTCATATCTAGGCAGTTTTGTTATAAAGACCCAGCTTACTAGGCCTAGCTAGACCTAAGTTTAGGCATCTAGAGGTTCTAAAATCTATGCATAATAATTATACTATATATGTAGGCTAACTTTGATAAAAAAGTTCATGTTAGATCTAACATTAGAAGATCCTAACATTAGCTCTAACGTGAATTATCTAGGCTAATATTAGTCTCTAGAGCAGAGGTCTAAGGTTGATTCCACTCTTTCTGGTATTTGTAGACCTGTGGGTTCAGAAAAAGAGTCTAGGATTTAGGCCTAGGTGTTTTATATAAAAGCGAGTCTACAACCAAGTGATCTTGCCATTCGAATATGCCTGAAAGAGAGAGAGAGAGAGAGAGAGAGAAAGTGTTCAGTCCTGACTGCCAACCTCTCCTAATCTGTGAATCATTTACATGTACTCTTCTAGTTTACAAATAGATCTAGTCAAAGAGAAACTATTTAGAAATGTCTTTACTCATAAGTACCAAGTTCTTATGTTAATGTCTCAAAGAATAAAGGTTCATTTGAAAAAATGTAAATATTACATTTTTAATGGATCATTTATACCGACTCACTGAAACCTAAATATCTTCTTCTTTTTTAACTTTTTAAAAAGCTAAAAAAAATATATATATCATCTTAATGAAAGAGATATATTTTTAGTTATAATTGATTTGCATGGGAAACAAAGAAAAGTATGTCAATGTCAAGATGCCTTTTCAAAACAATTAAATTTCAAATTGATTTTATTTTTTGTTCACTATTAGCTTATGATGCTCTGCTTTAAAGATGAAAAAAAAAATTATTTGAGTCATGTTGATTTCTGTTTTCAGCTAGATGTACCAACAAGTGGACAGACTGAGTCTTGTCTTCAAACTTCACCACAGAGAGAGACATATGCCTATTCTGACTTGCCAAAATCTAATTGTAAAGACTGAGCTCTTTCTACCTGCAACAAATTGCAGAACAACCAGAAGGTAAGAAACGGTAAATGTCTTAAATAGCGGTCTAATTTGAAATATCTTTTAAATACTAACTTACTAAGTGTTTGATTATCAAATGTATCACTTCAGTGCCCAGTTGAAAATAATGCCAAATCTAAATACATTGAGTATCAAATATTCCTATTCCATTTGAATAAATTGTAACAAGCATGTTTTCGCTTTGACAGTTGCATTACAATGCAGTGTACAAATACTTTGCAAACAAAGAGAGGAGAATAATCTTATACACGTGTATCTCCATTTATGTAATAAGGGGAGCAAATCTATGATCGGATGTGTATTCTTGTTTTCTTGTAAATTCATTGCATGTTCTATTGTAGAGGATCATATGAAAGAACGGTATTCTATCTACTGAAGATGAGATCATATAAAAATCAAACATAAATGTAATCAAGTAAGATATTATATGTAATGAAATATTTCTCAACCATGTCAATTGGCACAAGTGTTTAATGTGTGCACAAATGAAAATACGTCTGTAGTCACAGATCAATTAACTTTCCATTGTTATTATGTTGCGTTAAGTATGACGTAAGGGTGATATGCTGTGATGTATTGTTCTTTATTTTTATCAAGGTGTCACCAACAAATGGACATGCTGAGTTTGAGATCACATCCACTAGAGTGAGGGGGAGATAGAAAGATGTCTTGACTGCGATGTGAATGCCCTTTCCAGCTCAGAAGTAAGTGTCATCGATTTGAAATTAGGAATATCATCTCATGAATACAAATCGATTTATGCAAGGAAATCATATCCTAATCCACATACAAATGAGAGCATGATACAATCAAATATTTGTGTACAGGAATTACAGGTGTCAAGATGACTTCCATCCTACATAATTCATTTTCAGTAAGATATGGCTTTAGAGCATCAAAGATGATAATAACAATGACATGATTAATGTATTACATGTAAGACAAATTAATGTTGACAGTGACCTGAAGATCCAAAATCTCATACTAAGGGATTCATGAGATCGTGATGATTAATTCTAATTCATGATGAATGTGTTTGTTTATGTTGCAGTATGATTATCCTGTTTCACTCATAAAAATGATAACTTATTTAAGTTTTTGTTAATTGTATTTTCGACCAGAATTAGCACAAAGTGGACAAAATGGACCCTGCAAACCACAGCCAACTACGGACAAGAGAGAGAGAGAAAAAAAAGAAAGAGAGAGATGTCCTGACTACCAACCTCTAATCTGTGCATCCTGCACTCTATTTCGAAAGGAAATGTGGGAGGTAAGCAATAATACATGTACATATAAATGTAAACCCCAAATATGTTGGAATATTTTGTCAAGCCTTTGACATCTTGACCAAATTTTTGACTGTCGATCGTTCATTGGGCAGAAAATTAACGCATGTTTTGCTAAATGAATGCAGTACTGCATATGCATGTAGTCAATCACTCCAACAACGAAGATTTACATGAATTAACGCTGATTATTATTTTTTTTTAGCCTCTGTCAAAGATGGTTGCAGGAGTTTTTATGTTGTTGCAGTCATCATTCACACGCACATCTGTCCTATTCTCATCTTGCAATAACTTAACATTTACTCAGCAGATCATCTTCAACTTTGGTTTTATACAGAAGAGATGATTACCTGCTGAGCCTTGTACAAGTAGCATTTTAGTTATTGTTGTGATTTTGCTGCTGATTGTAAATTACAGGGAAACCCTGATTTTTATTGACTGTAGAGCATTGCTACCATGACATTATATTTACCTTCGGATGGCAAAGTTACCATAACCTCTAAGCAATTTGACTTTGATTAGTTATGAGGGTATTGATGTGAAAGTTCACAGGGACATTATATGCACGAAAGTGTTGAATGTATCCAGTTGCAGTATCAGGCAAGCACTACCTTGAAATTCTTCTGAATGGAATAAAAAGCTTAATGGAAAGAATTGGATATTTGGATCATGAAAGTTTCCTACATTTTATATTTCATCGTGTACTCACGGTTAAATTGCTACAATTAGGATCTACTGTATAAAATAATATACTTTACAGTTTCAAGGAAACACTACATATAGAGGAAATCAAGTAACCGTATGTCTTTATTAGCCTATATGTCACTGTGTCTTCACCAAAGATTAAAATGCCCATGTCACTTTCCTCATCAAGTAAAGACAGATACACCATTTTTTTTTTCTCTCTCTCTCTCTCTCTGTCTCTCTCCAGAAACAACCCTGCCAGGCTATCCGGTCCGCATCCAGATTCCGTATGAAGGATGTCATCAGAACCTGAACTTACATGTGGAATGCATCCATCTAAACTTCTCAAATATAATCACAATGTGCTTTCAGAACTATTATAGAAGTTGAATATATAAAAGACATGTGTATATATTTGACATTTCTACTAATCCAGATTAAATGCTTCTTTTCTAATCTTTTTTTTTCCCTTTTTTTTCCCTTAGTGATGAAGTAAAACAAGACCTGATATCAAAATGTGCACAACACTACTTGGCAAAGAGCATTTACAATATGATTTGATGTTGATCTACTTCCAATTTTGATGGCAGCATTAAAGGGATGAGGGATGGCCTACTTTTGGTTGAGATGGGGGCTGATATGGAGATTTTGTAAAATAATGAGAACCCTGTTACGAAATATTAAAGAGTAAACAATACCAAGAGGAATTCCAAATTTATTTGTTAAAAATTGGTTTTGAAAAGGCTGAGATGTACAAAAACAAAGAGGTCCTAATAAAGGTGGCACCCACTTCTAATTATTATCATTCTGTGTCACTTTTTAAAAAAATTTCTCGGCCGTTTCAAAACCAAGAACTTTAATCAAACAAACTTCAAATTACTCTAAGAATTTGATGCTCTTTCATATTTCATAAGTTGTTTTTATTTGCTTGCAAAAAGTTAAAGTCTGAATCTCCATCTCAACCAAAACTATACCATGCCTTTGAGACTCACAGTTACAAGCCGCATACTAGTAGTTCATGGAAATTGATCCTGTTATTTCCTTTGAAGCCCAAACGCCAACATTTTAATCCTGTCAGATTGGAATGTCTTTTGTTTTTGTTTTTATGGGGGGGGGGGCAACAAAAGGGAAGTGAACTTTGCCTTTCTTCATCAGATGGAGGAAAATATGTGACATGTTAGTCAGAAAAAAAAAACTGCACGTTGAAGTGCTTAAAAAGAGAAAATTTCACAAAGTAACAGTTGGTGAATCTGAAGGGAAATAGCATAGAGCATGTTTTTTCTTTTCTAGTTTAAGATATAAAAGAATAGTATGTAGCTTAAAGGAACGAACATAAGTAAAATGTTTCAATCCAAACGCCAAGTACAAGAAGTAGTGAAAAGAAAATGTACTGGTCAAGATGTATGTTTTGCCAGGTTTTCTTTCACATGTGCCATAATTGTCATGATGTTGGTAATACTGTAATATATGTTAGCTATTCAGGGCCCCAGCAATGTATTCTGGTACTTGGAATGAGGGAAAGTATTAGAGGGAAATACCGGTACCATGCATTTTGGAGAGGTGATTTTTTTTTCTTCATTGAGAGACGAGTATTCAGTACAGATACCTTATCACACTGGTCTGCAGAACACAAAAATAATATCAGACTAAAAGTAGATTTTTAAAAATTTGGCAGTCACCATTCTAATTTAGTTGTACATTGACGAAAGTTCAATGCAACAGCGTACAGTCATAATTAGCTAGGATATGTAACCACAAATTTTTAAAAAGATAGAGATATTGAAATATTGCTTAAAGAGAACATTTTGTTTTTCTAACTGGTGTAACGTTTGTGATGCTGGACACATTATAGTATATGTCACATTAAAAAAAAATTGAGGCTGTCAATGCAGTTAATGTAGTCAGCGCAATTTGTATTGTTTTTCAAACTCTTTTGATGTATATCACAGAGATTTGTTCATGAAAGACATTTTCACTGAGGACTCATTCTTTTCTAAAGCTTTTAATCATTTAAGAAGATTGCTTTCTGATGGATTTTTTTGCTTGTTTTTAGATGTCCACAAATGGAGACTGAGGTTCTTTACCTTTCAAAACGAAATACTGTTGAAGAGAGATAATTATATATATTGTGCAGGATTCAAGCATGTTCTTACTGTGTATGGTATTCTAATCAGCATTTTGGTAACCAGCAACATAGATGTCAAGTGCTGCTATTCTAGTAAATGTACGCTAATGGCAAATCATTGCTTTAAAAAAGAGAAATTGCCTCGTTTACTGTTTACTGTATTTCATTCGTGAACGCTGTTTGAGACGGTGGTTGCGGGCGTGTGCACATTGTGTAGTACGTTTTGTTGGTTGACTGGGAATTTAGAGTGTTGGTGATAACTGAAATGATTTTTTTTTTCACAAATTTGTGATAATATAGAAAAAAAATCGAATTGCAAACAAACAAGTTGTTACATGTCTGCTCTAAGGACATAGAACTTGGCCAAGGATTAATATAATCTGCAATATAGACTCGATGATATAACCGACTTAATGATGGGAAGGGGAAATAAAGCTGTTATTGCATTGTACGCATTTCACTTCTACTTCCTTTTCGCTTCTTATTTTCTCTTTTGAGGGTGATATTTGCCTTACTTTTTCACACAAATCCGGGATACATAATAACATTTTTATGTCGCCGACTAAGTGTGCGTTCCAAACAACGTTCATGTCAACAATCAACCATCATAAAAGAAACATTTAGTATAAGTCTTCAGCGGGAGAATAAATCAAAATAAAATGCAAACACCTCGCCTTAGAACATTACAAAAGTAAAAGTGATTTCGTGCCTATCCCTTGCAGGGCTCCGTTTCAGGGCCTGAGAATGCAAACTATATAGCATTACGAATTCCAAAGCATTCTCGGGGGAAGGGGTGAGTATGCAGGATGGGAGATTTGGTATCGTAATTTTTCCCAGTAACATGTGATTTGTTATCACGGTTTCCATGACAACCATTTCCGAACATAGTAAACAATTTTATATAACTCTTAGGTTTCATTGTTAAACATAGATTAGTTAGATTGACACATTTTTCACACACACACAAAATGTTTCAACACTTTCGTACGTTTTACAATTATGAATATTTGAAATTTTCAGGGAGTGACCTAATGATGATCAGTTGCCATGGTAACAACACTACTGATTTTATTTTATTTTTTTTTTTTGGGGGGGGGGTGGGGGGGTGGGGAAGAAGCACATTTCAGTCATATCAAGGTGCCACAAAGGGTTTTGCAGTCAGCTATCCAACCTGTCCATTGACTTCGCCAATTATGTAAGATAAATACCTACACGCACTATACCATGTACAATATATATGGGCTTACGCTATACATTCGATTTTTCATTCAAAATGCGCGTCCGGTAAAAATACATCGTCCCATTTAGGATAACATAAAACGAGTTATCTTTCGCCTTATCTTGTAATTTCTTTGCTGCATAAGATATCAGAATATATATTATATTTCGGAATAATAAAAACTTTTGAATAGATTGATTTAGGTAGTTTAAAAAAACTTTGAAATATTGGTAGATTTTACAAAGTACAATTTTGAGTAAATCAAGTTTTTATGTTTCATTGCGCCATATATGTGCGTGTAAAAATTCTACATTCAAATGCATATTAGTCAGGTTCTAAACTTGAAATGGAAGATAACACATTTCTAGTTTGAAAGGTACCTATCAACCATTACTTATTTCGGTAAAAAAATAAAAATCGTGATTTTTTACATTCTTTCAAATTTTGTGCTAAAAAAGACATTTTTCGGCAAAAACGCGCTTGACATCCGGCCGTACGCTAAACTTGAGTATTTTTGCAAGACTTTCAGCTGGAAAACTTAGCATTAACAAATTTTGCCGTCCAAAGTAAAAAAAATCGTCTTGGCTGGCCTACTACTAAACATAGTTGCGGGTAAAAAGATTCACGTGGGCACCTCCGGGCGACTACGGATGAGATACGTGCTAGGTACTGTCATGTGCGGGTCATCTGCGGGGACCTCCGGGAAGTAAAAATTGTTCTTCGCAAGTCGTTCGCAAGGCTTGCCCGGAAAGGTGTGACACGGCCTTGATGCCCTGTCTTGAGAGAGATCGAGGGTCTAGATCTAGACCAATTTCAGCAGGTTACACTGAATCATCACTTGAGAGTCTTAACCGGATCATGCAGGTGATATTACCCGCTGCCAGCGTACCCTGATTCACACATTGGATGCAAACCGGATGGCGGCCATATTGGAAACAAGCAATATTTGGGCATGGGGACACAACTCTTGGCCAGGCCCAAGCTATTGTTAAGGAGTATCGGGCATAGAGAAGACGATTAGAGTAAATAGTAGTTCCACACACTCCTATTGATTTTGGAAGTGAGGTACCTAAAGAGGTCACGAAAAAAAAAGATGCCCAAAATTGCCTGACGTAATGACCCAAACTTAATTGGATGACAACAGCAAGTTGCAAGACACAGGATTGCTTCACGTGGAATGCATGTTATGCCTCACAGTATGTCGCTTTCCAGATGGTCCATAACGTCACTGTATGTTCCAGGACCATGAGTCATTCATCGGAACCATACAACCCACGAGCTTGACACTGACCAACACAGGCCCGCCAGCTCGAAACTAGGTAGCATTGCCCATGAGCTTGACACTAAGGCAAACCAGGCCCATAAGAGTCCCGCACATGGGGGTGGGGGGAGGTCCACAAGACATACACTGCAGGGGCCGCGGAACGTTTTTCAGTGTGGGGGCTGCGGGACCGGGGGTAGGGGTGCGTCAAGGTCAAGGGGGATGCCCCCTCCCGCTCGAAGGAGCTTTTGCGTTTTTAAAATTGAAATAAAGCGATCTGAAGAACACTTTTTCTGGGAAATTCAGAGATTGTCATTCCCCAAAGTGTATTAAGTCTATAAAGGGGACCAATCAATGGGAGGGTGGCAAGATACCCCTCCCATATTCGATTAAGCTTTTTTCCTCATTTTTAGAACTGAAATTCAACAATCTTGCGCACACTTCTGTTGGAATATCTGGAAATTTGTCAATCAGAGAAGTTGAAGTCTGTGGAAGGAGACATAACAGGATGATGGGGGGGGGGGGGGATAAGCCCTATTCTCCCTCCTATATACATGAGGGAGATTCTGTATTTTCTGATCGCAGTTAAACGTTTTGGTGCACATATTTTGTGGCATATATTTGGAAAACCCAGTGTAGCCGTAGTCTACTTGTATGCACAGGGCGGGGGGAGGGGGGGGGGGGACAGGAAGAAAGCGTGGGAGAGTGCTAATTATCGAAAAAAATATGATTGGGGGAACTGAGACAGGAAAGGGTTGATTAAAAGGGGATCTGATTCCCCTTGTACATGAGGGAACTATTGATTTTTCGGAATGTAAGTGATAAGTCTTGTGCCCTCAGAATTATTCAGAATCTTAAGGGGGCGACCGCCCCCATCGGCCCCCCCCCCCCACCCCCCGCTCTGCTACGCAGGTGCTTAGACGGGAACCCTATATAAGGGCGGAATCTTTGGAAATTCAAATTCATGGGTGTTGTGATTTTTTCCCCCGATTTTTTCCCTTTTGTTCTTTTTTTTCACGAACCAAAAAAAGTGTGTGTGTGTGTGTGGGGGGGGGGGGGGCTGCCCCCCCCCCCCCGTTCCGTACTGAATAGATTAAGCTCTCTGATGTAATACATATGAAGAGTTTGTTCGCAAAAACCGATAAGTCCATTTTTGAAGATTTTGAAGTACGGTCTCTGCCATAAAGTACAAAATAATACCTTTTAAATGATCTATTGGTCACTACATGATATAAAGGTACATTTTTGAAGTTATGGTCAAAGGAAGCAAAAATTTTCTTATTATTCTCTTTATTTTTCTTGACCTTTAATCGCAAATATCTCCATTTGGCAAATATGGACTTATCGGTTTTTGCGAACAAACTCTTCATATATTAATCTCATGGGCCTTGTTTTCCTCAAGTGTTGAGCTCGCGGACCTCACAGCTTGTGGGCCTATTATATTTGATGCCGAGCTCATTGACCTTGTTCATCTAGTGTTTAGGTCACGGGATGTATGACATAATTGTGGGCTGTGTAACTCATGGGCTGTACGGCTCGGGTTGTTTGACTTGTGACGTACACCTGATGAGGTGGGCCTGTTGTTTTCTGGTTAGCATCTTTCATCCTTTCGTTCAGTTCAAGGGACTTTGCCATATGCCTGCTCACAAACTAGTCAGCATCAACCCAAAATATGGTACTCATCTCCCCACCTTCCATGTTTAAGCGTACACATTTTGTCCAGTGCAAATTGGATAGTGTTGCAAATAATTTCATGCAAGCTAGTCTGCATAACTAACCCAAACATAAATATCATATTTGAGGTCACTGCCATCACTGAAGACACGTAAGTTTCATATCTGAAGTAATTGACCGCTCACATTCCTGAGACCAGTTACTATGAACCAATGCTTTGTGGAATATGCATACATACTTTGTAAAGGCGTGATTTGTACATGATTAAACATTAAGGATTAAACCATTGAAGCCAAGCATCAATATTTGTAATCCTACACAAATTTTGATATTCTTAAAGTCTGACCTCACATTGTCCTTAGAGGTCAAAGTTGGTACACAGGCTAATGACCAATGTTCGGTAGAATGAGAAGACACTTCTATTGTAGCATAAATGCTAATAGCATAGTGCATGATTGCACACCAGGTATACAGTTAACCACTGAAGATACATCAAATATCAATGTTCTGATATTTTGAGGTCATTGATCTATCACAGTCCTCAGAGGTCAAAAGCAGAGACATGTAAATAATTTCCCTTGATCCGAGGGATAGTAAACGATTCAGTTGTAACACAAATGAATCTTTATTCTATGTTTATCATCAACCAATTGCACCAAATATTAAAATTCTGATAATTTGGGGTCATTGACCTCTGGAGGTCATTACAGGTCAAAGGTAGAAACCTGTCAAAGATCGTTGGAGCATTGAGGCAATTCCACTGTAAAAAAAAAATGGTTTTAGTACATCATTGCCGTGTTTATCATTAATCAAAGATGAAATATCGATATATTGATATTTTGATGCCATTGACCTCTGGAGGTCAGCAGAGGTCAAAGGTGTCAGGGTTCTATGGAACTTGAGGACAATTCCACTGTAACAAAAATGAGTTTTTAGTACATCATTACCATATATTTAACCTTAATCAATGACGCAAAATACCATTTTTTGAAATCAAATTTGAAGGTCATCATCGGTCAATTCAGACTTACCTCCCGATCTTAAAATGAATCCTATAACAATGTCATGTACTAACACTGGTGAAAGTTTCATGCTTTAGTCAAATTTTACACAATTTTTCGGTTTATCTGCTCTACTATATCTCGTGCAGCAAGGTTAACCGCTACGCGCTTTTGCGCGCGGATTTAACCGGTTGACAACGTGCTCTATTATAATGACTTGCTAAGAGGATAGTTCTAAGAGGAATTAGGAGTTTGTTTGATGAAGATGGCCGATATATCCAAAATAAAGTAAAAGAAAGAATTCCTAATAAAATGTGATGACTCATCTACTTTTATTTGGATATCTTTTTGTACTTTATTTCGGACATCTCAGTCATTTTAAACCGATTTCATGAAATAAATACTTAATTTTTCTGAGAGTATTGTGCTCGAATGTATTTCGAATAAGTGGATTTCGATTATCTGGCATAAAGTTAAAACCTATACTCATCTAAACCAGAACTGTACTATCCCTTATTGTGGCATTTACAAAAAGTGCCGTCAGATACAAATGTTACAAATTCATTTTCTGTCTGCTTTGTTGTGTGTGTGTGTGTGTGTGTGTGTGCGTGTTTTGTTTCAAAATAACATAGAAAGACTTTAAGGGCTGAATTGTGGTACCCACCCTTTTTTCCAACTTCACAGCAAACGCAACTACAGGAACTGTTTACCTTTGTTCATTATAATTTGGCATCTTATCTACATAAAAGTGGAGTAAGTACTGTGTTAAAGTCAAGAGCACTTCCATTGCAGGTTTATGTTCTGAAAATGACAATAGGATTTGTTGTCTAACGTTTTGCATCAGGTTTTCGAATCACATGTTTGAGTGATCGGGGTTTGATATTAATCGGTATAGTTTATTGTGTCAATGAACATAAATACTTTGTCAGATACGTTACCATCGCTTATTGGTTATTGAGACCTAATTTATTACAGACAGGAACAAAAGAAAATTGAATTCATGTGTATCATTTCCACAAATCTTTTCCAATTTCATTCTTACCGTCTTCCGTGTATCATAATAACAAAATTTCGGAACTATATTAGAAAAGAAGTATTGTGGATTTGTGTCTGCTTGACTCTCGTATTTGACGTACATCTCAAAGTTTTATTGAAGAGTTATCTAATCTTCTATCTACGACGAGAACATTCTTTACGTTTAGAAGTGCTGTGTTTTAACGAAGATAATCATATTGTGATGTTCTTACAAGTTAAAATGAATATATTGGCATGATTGGTGTTGGGTTTGAAATTGTACATTAACGCAACGTCTGATGCGTCAGATACGTTACCACACACCGTTCTTCTTTCGATCCGAAATGTATTTAATCTGGGGGAGATGTTACATGGCATTTACTATTTATGAGAAGTATAACACTTGTTCACAAAGTTTCATACATAATCAATGAGATTATCAAATGCAGGTAAAAAGTTAAATTAGGGTAACATATTTTAAGCCGAAATATGTATATGTTCTTGATTTTTGTTTAGCCTTCATTTAATAAATTACGATCATTTTTATTACAATTTAGATCAAGGCTGACTCAAATGTTTCCACGATGTTTGTAAATGTTTAAGCTTGTAGTTTTATATTAGCATTGCCATTTTAAAGCAAGAAATAAACAGACAATCAACAGTTTTCTAAGATGCTACCTCTGGTAACGTATCTGATATTTGGTTTGAACATGCAAAAAAAGGACTCTACGTTTGGAAATGTTTCTAGAAAAAATATGGGCTCTCAAAAATCACCCATTGGTTATTTTGTATTCCTGAGGGATTGAAGTTTTTGAATTGATAAAGAATAAATGAAATCTCTGATGTTGAATTTTTGTCATTTCTACAACGGTAATTGCACACTTTTTCGGAGAATGGCCCTTTTATTGTGGGCTACTACTAAAACACTGATCAACTTCAGTACTCATTTAAGTCCATGTGGGGCAATAATTTGTCGATCAGTTGCAATAAGCGAGCATCTCGAAGGAAGAATTTCGTGTATTTGACTGTTTGAGCACCTAATTTGTCAGCTTCGACAACTTTCTAAGTCTGAAATCTCTAGGCCTACATGGGAAAGACGTACGTGCCTAATTTACGCTCCTTTGTTAAAGTCTCATTTGTGTTAAAAAAAATGTCAGATAAAATGTTAAAACTGTATTAAGACTATAGTATTGGATATAAAACAGGCGATTACACAGTGTTCATCCATTGTACGTATAAGCAGCCGTCCGTTGATATCAGCCTTCGCCACAAAGATCTAACTCCATTCTCCCTCTCGATTGCAGTAATCTATCTTCGAAACTTCGTTTCATTTGCATTTCTTTTACTTTGCAAAATACAAAATACAAAACAATAGAAATCGTGCCACCTGAGAAACAGGTAGTCTATAGACCTGGGCCCCATTTCGTAAAAAGTTTGTGATAGCAACTCTTGCTGGAATGGCAATTGTCATAGTAACGACAAGAATCCATACGCTTCCTGATTGGCTGTTGCTATTGGAAGTTGCCATTCCAGCAAGAGTTGCCATCCCAACATCTCTTATGAAATGGGGCCCAGGTCTCCTGATAAGGCGTGATTGCAATTTGAACACTTATTGTGGAACAACCACGACAAGTATAATTATAGAGAATCTAACCAAAACACATAAACATCCCAATCAAAAGGGTAGTGCATATTATGGCTCTACACCGCGCGGTTTGAAAAGGATCTACTTTGCACATCACAGTCACACACATGAAAATTCCTCTCTCTTTTTTTTCAACAATACTAATTTACAAGATTTGATTCATAGCCGCCTGGGAAGACTTTTATTCCAAACCGTTTGAGTCGAAAACGAATAATGTGACGTCCAAATAGTCATACACGAACATGACAATGTAATCACCACACTGCATTTACACTCTGGTTTTAGAAATCAAAACAACCCTGAGTAGTATACCAAATGTTAACCAGCTTCCGCTAAAAGGTATTGTAATAACTGATAAGGCTCTATGAACCCCCCCCCCCCCCCAAAAAAAAAAAAAAAAAAAAAAGTGAACTATACTAGCTGAGTAGCCTACAAAAGACAAAAGAACACATCGGAGCAAACAAAACAGTTTCAATGGACATAAGTGTTTTGGATTATCACCCACACCTGTTTCCGGGGATTTATGATCGACAAACGAAACATTTGGAAAGTCATAGGCTTTGTCGTGCTACATGTATAACGTACATGTACTTGGTTTTTGATGAGACGAAAGTGTGTGTATGTGTGTGTGTTTATATCTTTTCTTTTTTAGGGGGGGGGGGCGCCTGTGTGGTATTACTACTGGAGTACCACTAGCCTTTTGTCAAGGTCCTCTCGCTGTATGATGGCTACAACAGGCGAGCGAAGCGAGCCCAGCGCGATGTAGCATGAGGAGGGCCCTTTGCCTCACACATTATTATTCATGAGACATGAACCCTACTGAATAGTCATAATGAATTAACTGGTTCCGGTCGACCAATGAAATGGCGTGCGCTCCCCACATCCTCCTTGTTGGCGTTGTCCGGCCTGCAATTCGCATGCATCACTGACCACCAGCGGATAACGGTGTGTGGCAGGCATTCGCCGTATGCAAATCGGGCTCGGGCAGAGAGACACGGAGATGGCTAACATCGGCTGCGTTTATCAACTTTCCCCTGTTTAAACGGCTTTCGAAAGCCCTTTCGAAAGCCCTTTCCATAGCCCTTTCCAAAGCCCTTTCCAAAGCCCTGTACTATTAATGTGCCGCTTGTTTTCTAAGAAGGGACGGCGAAAAGCAATTACCATCATAAAGACGTATCTTCCTTTGAGTGTGACGAGTCATGATGCAATGCCACATGAATCAATTGTCTTCCTATCTGTGAGGCAGCTCCAGTTTAGCACATACTTCAAATATTTCTGAGTGGCGGCATGAGACTTTGGCTGCGTTTATCAACTTTCCCCTGTTCAAACGGGCTTTCAAAAGCCCTTTCCAAAGCCCTTTCCAAAGCTCTTTTTTTTATTTATATTTATTCAGTCTTCTTTAAAAACAGGGTAGTCTTTTCAGAGCCAAAAGGCCTGCTTTTAAAAAGAGCCCTGTTAACATAAATATAAGAATTACACATCGAAACATATTTGCATAAGTGTAATGAAAAAGTAATTACATCAAAACCAAAACATACCAAGTCAAAACACAATAACAACCAAGCAGAAACAAAACAAACAAACAAACAAACGAAACAGAAACCATTAAACTGAGCTCATAACAGAACAATATGCTACATAACAAGACAGGGTATACTAATAACCAACGTGCCACATAACAGTTGTGGCTACAGTTGGTGCGCAAAACTGTAAGAATGAATGAACCAGAATTTGCGTTAAATCTGCACTTACAAGTTGATCGATTGAATTTGGGTCTTGAAAGAGATGAGTGTTGTTGCCGTTCGAATGTGGGTTGGAAGTTTGTTATAAATACTGGGTGCTATGAAAGAAAAGGATCGCTTTTTAAATTCGGTGTTGGGCTTTGGAATGAACAGTGGATTTAGAGTAGAATGACGGGTGACATAATATATAGGACGTTTTGTGGCAAGATCATTCAGGTAATACGGTGCTAAGTCATTTAGTATCTTGAACACAGAAATACAATACTGATAGTTGATTCTACTGGCGACACTTTGCCACCCAAGTCTTTTCAAAAGAGTTTCTTTGGTAATTGAGTAGTCCGCATTTAAAACCAGTCTTGCATATCTGTTCTGGGTTCGTTGCAATTTGACAAGGTCTGTTTTGTTACACTTCCCCCAAACCACCGAGCAATAATCTATGTGAGGTAGGATAAATGAGTAATACAGCTGTGCCAGAATTGTTTCTGTTAGGAAAAACTTTATCCTCCTGATACATGCTATTGCTCGATTAACTTTTCGAATTATACTAGATACATGTAATGACCAGTTTAAACTCTGGTCAAGAATTATACACCATGATACTTAATATTTGTAACATTTTCAAGGTAACCTTCTTCATGAGTAATTCTTAAAATCTGGTTTCTAATTTTACGTTTGGTTTGGCCAATTTATTTGTACAGAATTTATTTGTACAGGCCAATTTATTTGTACAGGATGAACGGACTGGCATACTGTACATTATTTACATACATGATCACGTGTGATCACTGCGTGCGTACGTACGTGTTCGCTATTCAGTTTACATTTGATTCGCAGTTCATGAGCGCCCCTTTAGAAACGACTTCCAAAATAGTTGCGTTTATCAACTCTCTTCGCAAACACGATAACTGGCCTGTGAGCGAATATTTTTTTCGTAAATGGAAACGCTACAGGACATGAATTATTCATAAGTTTAGCTGAAATTTTGAAGTTCGCAAGCGCATGTAAATTTCTATGGCTTGGCCAATTTATTTGTACAGGATGAACGGACTCGCATACTGTACATTATTTACATACATGATCACGTGTGATCACTGCGTGCGTACGTACGTGTTCGCTATTCAGTTTACATTTGATTCGCAGTTCATGAGCGCCCCTTTAGAAACGACTTCCAAAATAGTTGCGTTTATCAACTCTCTTCGCAAACACGATAACTGGCCTGTGAGCGAATATTTTTTTCGTAAATGGAAACGCTACAGGACATGAATTATTCATAAGTTTAGCTGAAATTTTGAAGTTCGCAAGCGCATGTAAATTTCTATGGCTTGGCCAATTTATTTGTACAGGATGAACGGACTCGCATACTGTACATTATTTACATACATGATCACGTGTGATCACTGCGTGCGTACGTACGTGTTCGCTATTCAGTTTACATTTGATTCGCAGTTCATGAGCGCCCCTTTAGAAACGACTTCCAAAATAGTTGCGTTTATCGACTCTCTTCGCAAACACGATAACTGGCCTGTGAGCGAATATTTTTTTCGTAAATGGAAACGCTACAGGACATGAATTATTCATAAGTTTAGCTGAAATTTTGAAGTTCGCAAGCGCATGTAAATTTCTATGGCTTGGCCAATTTATTTGTACAGGATGAACGGACTCGCATACTGTACATTATTTACATACATGATCACGTGTGATCACTGCGTGCGTACGTACGTGTTCGCTATTCAGTTTACATTCGATTCGCAGTTCATGAGCGCCCTACGTAACCCCGCTGGAAATATAGTTTGCGGGCACAAACCCTTGTTGGTCGTAAAAGAGTCTGCGCCAAGACTACTATATGCACCACTTCGGCACTGTCCCATAGGCCCTGTGCTGTAGCTTCTCCCAACAAGGTCCTTGTTGGGAGAGTCTGCAGTGCAGTGGTGCGTGTATTAGTCTTGGCACATGCAGACTCCTAATACGACCAACAAGGGTTTGTGCCTGCAAACTACTGGAAATATGCGGGCACCTAGCTAGCCGAGAGCATCGTGATTGTCAGCCAGGGCAGCCCGCGTGGATAGGAGAGCAGGTACATGCGTAGTTCACGTGAATCCGGTGAATTGATATGCACCGTATGACGAACACACGGCTATGGCAAGCCGTTTGTGTAATAAGTCGATAAACACTGTTTTTCACTGATAAACTCTGTTTATCAGTGAAAAACAGTGTTTATCAACTGATAAACAGAGTTTTTCTTTGATAAACTGAGTTTATCAACTGATAAACACAGTTTTTCTGATAAACTGTGTTTATCAACTGATAAACTGTGTTTATCAACTGATAAACTCTGTTTATCAATTGATAAACAGATTTTATCAATCTGATAAACTGAGTTTATCACTTGATAAACTGAGTTTATCAGAAAAACAGTGTTTATCAGTTGATAAACTGTGTTTATCAGTTGATAAACACAGTTTATCAAAGAAAAACTCTGTTTATCAGTTGATAAACACTGTTTTTCATTGATAAACAGAGTTTATCAGTGAAAAACAGAGTTTATCAGTTGATAAACACAGTTTTTCTGATAAACTCAGTTTATCAGTTGATAAACACAGTTTTTCACTTTGATAAGCAGAGTTATTTATCTCTCCACAAGAGAGGGCGTTTTCACTGTTTGATATCTCGTTAATCGCAGCGCTATGGCGCTATGCTACTAGCGCTTGCAATGTACGTATTGCTGCGCTAGTAACTAAACATTACTTTGTAATTCCAGTATGTGTGCATATCTTTGTTAGTTTGTTGATTACCATTGAATGTCATACTTTCTAATGTATATTTACTTATGATTGCATTTTTGATTTACTTTGTGTTGTTTTGTTGAAAGAAAAATGAGAATAAAATAAATGAAATGAAATCCACATGCATAGCTCCATTTTAGTCCCCTGCATACACATTAACAATTTGTTTGCAGACTATTAGACCAACATTCTTTTTTGTTTTGAAGTACAGCTGAACAATAATTTTCTTATCAGAACAAAGCTCACCGAAAAAAAGAAACATGTTTATCCTTGCTGCACCCTACCAGCAAAACCTCCCCTCTCTTCCTTCCCACTTCAAGCAGTCTCTTCTATTACTATAGTACAGCTGTATTATCATGCTCTTTCGTTGAACTGTTCTTTGAAGTTTTGTCTATAAATAAAGGCTAATCGCACACTGTCTCTGCAACGGCTCCAGATGATCGACTCACACGTATTTGCGCATGCTATTTAGCTAATACATTGTAGGCCCTACAGTAATTCATTTCTTCGCGCCACTTGTACGAGGCTATAATATGATTCATTTAAAGGGAAATTATCAGAACGTAAAAATAGGTTTGTCCTTGATATCATTTAAAAAATGAAGAAATAGCTTTCTTAGATTTTTGGAATTGGTATAGACATCTACAATAAACAGATATTATTTTGTTTTTAATGAGGCCTACTCGCACAACCCGGATAGGATCGGCGGTGGCGGAACGTTTCTGCGTACTGCCTATTGTGCGGTATATTCGTTCCGCGGAACTAATCGACTGGATTCGGCCAGTATATCGGTTCCCCCGGAACCTGGAACGGATCAACTGTGACACCGGCCGTTCCGTCGCAGTACAGCTAGCTTCATAGCGGTCTAGTCCGGTCAGGCTAGGAGTGCGCGAGAATGTACACTTGCACATGTACATGTACATGTACATGTACGTATTAACAGAGCAGACGTATTAAATGCTGCTAGCGCCCACTACCGAGAAGGTTTGAATAACTCTGCTTTTCTCTGATAAACTGAGTTTATCAAGTGATAAACAGAGTTTATCAGAAAAACTGTGTTTATCAGTTGATAAACTGAGTTTATCAAGTGATAAACAGAGTTTATCAGAAAAACTGTGTTTATCAGTTGATATAAACAGAGTTTTTCTGATAAACTCTGTTTTTCTCTGATAAACACAGTTTTTCTTGAAAAACAATGTTGATCAGTTGATAAACACAGTTTTTCTGATAAACTGTGTTTATCAGTTGATAAACTCAGTTTATCAAGTGATAAACAGAGTTTATCAGTGAAAAACAGAGTTTATCGACTTTTTACACAAACGGCTTGCCATACACGGCGCTCGCGAAACGTCGACAAGGAGACGAGTTGGGGAAAGGCAATTCTCCAACGAGTCGCCAATGCGTGAACTTATTTTTAGGCGAATTCCCTATGTAGCCTCATTTGAAAAACGGAGACGTGTATTCCGCTTCCACAGCCCCTTCTGCCACCACGTCAGAAACTTGCTCAAACTGCGCTCTGCGAATGGTTAGATCTGAAGGAACGTCTCACAAGATCTCTTTCTTCGAGTCAATCACTGGCTGATTAATCAATTAGCTCATCACAGCCAGAGGCAGCCCTCGTTTGCGTATTTAATCACATTTATCTTCGCGTAAAAATACACCGGGAAAGGGTAAGTAGATATCGTGTAGTGTGTTTTCGATATATTTGTTGCGTGTTTCCAGTCGCTATTTTGCACAAGGCGTCCGATTGAATGGAGGCTACATTAGACTAATGATGATTTATTCCTGCCAGAAAGGAGTCCTCTTCAATTGCTCAGGAAATCTCTCCTGTATTCAGAAAAAAAGTCAAGAAGTGTTTGAGTCAATTGCTATTCTCTTAGCTGACTTTGAGTTTTTCCATAGTCTCAGATTGCTATTGAATATCCATTCTGTTTAAAAGGAAATTTCAGAGAACTTTCAAATGAAAGAAAGAAAAAAGGGGGGTTTAAAAGACTGCTAGAATACTCTGACAGTGTTCGACTCCGTGGAAGAGTGATTTTAGGGACAAGAATCTTGGAGAAACTCATCTCCTTCAATTAGCCGGTCTGTCAAAGTTTGTAGTTCGGTCTACAGTGGGCTGCGAGGTGCTCGAGTTATATGGAACTGCATATTTCAACAGTGATGATTTCGCTGTTTCACATTATTTAAGGTACTGATAATTGATCTGTGAAAAAAAAATAGATGTAAATTTCATGGTACTTTTCTTGTTGCGAACGTCATTTTTGTACACGATTTTTTTTTCTTCGAAAATCAACCTTGCAGTATAAATTTGCTTTTAGAAGGAATTGTAGCGATCGAGGTACAGTATATAGAAAGATTAGATTGTGTAAAGTCAATCAAAGGGATTACTTATTTAAAAATAAAAAAGTAATCCGATCAAATTAATTTGGCTATGGGTACTTCCGAAACGGTGGTGTTGATTGCAACGTTTTCGTTTTGACTATTATTATTGAATGAGGTGATAAATGTATGCACAAATCATCACTAAATTCCTTTTTTCCTCTGTATATGAAAACTGATTATATCTCACAAATCAATTCTTCTACTTTGCAACAATATATACGCCTCTGAATATTTACATCTTTGGTTCTGTCTTCATCATGAAATTTATTTTTGACAAGGAACACGATTTCATACGTTATTATCTCAGCTTATATTTGCACAGTTAGGATTGTTTGATAGGTCTACCAGTATGCGAAGACGAAAAAAAAAAAAATCTGTTTTACTCTTTTCTTATCTGTTCTATCTCTCTTTATACCTTGTATATACTTTATACCTGTTTGGTACTGCTCCCACCCTCTAAAAGACAAAAGCTGCAATACATTACCTGTTTCCTCTGGGATAATCATTTCCTAAATTCAAAATTGAAGCATATCTGAAGCGCGTGCTATACAGTATGTCCCAAAAAGAAATTACGATCAGATTTTCGCATTGATAACACACAATATGACTAAATTGTCTAAATGCTACTTCAGTGTCTTGAAATATAACATTTTAGCTGTATTTTGCAGAAAACCCTATTCGATTTGGTTAAGCGGTCACAGAGAAACGTGGATTGTTGTAAAGCATGTCATGGGTCTGATTCCTCCAAGTTCGGCACTTTCATGCTTTTGTGTGTGAATACAATAGACAGAACTTGGAGGGAAGAGATTCGCGACATCTTCTACAAAATTCCTCATTTCTCTTTGACCATTGAAGCAAATCGAGTGAGGTTTTCTGTAAGATGTGGGCAATGAGTTATAGTTTCATACCCTGAGTCTATATTCAGATTGATTCAATATTTTTTTAAAGATATCATTGCGGAGGGTCCTGTTGTAATTTTTTTTTTTTGGGGGGGGGGATGCAGTACAGTTTATTGGACATAAGTTAAATAAGTTTACAAGGAGTACAAAGGTAGCATTAGAAAATGTTCATGTTGCAAACATATTTGTACCGGGCTTCTTTCTATTAAGTGTTTTTTTTTTTGGGGGGGGGGGCATGGGGATATAGCATGTAGACAGGTTATATCATACGTATGTTGTGCATCTGATTGCCCCTTTAGAACCTCCATACTGCAATATGTCGATACGCGCGGCAACGCTCCGCAGGTGGTCTCTGACGTCACCACTGTCAAAGTTTGTCTGCACTCGCCTCACGTCGCCATTGGCAACGACTCAGGTCGTGGTCTGCGCACCCTCTACAGCGACTGCGTCGTATTTTCTTCAGAACAGGTGATTATTACCTGACCTCAATTTGATCCCTCTACTACAAGTATTTTTAAGCTCTGGATATGAGGGTGGTGAAGTAGGGCTAACATAACCTTCGCGGGCCGTAGGTTTCACCTCATGAAATCAAGACGACATCATTGTTATGAAACAATCAACGTAAAATGATCTTTATGGGTGCGCGTCACGAACTAATTAACAGCCCCGAGTATACAGTCCACGAATCATACAACCCGGCCATGAGCTCGACTCTATTGTAGACAATCCCCCCCCCCAAAAAAAAAAAAACAACAACAACAACAACAACAACAAACCCAAAACAAAACAAAAACAAAACAAAAACAAAAGAAAAATCCCAAACCCCCTCCAAAAAAAAAAAAAACCCAACAACAATGAATAAGTCGACACTAGGCATACAAGACCCACGAGTCCGACACTCGTCATATACAAGGCCGACACCGTGATGTCTCTTGTCGGACTCGCGTGGGCCTATCTTACCTATAGTTGCGAGCTTATGGTCTGTATAACTTGTGGGTTTATGACTCACTGGGCATGTTTTCAATGTCGAATGGTCTCGGTCTAATGGGTGCACGTCGATCATGACATCGATAACAGCCTAAAAGCTTTGTAAGACAACTCGCATTGTACTGGTTCTGTGGTAAAATGATGGAATTTGTTTGTTTAGAAAGCGTTAGTTTCTTCTTGAAAAAGCGATGATACAAAAGAACCGATGGAATGGTTTATATTCGGTAAGTACTGTAGTACCAGTAGGCCCTTAGTAGGCCTATATCGACCTCCGCCTATAACGAAGTAAGACCTAGAATCACTTTAACCATTAATCATTAACGATAACCTCCACCTTAAGGAACTTCACATCTGTGAGGGCGGCAAATTCGTCATGGTCTAGCAGAACTACCGGCTTCTTTACACAGCAGCGTCGAGGGCGTGCGACGACGCCGGAGGCAAAGACAAATGAAGTCGATAAGAGGCAGATCGTGTCTACCACCACCAACGACAAGTGCAAATGGTTGGAAGTGACGTGGTCAGATTACCTGGGAAGATACCCGTACGTGTGGATGAGAGACAACTGCCGCTGTGACGAGTGCTACTATCCGAGCTGCCACTCGAGATCGATGCTGATGGCGAACCTCGACCTCGACGTCCATCCAAAGACGGTGGAGATCAAAGACGACGGACATCTAGTGGAGGTGTGTCCGTGCATCACCTGTTACCCCTGACTTTAGCGTGGTCTATACCTCAATTCCCGGGCATCCCACCCCCCCCCCCTCCCGCCAGTTAACCTTATACCTTTAACCTCCAACAAAGGTTAGACTAAGAACATACCTTAATTAGGTGATCCGAGACGATAATTAGGTGATCCGAGTATCCTCTCGGATCACCTTCTGTATCTGTGCGGATTCTTTATTAGGTGATCCGAGTATCCTCTCGGATCACCTTTTGTATCTGTACTGATTCTTTACTCTTTATTAGGTGATCCGAGTATTCTCTCGAATCACCTTCTGTATCTGTACGGATTCTTTATTCTTCTTCTTTATTTCTCCCCAAATTTTGTGCAGAGGTTAACTCAGAAAGTCCTCTGACTATCAATTTCAAAATTATACCATATATGGATCTTATCCAAAAAGACGACAGATCTAATAAAATCATAGTGATCAGTCGACCGAGACGTCACTATGACGTCATTTTATGAAAACACGTTCTCATTCATATCTCATTAATAGAATGGAATTTTTCAATGAAATTTACGTCTCATACAGTTCAAGTCAAATTCTTTCTACTCATATTTTTGCACACGTTTCAGACCGTTTGGAGCATTTTTCAAAAAATTGAAAAAAAAAATGGACGGACGCGTACGCGCGCGCGCATATATGCACGCACAGCTTATATTCAACAGAAATTTCCCGATTTTTCACACAGATCTAATGTGAAATGTCTGAAATGTCAAGGAATAATTTTACCAAGTTTCAAGTCAATTCGACTCAATATGACGTCATACAGGCCCGTCAAAGTTGAAATTCCGCGCGCGCGTCAATGGCGATATATGTGATCCATATTCTTAGTAGAATCGGGATGACGTCCAAAGACCTGGTTGAAATTGAGGCTAAGCGTCAATTTCAACCAGGTCTTTGGACGTAATTCCGACTTCCAATAAGAATATGGATCACGTGAACGATAGGCCAAAGTTTCATCTACAACATATTAAAATCTGCGAGAAATTCGCTGAAGGATGAATTAGCTAATGCTCGATAAAGACAGTCATGTCATTTTACATTTCCAGAGAAAATGTACTCCCATATCGAGATAATACCTCATTTGCACAGCCAAAATGGCGTCCGACAAAAGCATCGTTATTTTACAAAATGATCCATCTATCGACGTCCGTTTGTGTTCAAATTATGACGGTGATACCATATCATACACTAATGAGATTACAGAATGAAGTATATTTGACTTTTGACCCCACTTTACACATCCAAGATGGCATCTGAGCAAAAAGTTGTTATTTTGTGAAATTATTCTTGCAACATGTTCCTTAGGTGTGCAAAATGTGGGAAAGATAAGACGTGTATCTACCAAGATACAGGATTAAACACTTTTGACCTTTGACCCTAATTTACGTACCCAAGATGGTGTCAGAAGAGGTAGTTGTTATTTTATGAAATGATGTTCGTGACATGAACTAAACATGTGCAAAATTTGGGGTTGATAGCCATTGTTGTTGTTGATCTGTTGAACAGAAAGTGGAAGAAAGAAAGAAAAATAAAGAAAAAGTTATGGTATTGTATAGAAATTTGAAGGAGAAGCATAAAGAAAAAATCAGAAAAAGATAAAGTTAGGAAGGGAGAATAAGACTAAAAAAAAAGAAAAAGAAGAAAAAATTGTTTTTACAAAAAAGCATAAAGTAGGGATGAGCCTCGAACCTGGGACCTTTAGATTACAAGTCGGATGCGCTATCCACTGAGCTATTTCATCCCCCATAGGCTCTGTGTGTTATAAGCAAAATGACGCTACATCGAATCCAAGTGCCAATTTTAACCAAGTTTTTCGACGTGATCCCGACGTCGTGTGAAAAAAACCAGAGGGGTATAATTACGATAGCTCAAAGTCTCAGCTACAACATATTGAAATTTGGGAGAAATTCACCGAAGGATAAGTGAGCTAGTGCTCGAAAAAGATATAGTCATGTCAATTTTCATTTCCAGAAAAACTGCACTCCCATAGAGATAACACGTAAACTGGTCAAATTTGACAAGGTTACTTTCAAGCCATTTTTTAAGAGGTGATGCCGTCATCCAATCAAAATTTTGATATTCAATTATGAAAGAGCATTTAATAAGCTACAACATCCTGAAATCTGGGTGAAAATCGGCAAAGGATAAGTGAGATACGCTCGACTGAACTTGAAATTTGATTACGTCATTTTGAAAATTTACCTTTTTTATTTTAAGAAATTTGATATCTTTAAATAATTTTTCCAGCATCACCAACACATTAAATGACATGTACAACTCATCAGCTTTCAGAAAATATAAAGAAAATGGGGGGGTCACCGTCCATCCTGACGAGTAATGCACTGTATATCGCCATTGACGCGCGCGCGGAATTTAAACTTTGACGGGCCCGTATGACGTCATATTGAGTCGGATTGACTTGAAACTTGGTAGGATTATTTCTTGACATTTCAAACATCCGATCCGTGTGAGAAAATGGGAAATTTCTATTGCATATGAGCTGTGCCTGCGTATATGCGCGCGCACGTACGCGTCCTTACATTTTTTTCAATTTTTTGAAAAATGCTCCAAATGATCTGAAACGTGTGCAAAAACTTTTTGAGCTCGATTGGTCAGGAGCATGTCAATATTTCAACATGCGCGTACGCGTACGTTTTAAGTGTAGAGATGAATTTTGAGAATATGAGTAGCAAGAACTTGACTTGAACTATATGAGACGTAAATTTCATTGAGAAATTCTATTCCATTAATGAGATATCAATGAAAATGTGATTTCATGTAATGACGTCATAGTGACGTCACGGTCAACTGATCACAATGATTTTATTAGATCTGTCGTCTTTGGGACACGATACATACATGGTATAATTTTGAAATTGATAGGCAGAGGACTTTCTGAGTTAACGTCTGCACAACTTTTGGGGAGAAATAAAGAAATAAAGAAGAAGAATTAACCTCTGCACAACCTTTGGGGAGAAACTAGACTTGGAATTTGTCAACACTGACAAATTAGGTGATCCGATATATTCGGAAATAAATGTTATGACCTTTGACCCTTATTTACCTAGAAAAGACAGTGTCTGATGAAGTAGTTGTTATTTTATGAAAAGATGGACTTGCCATGGACTAAACTAAACGCTTAGCCTCAATGTCGGGAGATATGTCTTTCTTTCGGTGACTTTCTTTGCAATAGCTCAAGAAAAACACGCCCTTTCACCCCCACATTTTGCACATGTCAAAACAGGTCATAACATTTATTTCCGAATGTATCGGATCACCTAATTTGTCAGTGTTTACAAATTCCAAGTCTAGTTGAACGTGGCGGTTGGTCTTTTTTAAGTCCGAGTATCACAAGATGATTACATTTCTTAGATTGGAAGAAAAAAATCATTCTGCAAAGACAGTGTGCAAGTAATATGGACAATTTATGGAAGACACAACGTATACCTGCCATTTTCTCTCTACTTCAGCAAAATCCATCATTGATTCAAGAAAGAAATCTTTCCTAAAAAATTAAAATATTTGCGATGAAGTATAATAATGTCTTTAAAAATATTTCTTTTAATGTAATGAGTGCATTATCCTCGAAAACATTTCATTTTTTTTTTCTCTTTGATGATGATGACCTTACTTTGAAAAATGCTTTCACCATTTTGTACAAGGTTTGTTATGACCAAGGTTCGATAAAATAAAAAAAGGGTTCGACATTTCGAACATTCGTTATTCAGGAAACGAAATATATTGTTTGTGTAATTCTGAAGCTTCGCTAGTAGGCCTACACACCTTGTTTTTAGCTCCGCTTTACTAGATTAAGTAACCTCATGTAATTTTTGGATTGATGAATCTTCGAAATAACGAACCTTACTTTATTTCATTTAAACGAACCTCAGGAGTAACGAAACTCCGTATCATCGCCACGAATGTTCGGATCAACGAAGCATATTCAATTTTCGAATTCATGAACGGCTAATAGGTACAGGGAATTTATGTCTTTCGGAAAAGCAAACATCTCAAGGAACGAAACTTAAATATTTCATTTCCGGATTAACGATAATTCGGAATAAACACCCTTTGGAAGAACGTCAGAAATGTCTAGAGCGAATCCCATTTCATTTTCGGAATAATGAACATAATATTAGAGGTAGAGGGAATTTTTTGTGCTTGAAATGATGAATCTTCGAAATAACGGACATCGCCCTCAATTAGAGGAAGATTGGTATGATACAACCAGTCGCATAAGTTTGATATTCATAAGATCTGGATCTTGTATCAATGTTTTACAATATTTTCCCTCGATCGCCAGATTCTTTGGTCGGACGGTCACATCAGTCCGTACCGGTCGGACTGGTTGAAGCTACAGCGATTCGACAAGACCGATTACGATCCGATTAAGAAGCTGTCTAAATTCTCGTGGGGGTCGGAGTTCGTCAACAAGATCCCAACATTTCCTTTTGATGACGTTATGACCAAGAACGATGCCCTGCAAGGATGGATGGAGGGCTTGGTGGTCTACGGTCTCGTAAAGATCACTGGAGCCCCTTGCGAGCTTGGTGCGTTGAACAAACTATGCCAGAAAGTTGCCTTCGAGAGAAAAACATTCTACGGGTGAGTCAAAGAATAATAAATCATTTACATTCTAATTTTGATTCATATATATATCGTAATTCATCTATGATTATTTCAGTAGTGTTTCGACCAGAGATAAATTCTGGAATCAAAACGTGGCAGCGATTAGTGAAGCAAAACCGAATAATTCGTAATTAAAAAAAAGATCCACGCGGGTGTAAGAACCTTCACCTGGGCTGGACACAATTAACTTGAATATTTCCATATTACATTTTATTTTGTAAATCACAACAGTACTTTGACAGTGTTCGATTAAACATGTCATTGACAGAACCTGGGTTGAGATTTTCTTTTACCTATCAAAGTTATCCTAAGAAGAAGTAGCTGAAAAAATCTGATAAAGTATATCGCACATTAGGGCCTATATAAAATCTCCTTTTGGCTGATAAAAGTGATGATCAGTGTATTATGTGAATATGTCAATGTTTGTTTGCATTGCATAGTCCCGCTAAGGAAACTTCTACCATTCTGTTTGTTTGATTCTACTTCATTTTGGCCAATTCCACAATGAACACTGGTGTGTATGATTCTCCATATCTTATAAAACTGTATATATACACAATCAATAAATACAGTGCTCCTCCGTTATAACCCACCTCATGGGACACGCATTTTTCTTTAGTTACATCAAGATTAACTGAGCAAAATTTATACCACAAAAGCACGCACAGCATGTGTATAGGGCCTAATTATTGCATGTTGTTTATTGAATACTCATCTTTTTATTCTGAAAAGCAATGTTAAATGGAATGTTATCTCAGTAATTTATTCAAATTTTACATATAGCACATAAAAGAGAGCATAAAGTTGTTTGTACTTTCATGTTTGCTTTGAAAAACACGTCATATCTGATTATAGTGATGGTTTAAGGACTCTGGTTACAGTTTGTTATTCCAAAAGTTCGTTGTTGCGAAGATTCGTTATTTTTATCAAAGGTTTGCTATTCCAAGAATTCGTTGTTCCATAGGTTCGCTAAATCGATGATGTTGGTTTCATTAATTCCAAAGATTAGTTCTTCCGAAGGTTTGTTATTCTGATGGTTCGTAATTCCGAAAGTGAAATAAGGTTCGATGTTCTAAAAGTTTTTTCAATCCAAACAAATTAAAGGAGGTTGAAAATTCATTATTCCGAAGGTTTGTTATTTCGAAAATGAAATCGTCTGAAGACGGTACAAATGTATGTTTAAAATTCGGTTGTTTTGTTAGTGCACTCACCTTTTTTTGCTCCCCTTTGGATCAACGAACCTATTTTATGTAATTCCAATGATAACGAACTTCTGGACAAACGATCAAGATTTGTATCATCGGATTAACGAACCTTCTTAATAATGAGCATTATTTCCGGATCGACTAACTTTAGGAATAACAAACCTTCGGAATAACGCCACAAATGTTCATAATTACGAACTCTAATTTTCAGACTATCGAACATCTAGGTACATGTATACATTTGAAATTTGCGTGTCTCGTAATAATGAACCTTTGGAATAAAGTAGCCTTCACGTGGGATTAACACAATTGATAGGCCATAACGCAAGTTCTCTTGCACAGTGCGTGATCGTTAGGGAGTGAACGCAGAACGATATGTCTATTTGAACAAATTGACATTTGAAGAGGTTACCCATAGTATGCAGAAACACTTTTAAATAGATACATGTGCTCATATTAAAGAGCTCAACATTTCACGGTGACAGAGCACATTTCTTTCTATTTTCTTTGTCAATGACGTTCGGAAATGACTTTTCCCCCCACGAAATATTAACGTTCGTTGTAACGGGAGCGCACTGTATACGATGCGGTCAGACCGTAGAGATATGGGTCAACCGCACTTTAATAATCAATTAAGGGAGTCACTGTGCCGGTACAAGAAATAATGTGGGTCAACATAAATCCTTGATTAGGCCTACACCACTGCATTCGAAACTCTCAGAGTCACACACACACACACACACACACACACACACAAGCACACCCAGACACATAGGCCTATATAGCTTCATGGCGCAAAGGGCTTCACAGTGATACCAAGTGGAGAAACTTTCGCTACCAATGTGTTTGTTCTCGTTTCACTTCCTTTTTGTTCTTTTTTTCCCCCATTCCAGCCCTGTTTACCAAGTGCAGAGTATTTTCGAGCCTGGTAGTAGCCTGGCCTATACGGCGAAATCACTGGGCCTTCACACGGACCTGCCCTACTACGACTATCGCCCGGGGGTTAGTCCGAATTCTGTCAGTGATCCTGTTTTGTTAAATTGTCAAAATAATTAGGTCTGAATTGAAAAGCTACAGAATATAAAATCACTTAATGGTAACTATGAGGCCTGCATTGATCCCTTCCCTTTGATAGACACATTGGTCCGAATTCGCGAAGGTGGTTTAAACCCAATTTAAAGCCTTGTACAATCGTGGCGAGTGGTTTGTGCGGCACGGAGACGAACGCAACACGCTGCCTCCCCCATTCTGTATCAAATGTAGTGACACCGAATGAGAATAGCGCTGGCTCAATGGGTCAGCGAAAAACACTTAGACTAGAAATCTCCTGACCCAAAATGGCTGTCCGAGCCACGAGAGCTTCCGAATGGACGCACACTCTCAGTGCGCATGCGCATGAAGAGAGGCCAAAAGAGCCACGCGTCTTCTGCCACGCGTCTCTCCTCCAATCACCGCAGCTCGCGGTCACAATGTTTTTGTATGATTCGTACACACACACGCACACAGACGCGTGCCTCATCAATGGCAGCATTGTCCCACACGTTTATGGATATAGCACCGAGTCTGGCATTGCACAACTGCATGCACAAACTTCGGTCGTTCGGGAGTTTACGAAAGAACGTACCATTAGGGGTGACGACCTTAAACGTAGACCATGGAACAAATTATGTGGGGGAGCTGTGGCATAATGGATAAGACTCCCGACTTCCGATCGGAGGACCCGAGTTCGAATCCCGCCCAGCGCTTACGTCCTTAAGGACGTGGACAAGATGTTTTTACCCATATATGTCCCTCTCGACCAATGTGTATAAATGGGTACCTGGCAACGCTAGGGTAATAATAATGGCAGGGCCCTCTGCAGTGGTGGATCCAGAGGGGGGCACACCGGGCATCCTCTTTATTTTTGGTTAAAACAGAAGAAATTAAAAGAAAAAAATGGGGAGGGGAGTGTGCATGCAACCCCCTTTAATTTTGCAAAGGCGCCTCCCCTTCACGGAATTCCTGGATCCGCCCCTGCTCTGGTAGAGTAGTGACAACACTGAAGAGGCTACCCTGGGAATTTTTTTTTTTTTTTTTTTTTTTTTTTTTTTTTTTTTTTTTTTTAAAGGCCATGGTCTAAAATAAGCGTGAAATTGGCGTACCTTTGACATGCACGTATCAATGTGCCTATTTGTTACTGGACGTCGAACTGTTCGTATTTAGGCCTACTCAGAAGGAATATTGCACAAACCATGGTTTCGGCCTAAATTTCTACCATTTTCGTGAATTCAGGCCATTGCGCTTTGAGTGTGAAGCAGTAAAAAAAAACACACTGTCCCCTTTCTCTTCATCTTCTTGCTTGTGGTCTTTCCGATCTGACATCACATGTCCACAATGCGGTGAAAAACTGGGTGAAAAGTACAGCGTCTTTCAGCCAGGACCTGGCAGCAGGTGTGAGGTAACGGAAGGCAGTCCATCCTCCCGCCAGGCGATTGTGCAGTCTTCCACCACGTAATCTGCCGTCTGTGCTGCACCGCGGTCGTATATATCTGCCTAAAGCTTCCACTGCAGAAGGCACGCTTGGAAGTATATGCCGACTTCGGTGTGGAGTCGTTTCAGGCGACACCGGTCCTTTCGTGGGAGGTCGCAGCGATGCAGGTGGTGGGATGTTATTAATGTTGGTATAACCAGGGAGGCACCACCCTGGTATAACTCTGCCTGCAGGCTGTTGTTCCTTCCACTTGTGTGCTGGTGGATGAGCCAGCCCTAACAAAAAAGTCCTGTGGTACTCCCTGTGGTACTTGTCGGTACCACACAATGTACCACACACTTGTAATGTTACCACAGGAACTGTGTGGTACTGTACCACAGGCTTGTAGGGTACTCCCTGTAGTACTTGTCAGTACCACACAATGTACCACATAAATAAATGTTACCACAGAAACTGTGTGGTACTGTTTTACAGCCTCATGTGGTACTCCCTGTGGTAATGGTTGGTACCACACAATGTACCACACAAATATATATTAACACAGGAACTGTGTGGTACTGTGTCACAGGATCGTGTGGTACTCTGGGATGTACCATAGGGCAGTACCACAGGACATTACCACAGGAAAGTTCCACAGGACAGTACCACAAGACAGTATACACACAAATTGTCCTATGGTATTTTGGGATGTATACCACACAACAGTACCACAGGACAGTACTACATGAATTGTCCTGTGGTATTTTGGGATGTACCACAGGAGAGTACAACAGGAAAGTACCACAGGATAGTACCACAGGACAGTACCACACGACTTGTTCTGTGGTATTTTAGGACGTACCACAGGACAGTACCACAGGGCAGTTCCACAGGACAGTACCACAGGAAAGTACCACAGGATAGTACCACAGGACAGTACCACAGGAATTGTCCTGTGGTATTTTGGGACGTACCACAGGACAGTACCACAGGATAGTACCACAGGACAGTACCTCACGACTTGTCCTGTGGTATTTTGGGACGTACCACAGGAGAGTACCACAGGGCAGTACCACAGGACAGTACCACAGGACAGTACCACAGGACAGTACCACACGACTTGTCCTGTGGTATTTTGGGACGTACCACAGGGCAGTACCACAGGACAGTACCACAGGAAAGTACCACAGGATAGTACCACAGGACAGTACCACACGACTCGTCCTGTGGTATTTTGGGACGTACCACAGGACAGTACCACAGGGCAGTACCACAGGAAAGTACCACAGGGCAGTATACCACAGGAAAGTACCACAGGACAGTACCACACGACTTGTCCTGTGGTATTTTGGGACATACCACAGGACAGTACCACAGGAATTGTCCTGTGGTATTTTGGGACATACCACAGGACAGTACCACAGGACAGTACCACAGGATATTACCACAGGACAGTACCTCACGACTTGTCCTGTGGTATTTTGGGACGTACCACAGGACAGTACCACAGGGCAGTACCACAGGACAATACCACAGGGCAGTACCACAGGACAATACCACAGGAAAGTACCACAGGATAGTACCACAGGACAGTACCACACGACTTGTCCTGTGATATTTTGGGACGTACCACAGGGCAGTACCACAGGACAGTACCACAGGATAGTACCACAGTACAGTACCGCACGACTTGTCCTGTGGTATTTTGGGACGTACCACAGGACAGGACCACACGACTTGTCCTGTGGTATTTTGGGACGTACCACAGGACAGTACCACAGGGCAGTACCACAGGGCAGTACCACAGGACAATACCACAGGAAAGTACCACAGGATAGTACCACAGGACAGTACCACATGACTTGTCCTGTGGTATTTTGGGACGTACCACAGGACAGTACCACGCGAATTGTCCTGTGGAATTTTGGGACGTACCACAGGACAGTACGACAGGAATTCCTGTGGTAATTTTCGATGTATACCACAGGAGAGTACCACAGGAACTGTCCAAAATCCCACAGGAAAATCATAATATGGTGCTATTCCACACAGAAGTACCACACAGCAAATTAAATTCGTAAGTACCACAGAAAAATGCTACAGGATATTCTTTTTTTTTCTTAACATTTTATACCAGAGGACTATCACATCAGGAGAATATCAAACAGCAGTACTACACAGGAGTACCACACAGGAAAATTGTAAGGCAGAATCAACTGAAATTTATAACAAAAATACAAACAAGAAAGCATATATTAATATTCCTCAATTAATTGATAGATGAGTTATGCTGTGAATTATAACAATTGATTTGCCATTACTTATCCTGTCCTTTACTCCTACAGTATTACCTATTTAGTGAAAGTACTGATGTAAAGCATGAGAAATTTCATAAGGACTTCTGTGGTACTCCTGTGGTACTCCTGTGGTACTCCTGTGGTACAAATTTTTACATAGCTCATGAATATTCATAAAAAGCACTCTAGATTTTAGAAAATACTTATATGACTTTAAAAGTCAAAGTATTAATGATGGAACTTACTTTGAACTTTATGAAAGATTGTCTAATTATGTTATGTTATTCACAATATCATAGATATTGTTATGAAAGTGTAATTTCATATCTTGATAATAAAGTATAATCGAGTAACCATGCCTTAA
This sequence comes from Diadema antillarum, assembly GCF_040938485.1. NCBI lineage: Eukaryota > Metazoa > Echinodermata > Echinoidea > Diadematoida > Diadematidae > Diadema > Diadema antillarum. The sequence goes on along the minus strand of NW_027272613.1, from coordinate 270,737 downwards.
TGCTTTACGGATAGACGGCCATATATATATGTACTGAGAGGGTCGATGGCTACCTAGGAATAGAATATGATTATATAGATCTATTATAGGACTAGATTGGCACTTGGCCATTAGACTCTCGTTTGAGGTTATATGTTAGGAGTAGGACAGGTTATTAAGTAGGGCCATGTTTGTCCTAAAATCCATCACTCACCTATCAGAAATATTCCTTCAAATGTGGCTAAAAGTCTCCCAGATTTTTTTTTTCGATCTATCCTGTGTGGTACTCTCCTGTGGTACCATGGAAATGCTGTGTGGTACTGCCCTGTGGTAATACTGTGTGGTAATGATAGACCTGTGGTACTGTCCTGTGGTACTGTCCCAAAATACCACAGGACAGTTCCTGTGGTACTGTTCTGTGGTACTAGTCCTGTGGTACTGCCCTGTGGTACGTCCCAAAATACCACAGGAATTCCTGTGGTACTGTCCTGTGGTACTGTTCTGTGGTACCGGTCCTGTGGTGCTTTCCTGTGGTATTGCCCTGTGGTACGTCCCAAAATACCACAGGATTTCCTGTGGTACTGTCCTGTGGTATGTCCCAAAATACCACAGGACAATTCCTGTGGTACTGTCCTGTGGTACTTTCCTGTGGTACTGTCCTGTGGTACCGTCCTGTGGTAATTACCACAGGAGTACCACAGGACTTTTTCGTAAGGGAGGCCATTCCGGCCGAGATTCCCATTCTCGCTAGCTGAGGAGAGAGTTTACGCAGTCCTCGTGCCGTCACAGGCTGCCTGAAACCCAGTCCTTATACAGCTCCATGTGATAGCAGGTATTCCATCCCAACACTTCAGAGAGATGCCGCTACTAGTACAAAAGAGAGGCAGCTCTGATGCCACACAAGAATACCACCCCTTCAATACAAAGGTGCACCCAGATAGCAGAGACACGTCAGAATGACGTCAATTTCAGGTCAGGGCTGTCTTCAGAAAGACGTCATAAACTGTATTTTTGCTTAAATGGAAGACGTAAATAAGGACGTCATATTTAGACGTCAGAAAGGCGTCGTCATGACGGTGTGAATACGTCGCAAAACAAAGTAAATTTTACGTCATTAATACGTTGTTAATGTGACGTGAAAAATACGTCTCAAAATTGATTTAAATTTTACGTCATTGATACGTCACTAATATTAATAGGTAATGAATATGTTGGAAAACTGGCGTAAAGTTTACGTCATTATGGAGGTCCGTATGATATGACGTGATAAATACGTTTCAAAAAGACGTTAAAATCACGTCATTTTATGGTCATTATTATGACGTGCGACCAAATCAATTTGACCGGTTGCGACCAAATTGAGACGTCTTTTTGACGTCAGTCTGTAGAGGTGGGACGCCACCTTCCCTAGATACTGTCCCCTGTGTCTGATTTGAGTGCCGATTGGCACCAAAAAAAAAAAAAAAAAAAGCCCAAACCAACAAAAGGTCCAACAGTACCTGGTACAAAGAGGATCATATGCAATATTGAATATTTTAGAATATATTAATCTTTATAGATGACTTGAAGGCTTGGAACATAGATTGATAGAATGTTGCGAGGGAAGGTTTTTAATATTCTTATGAGGGTAATCGTGAGTCCCGAGGCTATTAAAGTTCCGGGACGTGTAATCTATACTTTGTATAGAACTATTCATAGTCTGTCAATCTCATCCAAAATTTCAAACAAGAATTATAACTTCGTTTCATTAATATCAGCGTGAGTGCTTTACGTACATGGTTTGGAAAAGAAAGTGGGTATAATTATGTAACAGCATTTCCAAGATGACAGTTTAAAGATGGTTTACTCCTTTAGTTGTGTTGTGATTTAGTTCTTCCATCATCGTTTTGATCCTTTTTGAACAATGTTGAAGAAAAAGATGGGATCAAAACTGACTTAGGCCTATACCTGTCCTTTATCTCTCGATCGTCACCGATAGAATGAAAAAAAAATGAGGTGACTGATGAGGACTTCTTATGTTTTTTAAAAGAAAATAGTAATACAAGACATTCACTTTGTTTGACTTGCTTACGTGTGTTTGCGTGCGACTCTCCTTGTGAGAGTTATATGAATGATTAATCCTTGCAGATTGCAGATATGACGTCACAATGGAAAGTTCGATTATTCATGGTATTTGGCAATGCTTATTTCACCCCCCTCCCCCCCCCCCCCCCGAAAAAAAAAATGGGGCCTATATGCGATAAAAAGACCCCGAAGCTGAAAAGTGCTGCCGGTCTAGCTACACAAGTTCACTTTCTGTTTGACCCATGGATGATGAATCCCATATTGTTACGTAGGACCCTATAAGGCAAGCTTTTCTCTCGAAAACGAGTGAAGTGCGTAACCAACTGAGACAAAAAAAAAGTTTATTTCCTTAAACAATGTGCACATTAGCTAAAGCTCCAAATTGGCTTATTCAGACCTACCTGACCCTGATTCCACATTTTCTTTAACGATTTCTTGACATCCCGTGTAGGTCCAGATGCTGCACTGCATCAGGCAGGTGGAATCGAGGGGAGGTGAGAACCAGTTCTGTGACGGAAAACGCGCAGCGGAACAACTCCAGCGCGAACATCCAGAACTCTTCGACATCCTGACGAAAGTCAAGATCGACTACCGGATCATAGCACAGGACTACATCGACGTCCACTTGCAGAAAGCACAAAACATGATTGAGTAAGCTAAACATTCGATGGTTTCATCGCATGCTTACTTATTGTCTTTGTTCTTGATACGCCGGTATAGGCTCCCAGTCTGCTGTTTAAGTCTTGCCTTTCTTCTGGGCATAAATGGGAACCATTGACGTCCATTTGTTTAAACATTCAGAGAGAGAAAAAAAGAAACTCCTGCAAAACACGTTCAATTGATGCCTATCTATTTGAGCTGTACTGGGTAGGACCCTACTTTGATTTATTTTATTCTTTTATTCATATCGATTTACGCAGACTTGATGAAAACGGAGAGTTCAAATACGTTGCCAAGAGTGACATAGTGAGGGCGCCCTACCTGAACGTACCAGTGGAAGACGTAGCCAAGGTGTACAAGGCGATGAAAGCTTTTGAAGACGCGATTTACGATGAGAATAACTTTTTAGACTTCAAGGTCCAGAAAGGTTTGTTGTCTTTGTGTTGCGATAAGTTTTCCCACTGTAAAGCCAAGTCTGACCACATAAGCCCCATCTTAACAGGCCTCAAAACGCAGGGCATCCTCGGGGTAGCGGGGTAGCCTTCGGCGAAATCTTACCCTGAGATAGGAATGTAAACACGGACGAATCTTCGCCGGCGCACAACCGGGCGCGCCCGCGGAAGGTCTGGCAAGACGGGCTATAGTGACAGGCCACAAAACGCAGGGTAGCCTCGGGGTAGCCTCCGGCGAAGATTGTTCCCCGGGGAAGATTGTGTCTGTTAATCTGTTAAGACGCGACAGTAGTGGACAGCCTTGGGTTAGCCTCGGGGCAGCATCCGGCGGTATTTTGTTTGTTTGTTTGTCTGTTTTTTTATTTGTTTGTTTGTTTTTTTTTGTAATATATCAAAATGATTGCTTGTTTTCATACGTGATTTCCAGATGGACCCGATCGAGTTGCGCGCGTCATATAGCATGTATACATGTAGGCCTATATTATTTGACGTTTTCAACATCGACTGGACCGTGCCTTATGTCGACTGATATTATTTTCGCGAGCGAGCACTTTAGATAATACCGGTAATATGCACATGTATACATAATCTATATCCTAAAAGATATATAGAGTATACTGTTAAGCTCTCTGAAGACGGGCGTAAAAACGTCATGCAATATGCCGAAATTAATTGATACAATCACGTTTTTGCTTCCATTTTTTTTCAAATTTCAGGGGGTATGATTGTACATCCCTCCCGCCTCCTCCATGGAGGGGGTGCATCCCCCATCCCCCAGGAATTATCCCCCATGGTATACAGTTGTCCCACTCATCGAGTTTTGTGGGTTGAATGGTATCGTAATAGGCGTGCTCTGATTGTAAAACATTGGCTGATTTCTGACTTATATATTCTTTATTTCTTTAAAAAAAAAAGAAATAAAAGGCGTTTGCACGGTAAAACAGTAGCGCTAAAACACAAGCTCTAATTCAAATGCCTTTTATAGATAATAGGTCCACATGCCTGTATTATAGAACACGCGTGCACATTAAAACAATGACGTGATAGTGCAATGACAAGACGTGAAAATTGATGCTTCCAGTATTGTTACAATACATCAGCGTATCTGTAATGTGACGCACCCTCCCCGAAGAAGGTTTACGAGCAATACCTGTCGCATGCGCGCGCTCGGCGTTCAACCCGTGTTTTATAGAATATGTGGAATCGGCGAATCTTCGCCGGCAAACACCCGGGCGCGCGCGGGGAAGGTCTGTTAAGGCGGGGCTTAAACGATTTTTTTTTTTAAATATTATTTTTAACTGTATTTCCTTCACTAATATAACATACAAATAATGCCACAGAGGACGTTGTTGTTCAGATGAGAGCAGAACTATCAAGAGGTCTCCAAGAAAGAGTTGTGAAGGCATAAATTAAAAAAGAAAAGGCCGGAATATTTAACAATAATTAACCCTATAAAGCCTAAGGGGGGCACATTGTGCCCCCCCCCCCCACCAACACCTTTTCATTTGCCACTCTTAAGCCCTTTACCCAATTTCAACAAAATTTTGTAAGTTTTCATAAAAATTTATATGCAAACATTTTGATATACTATAGGGGCCTAAGTTAACTATATATCCGATATTGCTGGGAACCATTAAGCTGACAACTATGTTCTCTTGATTTTGCATGCGTTTCTGTTCGAATTTCAGCTTACAATATAACAATTATGGATGGAATAGGGGTTTTCTTGGCTGTAATTTGCTGAAGGACCGAAATGTGCAGTAATTATGTTCGTTAATTACCCTGAAACGGTCTTCTTATCATTTCCTTTATTTCTTATATTAAAGGCATTTAAGAAAAGAAATAAAAATTATTGAAAATACCGCAATCTGCGAACTGAAATTTCCAATAATATGGAAAACAATTTGATTTTGATACCAATGATCGGTTAGTTTATTACATCACCAATAACTATCATTCCGTGAATGAAATGATTCAAATAACGCAAAATGATTCTGTTAGCCAACTTCTTTTTCTCTGCATTATGACATTTATAAGAAGACAAATTGATATCCCCTCTCCCACAGTAGGGAGATTTTTCATTTTTAGGGTTGCCAGCTTGCGATTTTAAGCATACTTACGTGCTCTATTTTTTTTTTCTTTTTTTGCCCAAATAATGGGGAGGGAAAGTTGCAGCCCCATCCCCCCACCCCCCCCCCCCCCGGCTCCGCGGTTCCTGGGTTTGACCCAACGACGATGCAGAGCATCGTCCACAAGGCGCGAAGCGGCGATGTCTGTGAGCCGCGTAGCGGCACGCCATTTTTTTTTTAATATTTAAACCCCCGTAAGTGATGTTTTCCTGGCATCTACTAACGCAAATGGAGACCATAAAAAGCAGTCCATGATAACATCTTTTTAGATCAGTATCCAGAGTTACCATGTGTTTGGTTGTTAACTTGATAAGTTAGTGAGTCTGGACATAATTATGATAGCGTTTTCCTATGCACATTATTTTTTTTTTCTTGGCAGCCCAAGGGGTGGGGGTAAACACACGAACCACTCCCCCCATAGATCCGCCACTGGTTAAAATATTGAAGGATTTATATAAAATGTGTGATAGTTTGGAAAGTATTTTTATTGAAATTGAAATGCCGAAACGTAAGAATATTGTGTTTGGTGAAATTTATAAGCCACCGTGTTCCATTTTCCAGGATTTTCAGATTTTTTTGAAACATTCTCCGATTTGTTGTTAGCACCTTCCCTTAATCAAAAGTCTATTTTCATTACGGGGGACTTCAACTTGAGTTTGCTTCACTAGAACGATAACGTTCATTGTCAAGAATTTTTAGATTTGATTTTATCAAAATATCTTTTACCATTAATCAGAAAACCTATGCCCGTGTGACTGATACATCATCCATGTTGATAGACAATATATTTTCTAACGATAGTTTTTCTGTATCATCCGGTGCAATAGTAGGCCTATGCGATATACCTGATCATTTCCCGATATATGCCAAGGTTCCTTTTGTGAAAAGCAGTTGTTTTAAGGCTCAAAGATTTACTTTCCGTGACTTTTCTGAACGTAACCTCGATAGACCCAGGGAGAGATTATTGACTGCTAACTGGGAAGAAGTTTTTGCTATTGAAGATGATGTAGAATCTACTTTTAATTTTTTTTTGAAATATTTTCTATGCATTATGCTGAAACTATTCATTTACGACAATCCACTCGTTCTACTTATAAAAGAGCACCAAGAATGCCTTGGGTCACCAAATCTCTCCTTAAATCTATCAATCATAAGAATAATCTATTTGCAAATACAATAGGAATCCAAATGAAAATACGAAGAGTAAATATGTTCGCTATCGCAATATTCTTACAACTTCTCTGAGACTTGTTAAAAAAAAATTACTGGGTATTTAACAGGGCATTTTGATCTTTACGAAAATGATGCCAGGAGTACGTAAAAGGTGATTAATGAAGTTCTCCGAGTTAAAGATAGATCGGAACAACTTTAGTGAAGAAAATATTGCAACATATTTTGATTCAAAATCCTGAACAAGTAGCTAATGCGTTTAATTTTTTTTTTTTTTGTTGATTTAGGCCCCAGTTTTGCTCGTAATACCCCAGAAACAGATAAAGAATTTCATTATTTCCTAACTAATCCAAATCCCCAAACTGTGTTCTTTACTCCCATCCAAGAATCTGAGGTGAAGGACATAGTTCACAAATTAAAAGCAAAACAGAATGCTGGACATGATGGCATTACGATTTTTTACTGAAAAATATCATATTCGAAATTTTGTCTCCTTTGTCTCACATTTGATATATTCTCGTGTAATTAAGTTTGAAAATGAGTGTAATATTCTTTGTGACTCTCAATTTGGATTTAGAAAAAAACAAACACTCTACTACTCATGCTCTGCTTGCTTTTATCGACAAAGTCGCCCACGCTATTGACGATTCCTTACATACATTTGGTATATTCCTGGACTTGTCCAAGGCCTTTGACACTATCGACCACGATATTTTGTTATATAAACTCTCGCACTACGGGATACGTGGAAAGGCCTGGGACTGGTTCAGGAGCTATCTAACCAACAGGAAACAGTTTGTAAGGATTTTATTTTTGGTTTGAAAACATTTTCTTGCGGGGTCCATCAAGGATCTCTTTTGGGTCTGCTTTTGTTTATTCTTTACATAAGTGATTTCAAAAACTCATCTGATGTTTAGTCCTTCCTTCTTTTTGCCGATGATTCCAGTATCATATCTTTTTTCACATCGAAACCCAACAACCCTTTTAGATGTAGTGAACAGAGAGTTAAAGTCAATTCAAACGTGGATTCACGCAAAGAAGCTATCTCTCATTGTAAACAAAACTAATTATATGTTATTCAGTAATTCTGTCACTCATTTGCCAGGTGATATGAAAATGAATAATGATTGTTTAATTCAAGTTGAATCGTTGATTTTTTTTTAGGTTTATATATTGACCATGATTTATCATGGAAATATCATATAGATTACTTATGTAAGATGCTTTCAAGAAATACTGGAATTCTAAATAAGATAAAATATATCTTTCCTAAATATATTTTGAAAAAATTATATTTCACTCTTATTATACCCTATCTGAATTACGGTATACTTGCCTGGGGGAATTGTACGAAATCACACATTGAGAAAATTTTCAAAATACAAAAACAGGCTATTCGTTCAGTCAATTTAGCTGGTTTTTGTCCTCACATTAATTATTTCTTCTTTGAAAACAGACTCCTTAAGGTTGCTGATCTGTTCACAACTTAGGCACATTTATGTATCAGTTATCAGCCAACGACTTGCCCGATATATTTATGCATCTATATGTTTCAGAAAAACTATGCGGTTCATGCATACCCCACTAGGCAAAGAGACTCGATCGTTTCACCTTCCACGTACTCGCACACTATTTTCTCAAAAAAACAATTGCTTTCACCGGAACAAAACTCTGGAACGATCTTCCCGCAGATATAGTCAAATGTTCTTCTCTGTTTACCTCTAAACAAAAACTCAAATTAATGTTACTTAATGAGTATAACATGCCTGATTAAGATTATGTAACCTGCTATTTTACATTATTCTCTCTCAATGCATGGCAGAGCAATTTTAAGTGTACGTTTGCTTTACCTCTGGTTTCAGCTTTTATCGTGTCTATGCTCCCAAATAGTTACTGCCCTATAGTGTATTCACACTTTGAACATTATGTACTTGTTATGAAACTGATCGTAGAAAGGTCATGCTCGAATACTAGTGTATTTTTGTGCTATCTTTAATCAGTACTTATTCTCTTCTTTTTCTTTTTTTATTTTCTTTCTCCTTTCTTTTACTTCTTCTGCTCTTTGTACCTTGCTGTTTTTTTGTTTTTTTTTTTTGCTTTCAAAATAGTTTCGACATTAGCACTTTGTGTCCTGTCTCCATTGTAAAACGAATTTACATTGATACTTTTTTTGTTTTGTTAAGTACATGTACAGATTTGATGTGATGTGAAATATGAAAATAAACTGCTGGAACTGTTCACTGTGTCTCATGTGTATGACCAGTACAGTTCCAGTAATTCAATTCAATTCAAACAGGAAACGTGTTAAAATATTTTACGTACCTATCCAATATATCAATGGGTATCATATTTCTTTACATTGTAATGAATAGCGCCCCATGTGTTGACCTTGAGAAATTGTAAACTTAACAAAAAGTGAAGGTTGAATCGATTTTCCTTTGTGCCAAATAAAACAAAAAAGATTGTCATAAGATAAAACATATGTACTGTGAATAAAAATAAAAACACAAAGAAAAGATTGTTCTACTATATTTCCTATGTATTTCTTTATACTTTGGTAAATAGCGCCATCAATTGTTGACCTTGAGAAATTTCAGTGTATTGCGTCATGTTATAGAGCATGAGTTTCTCCACCCATGTGCCAAATATGACTGTGATAAAGAAATCAAATATGGGGCACATTGTGCCCCCCAGGGCCTGGAAGGGTCAAATTTATAGCTGGGGCTTTATACGGTTAACAACCCGAGCAAAGAGAGAGAGAGAGAAAAAAAAAAAACTTGATAGGAGAAATACAACATTAAAGTATATTTCACAAAACTGTTAAGCCTGATGTGAAGCGATGGATGAAGGTTCTACAGCTTTCCAAAGATGATGCAGCTCGAAAAAGCATTACTTTTTATGCCAAAAACAACACTTACGTGCTCTTCAAAACAAGAAGTTTGCCACAGATACGAACAAAATACAACTGGCTGCAAAGAAGAAGAATGATACATCTTTGACAGCACCTCACGAGGTTGTTGAACGCTGAAGAAGAAGAAGAAGAAGAAGAAAAATAAAACACATTATTTAAGCAAGCACGGGGCGGGGGTGATTTCATGAAGCGATTTCACCAAGAAATTCATTGTCGGACAAATTTGCTCACAGCCAATCAGATGCAAGAATTTAGATAGCTCATAACAGTTTGTCAGAAAAACAAAATCTGACAAAAGGCGTCATGAAACTCCTCCCCGAACACGTTTTCCCTTGTGATGAGGCCTCCACAGACATAACGCAAGAAACACCAGCTATATGAAAAGGGATTCACTATAGGTGAGGTTCTGTCAGGCGTTAAGTCACTGAAAAAATAATAACAACAGTAAAGCATGTGAGTGGGAGGAAATATCGAGAATTGGGTATTAGAATGAACACACAACATAGATCCTGTGAAATAGTCATGCAGTTGCTGATGATGTTCAGAGACGCATCAAACCTTGCAGCGTGGGTTATTGGCAGTCTCGGAGGTAAAAATCTGGTCCGACAAAAACATCTCTCGATCGGAATATCAAGATGCGGACCTTTAAAAAAAGCCCTATAATCGTAACAATAGCTGACACATGGCTTTTTTTGTTCATTTAGGAATTGTTGTAGTATTAAAACTATCATATCAGTGCTTATGTTTTGGATGATATTTAAATGTTTTTCAATGTTTTGGTAGCAAAATGTAATTCTGCCGTTTTATATGACGTGTTTTAACGGCCCCCGATGAAAACCACCTAATGCTGAGTCGGTCTACCCTTTTTGAAGATGCGATATGAATCAATAAATAAGTATTTACTCAATACATCAATATATAAATGAATGAATGAATACATAAATGAATAAATGATATCAATAAATGATAAATAGATGAATGAATTAATCAACTAATAAGTCTTGGACATTAAAACAAATAGACAATTGAAACACAAACTAGAAGTACTAGTAGACTTATTTCAAAATGTGATGTCTTAAAACCATTGCTGGGTGACCCGATTCTATTCGTGAGCTCATCACCCTTCGGCTTTAAAGGCCTAAACCCCTGAGTTATCTTTGAGCCATGTCAATTATTGTAAGATCAGAATCACGTTTCTATGAGGTATTATCGCAAGTATTTTCATCGTATTTTTGCTAGTGCTGCAATTATCAAAGGCAAAAATTAAATGATGAAATAAATTAATGAAAACTACTAGTACCTTAGATATCGACATGTTGTGCATGCATGAAAATATATTCAGTTATGTTCTGTCCTTTAGCTCTCCCACTCTCACCCGATGACCATCTTTTTGACCTTCAACCCATTTGCTTATTCAGGAGAAATCATGGCCTTTGACAACAACCGCGTATTGCATGGACGCAGGGGTTATTCTGTGTCGATGGAAGGAGAAGGTTCGAAGTCACGCCTTCTAGAGGGCGCCTATCTAGACTGGGACGAGATCTATTCGCGCATGCGCCTCATCGACGAAGAGCTGCGCGGAACGGCAAGGCTTTGAGTTCTGAGCATATGTCGTCATGATAAGCCTAATCATCGAGCTGGAGAAATTCAGTCCGATCGCGTTGCTAGTGATGACAAACATGTTCAACTATTTACAACAGTCCTTTTACGAAGCATCGGTAAAAAGGTGTAGATGTCCCCCCCCCCCCCCCCCCCCCCCCGAAAAAAGAAAAAGAAAGTACACTTTATAACTACTTTCCCTCCGGATAACTGCAGAATTCTTTGGAAATCTAATAAACATTGTTTAGTCGATAGTCTCTTCTAGCTTTCCTTATGATATATCCCGACACCAAAAAGTCCGAAAATATTTTGTTCTTCGGTGAGCACCGCTCACTTTTGAAAAGGACATTAAAAGTAGGATGCGCATGGAATTCACTGCGGGCGTAGCATAGACCTGTGCCTACGAGTGGTCCTACAAGGAAATGTTAGAGTTTTGGCAAAGGAAATATGGGATGAATACGGTTTGGAGTAGAGCAAACAATTAATGAACTTTTGAAAATGAAACATCCCTCCCATGAATTATGACACGTCTCGCTCTCACACACTCCCATCCACACACTCTTCAGGAAATCCAGTCCAATTGTAAATGTTAGTCTGATAAAAAAGAGTAAAATCTTACGAGTTCAATGGTGAAAATACACTGTATGACTGAAATCGGTGATAATAAGGAAGTTACGACATTTTGAAGTTTTGCTAATTTTTGCAAAAGTTCTTGTACAGTGGATATGAATATGCAAATGAGTGAGCTAACCATGTCATATCCTCACAATTTTCCATTGATCGTGTACAAAAAAAAAAAAAAAGAAAACTGACGAAAATTCAATGTTTCTGTCATTGAAGTCTGAAACATGATGTTATTCCTGGTTGAATAACTTCAGAATAGTGATCATTAGATATACAATGTGTACGAGGATTTGAGCCTCGGGCATAATTGCGTTTGAATGAAAAACTGGAAATTTTAAAATTTTATGTACAAACTATGGCAAGTTGTAATGGAAGGACATGCTCACTTTGCCATTTGCATATTCATATTGACTATACTGTTTCCCACCAAAATGGCGAAACTTCAAAATGTCATAACTTCCTTATTTTTCATCCGACTTCGATAAAAATTTTACTGTTGAACTCGCAACATTTTATTTTTTCTTATCAGACTAACTTATGTTTGGACTGGATTTCCCCTTTAACCCAAAGCAGGTACAGCCAATATTTATTCCTGCGCAACCTAATTTCCATGTCTTTTATGGAAGATGGCAGTGCTTGGATTACATAAAAAAACATTTTTTCTAACTTTTTGGTGCAACATAAGGGAAGATACTTTCGGCTTTCCATTACAAAGTAATTTTCTAAAATCCAATACAAATTTTCATATGGGGGACATTATTTAAAGATGTATCGTTTTATTCAGGACACCCGCGGTATGGTTATAACATGAAAACTCTCATGAAGTGCATGTCTTAAGCGCAGTTCTAGTATTGTTTATCAACGAATACAAAAGTGTGAACTATTGTAGGTAACATCTATAAATGTGTCACAATGTAGAGAAAAGGTGAATGTACGTGTATGAGTTAAAGCTAACCTTTACAGCCCGACACATTGCGACACCATTTCCATTGGACGAAATGGCTTTGCGCGTTAAATGCAACACTTAAAGGACAAGTTCACCTTCATAAACATAAGGATTGAGAGAATGTAGCAATATTAGTAGAACACATCATTGAAAGTTTGAGGGAAATCGGACAATCCGTTCAAAAGTTATGAATTTTTGAAGTTTTTGTGCAGTAACCGCTGGATGAGAAGACTACTGCAGTGTGTGAATAACTTAGATGTCACATGCGTACAACAATATAAGGAAAATATAAAGAGAATTTCACAAAATTTCATCTTTTGAAAAAAGTATGCATTCCCCCGACCCGTTACCGACAAATGTTATGGGTAATATTATTCCCCCTGCCTTTAGAAAGAGGCAAGTCAAGTGCTCTTGTATTATTCGAAAAAAGTGAAAATATGTTGAATTTTCTTTACATTTTCTTTATACTGTTGTACGCATATGACTCACAAGCTGTAGTAGTCTACTCATCCAGCGGTTCCAACACAAAAATTTTAAAGATTCATAACTTTTGCATCGATTGTCCAATTTTCCTCAAACTTTCACTGATGTTTTCTAATATTGTTGCATTCTCTCAATCCTTATGTTTATGAAGGTGAACTTGTCCTTTAACCATCAGAAATTGCATATTTGTAACCAACAAAGAAGCAGATATCGATGAAACTGGGTTGTGTCGGGATGGCAAAGGGCAATTCCACGATAGAGTGGACGTACACAACCATCAAAACGGTTTAATCTCAATAAGTTTTGAATCAAATTAAAGCGTACGGAGTGAATTATTCATATCTGTCCATCTTGTTGGAAAATTGGCTGTACTTAATTGATACAATGTATTGTAGATAAGTGTGCCGAGTGTGGAAAGTGTGTTGAGTTTGGAAGGTGTGTTGAGTGTGGAGTTGAGTGTAAAAAGTGTGAAATAAGTGAATTCTACGAAAGAACAGGATAGTGATGAGTGTAGGTTATTGTCACACATGGACTAAAAGATAAATTTATCAAAGCACATGTCATGCATGTAGGCCTACAACATCATAAGACATTGTGCATGGCCTAGGGCAAATGGGAAACAAGGCACATAGGAAGGCCGAGGAGACTTCTTCTGTAGGATATTCTATCTGCATTGTATTTACAAGTCAGTTTCTGGCAGCTTACACATAAAATGTTGACACATGCTCATGAGATCAACACAACAAAACACGGTACAACAGAGAGATTTGGTGAAGGTAGTACATGTATATGTAGCAATACTATGTGTAGTACAGTTCAACTTAACAAGTGTGTATGCATACTGTCAACCTTGCACGTCATAGGCGTACGTTTTGAAAATAAGGTGACTGCATCAGATAATGTAAAATTTGACTTTTAAAAAATGCATTCTTTACAGTGTATGTCAATCTACAAAAAGGTCAATACAGATACTGTATGTACTTGTGAGCACCATATCATTTAAATCTGTTGATATATGTGAGGCTGAATGACTTCTAAATCAATAGAAATTTTCTTAAACATGTGAGCTTTGTTTATTAACATTTTGTGTGCTTTGAGAGCTAATTGACACAAAAGACTACAAAATTTTGTATCATAAAATGGGCTTTAGAATCGCAGCAATCTGATTGGTCAATTATCATGCATTAATTTCATACTGATCTACACTGAGCCATGCATCCATTAAAACTGAACACATGGCTCAAGCCTTGTATAGTGTTGTAGGTGTAACTTTTAAAAACAGTTTGACTTTGGAAACAGTCTAAAACCTACTCGCTGCACTCATGGGTTTAAACAGTTCCAAAGTTAAACTTGTGCGTCCAATTCTCATTGATCCACTATGTCCTGTGCATCATTTGCATACTGTACACTCTCTAAACTCCCTCATGGCACTGAAAGAATTACTACAAACTAAACATCATTTCATCAAACTTCATTTCACTTGCCCGATGACAGTGAACGATAGCTGCCAAGGCTAAGCAGGCAGGCAATTTTCTTGCAGAATTCTGTGGTAGAAATACGTTCTATAAGTCGGTCCTACACAGAGGTTAAAGGTGCATGGAACCCAGATTCAAGAGGGTGCCGTTGCATGAACCATACTTACATATCTACCATGTTCCAGTTCTCAGAATAAAACCAATGCTTACGGGGAATACTTAGAATGCAAAAAATTGTCAGAAGGCCAGTAATATGTCAATCTCGCTTCACCTCTTGCTTCAGCCGTTGTTCCCAACTGGTTTTGCCTACCACACATGGATACAATGTATTTCCAAGACAAAGTGTGTTTGCTAGCTATAGCCGAGGAAACTTGAACGTAAATGATTGATTAGATTTGATTTGATAGACAGTTAACTAGCTTCACATCACAGGGGTGGATCCAGGGAGGACCGCAACCGGCGCATGCCCCCCCCCCATTATTTTTTGTTGAAACAAAAGAAATAAAAAGAAAAAAAAATGGGGGCAGGGGTGCGTGCACCCCCCCCCCCTTTAATTTTGTAAACGCACCCCCTCTTTACGGAATTCCTGGATCCGCCCCTGCGTCATCGACATTCATAATGAAGATTGCAATGACCTTCACACAGGTTCCATGACATTTACTCCTGTGACGATTGCTCCCATGAAATATCTGCACGCTAAGCTGAATATAAATTATACGGACAAACATAACCTTCATGATAATCCTAATCCTCACATCAAACTAAACCTAATACACTATCAAAACACTAATCCAAACCCTAATTCCTTGAAGAAAATGCAATCGTCACTAATGTTGTCTCACCTATCACACCATCCAATGGTACCCTCCTGAATCCTAGGTCCATGTCCTTTTTTTGTTGTTGTTTTCCTTCTTCTTCCTTTTAGCAGAAATGCAATATGACTCAAGCTAATGCCTTACATTTACTGAAATACTGTACTTAATACTAAAAAGACGCAATACATTGAAATAAATGTTGATGATGTTTTATAAATTTCAATTCATGATGATATTTACATGTACAACAGATCTTCATCAGCTGAAACATATCGTTCCTTTTTTGTTACAAATTAAACATGTCAGTGTTCAAAATTCTGAGAGAGAAAGGGGATGAAAGGGATAAAGGGACAACAGATATTGAAAAGAATATGAAGAATATGTATTTACATTATATTCTTAGAGTGGAAGAAATACGTGCCGGTCAAGGCGTAGGGACACTTACGTTCATTAACTGCCATATTTACAGCTGTACAGGTGTATCACAACCATATTTACATGATATTTACAAAATAAACGAACAGCATTCTCTCTCAACTAAAAACTGGCACCCAGTTCCACATACATTTGTACATTAGCCCTGAATTTTTCTCCTAAAACAAAACCCCCACCAAAAACAACCCTTCTTTGGAGGACAGGGAGTCATGTTGCAATCATACAGAATCATTATCTCAATCTATTTAATCCGATCTTAAAAGCAGAAACAAATATTTTCTCCTAGTTGAAATCCGATAAAGATACAGTCAACCTCACTTAACTTGACTTTGCATAAGTTGAAGGTCTTTCCAAGTCCTCTTCTCTTTATATTCTATTGAGTTTAATCCCTCATAAGTCAAACTTTCTCTTTATGGGTAAGTTAAAGCTACTTCTTCAGTCCAAATAGATTTGAATTAGGTAAGGTTGACTGTATAACCTATCCTTCCAAACACCAGACAAATAGTACCAAAGTCAAAGACCCAACCCTCTGTTTCATGACAAATCTGTACAAGGAAAATTTCACGCTGCAACACCTCCCATCCCTCCTCCCCTCCCCCCAACCAAAGTTAATGTTGTAGGCAGTTTTAGCCTACTATGTAGGATAATGGAATCAAGTTACTCAATTCATTAATTTTACAATCCCTGTCCCACATCCGATTCTTCCACACAAATGTTCATACACTCAGTGCTCTACTTAAAATGCATTGTGGACTCACACAAGAACTACAAGCAAACTACAATGTTAAAGCCATTTCAAACTTCTTAAAAGATACTAAAAGCCAGACATTTCATTCATATTTGCTTCTCCATAAAAAAAGAAGAAAAATTTTTAGTTTATCCAGAGGTGAAAAGCTGTTGAAGATATTTTATTTCACTTTCTTCTGTGCGGTGCCAATGTTGCATTGATTGACCTGTGAACAGAAAAGGAGAAAGACATAAAGATGGAGAGAGAGAAAAAAAAGAACAGGAAAAGAAAAAAAGGGGAAAAAAAAAGAGGGAGTGAGAAGGGGGAAGGAAGAAAGAAAATAAAGAAAATGAAAACCATTAAATATCTGTCAATATTAAAGATGAATGAGTGTACAACTAACAAGCATTGTGATACAGTATATTTTTGCTAACAAACACCTCGGGACAAGCAAAATCACTTATACAAAGTGTGTACACTGTATCTAAACGTTTTCATAAATGGGTCTGAAAATAATGTATGAGAAAGTGCAAAGAAACTTTGGAAATTTTGGAGCAAGATATTGCTTTGTTATAATGAGTGGGTCTGTCATATCAGTAAATCCCCTTTACAGATGTTGAATGAATCATATTTTTTCAAGTTGTGACACATGCACGCACGCACACACATGCTTATACTGAAAACCTAATATCAATGTACACATACTTTGTATCAAATACACCTCCCCAAAAAAAAGAAAAAAAAAGAAAGAAAAAAGAACAGGCTGTCTCATTGCTTTGAATTTTCTAAGGAAGAGTGCATGAAAATTTGACTGGATGGAACAATTGAAAGTGGTAGAAACACCTACTTTGTTAAAACTTCTCACATTCAAGTGAGACAGTAAGAGAACCTGAAACCCAAACATTGACAAATTACAACACAGTAGACAATACAGTAGACAACGCAGTAGACAATGCAGTAGACAATGCAATAGACTGTCATACAGAACATCAGAATAATAATTCTTCCCAAAAGAAGACAAAATAATAAAGCAAAAGGGTGAGCAGGGTGTAAATCCCTAAACCCATAAACTGTGTAATTCTGTGATCATGTCGCATGGCTGAGCAAAATTCAAAAGAACTTGAAATTCTTTTGCAGAATATACCCACTCACCTTTGTAGCAAACCGCAGCGAGCAAAGAGTCTCAGAGAAATTCTCCTCCTTGGGCGAAATGTTGACAAACATCAACCTGATGAAATGAGAGATGATTGGGAAGAGGCAAAGGGTTACAACAGGAACATATCATGCTCATGCACTAAGACAACTTTGGCACTAAAGTCATTGCAAATCAAAAGTGGGAGCATATAGTCACAATTAGTGTAATAACAACACCTGTGCAGAAGCAGGCATTTTGAATTTACTTACTGACTTCCAAACACAGTACTTACAAGGAAAGGTAATAAAACAAGAATTATCATGCAAGGAAAAATGTCTATCACATCTCTTCCTCTGTACAAATGTGCTGTATTTTATATCACAACTGCTGATCTAAAATACAACATGTCAGAAGAAAGGAACCAGCAAGATTCAGACCTGTTATCTACAAGTGATAAAAGCTTTCATTGCGTACTTTACCCCTCTGCTTCAATAACCTCTTTACTTTCATTCAAGAATAATCATGCCATGCATTTTGTGGCATTGTTTCACTTTTGAAAATTTCTGGAGTCGACTGAATTTGTAACTTGAAAAAATAGGGTCCCTTGCAACATAGATACAATGCGTAACATCTTCAATGAAAAAAGAGGTACCCAGTAAAACTTTTGGCTCTTTTTCAATTGCTAAGGATCTCGATCACAAATTAAACCTCTCCTGGAAATTTTACAAGAGATCAAATTTCTGAAAGAAAAGTGCATACACTACAGTAGTAAACTAGAAAAGCACTCGTTGAGCACAGACTTCTACCAAGAAACTTATTGTCACCCACACATGCTTGCTGAAAATTGCCCAATTATACAAGTCTTTAGTTTACATCATAGGCTGCTGCATGGCGCCATGTCGAGCACAACACACACTTTAGTGCATGTATGCAAACCTCGTACAGTGTACATGCACAGTTTTAACTCCCAAGTTCTTTGACCCTATTTGCCAAAAGATGAAGAATCCATTAACTAGACATATCGCGCTATGGCTACTGATATGCCTCCGCCATAATGCATGGTTCTCCTAATAGGTCTATAGTACAATGTCTTGACAATGTGTGATGACAGTTTCACACAATTGGCAAAATATTAAAATGACAGGTTTGACACAAATGTGCTGAATGTTCAGTTTCCTAGAACTAGGTTCAATTGGATGAATGATTAAAATGTCAGAGTGCAGGTATTTGGGGAACTGATGATTATTACTTGACTTTTGACCCTTTTATAAGTTTATGCATTGAGTAATTTTCAAGCTATTGAGAAAAAGTATAATTTCAGTATCAAATGGGAAAATAGCATTATCTAAACCTGGCCTTTGACCTTTGACCTCACAGTTCCAAAGAGAATCACTGTTAGGTTGAACATGCATAAATATGTAAGTTTCATGATAATACCTTGAGTTACTTTCAAGATATGGAGGAAAATGTGCAATTTAGCACTTTCACTTGACCTTTTACCTTTTGACCTTTGACCTTTTGGCAAGAAACTTCCCCAAAAATATATATTGGGTAATACATGCCATACATCAAGTATAAAAAAAAAAAAAAACCTTCAGGCATATTGCATTAGGAAAGTAGTGATATTTTGAGGA
The DNA here is from genome assembly GCF_040938485.1 of Diadema antillarum. Lineage (NCBI taxonomy): Eukaryota > Metazoa > Echinodermata > Echinoidea > Diadematoida > Diadematidae > Diadema > Diadema antillarum. The sequence continues at coordinate 251,499 of NW_027272613.1, read as the reverse complement.
GTTGACCTTGACCTTTGACCCCCTGACCTTTGACCCATGACCCCCAACTTCCCTAGATAATCACTGCCCATCGGTACAAGCATATATACTAAGTTCCATGAAGATACCTCGAACCCTTTGCGAGATATGGAGAAAAACATGAAATTTCATTTTTTTTCACAAAATAACCTGTGACCTTTGACCTTTGACCCTGTGACCCTAAAATCCACACAAAGTATTATCCCCCAAAGATATGCCCTCATACCAAGTTTGATGTAAAACCACCACACGGTTCTTGAGATATCGGCAAAAACAAAATGGGACGGACGGACGTACGGACAGACGACCCGAAAACATAATGCCTCCGGCCACTTCGTTGCGGAGGCATAAAAATTCATAAAAATTCCTCGATCACTACACAAATTTAATCATCTATTCCATGTGTCATTATGTACTTTTCCTGCAAGTTTCATCCAATTTTGTTTGCAACTTTTGAGTTATTTTGCACACAGACATACATACAAACAAACAAAACAAACCAAAGCAGGTAAAAACATAACCTCCTTGGCAAAGGTAATAAGGATGGAGTTGGAACTCACGTCTTGGAGTTGCCTCCCAGGGAGTTCTGGAGAAGATGGGTGAGTTTGCTGTTCCTGTAAGGGATGTGGGAGTCCTTGTTGGCCAGGGCTAAGATCACCTTGCCCAGGTTGCTGAGGCTCTTGTTGATGTTCTGGGTCTCCCGAAGACGGTCTCCCGTCGAGCCCGAGGCTGACAAACGCTCGCTGCCGGCAAGATCAACCAGGTTCAGGGTTCCTGGAACGAGGCACGAAAGATACACGAAGATTATTAAAGAAAAGACCATGAAGGTACACTCACAAACTGTTGCTGATCTTGTTTTCAGCTTTCAGCTGCTGGTTTCTAAGTTCCTAGAATCCTGTAAAAGTGAAAATGTTTGCACATTTCGCACAACCAGAAACTAGCACGAAAATAAAAGTACACTTGTACAGAAGTACTTTGGCTTGCCATATGTTCCAGTAATTGATGTCTTGTTTTCGCGGAATTAAAAACATGTGAAACTCTTCTGAGCTGGCGGAGGGCGAAAACTTAGTCACGCAAAAATATCCACTTTTACAGTAGGCAGCAGGTGGCTGTAAAAGTCTAGCACCTGCCCTCCCTGTGACTTTGTCATGCGGGTCAATGCCACACACCCTAATATCAGCCCAAACAAATTCAGATTAGGTCTTCCTTGGCCTCCTACATCCTGTGGAGCTGGGAATTAGTATACTGAAGATGGTACCTAATACATGGTGTTTGAATACTGTAATTGGGAAACCAGCAATTGCAAGGTCATGTGTACACATGCACGTACGTATGTGTGCATTCATAGTAAAGCAAAACTCGCATAAGCTTGTCTTGGCCAGAATAGGTGCGATGTCATATAAATTTCTGATGACACTTCAGGATTTCAAATCACCAATGTGAGATGAGATGAGTATAAGCCGAAGACATCGATTTGATCCTAGTGTGAATGACTTGTGTCCATCAAACCTGCATCCTCTATGAACATAGGACACACCTTGGCAATTTTCTCCTGTCAGACTGTTGGATCCCGTGAGCTTGAGCCGGAACACGCTGTGGCTTCGCGAGGATCGCTCGTTGCAGTTCGTGGCCGCCACGGCGCGATTCTGGGACGCCTTGTCTAGAAGTGTCTTCACCTGAGGGCGGTAGGGGCAAAGAGAGTTTAACAACTTTGAAAAACCTCTCTGAATTGCCTCTAAAAAATCGTGACAACAGCTTTTCCCACCTACAATGGTTACAATTTTCAAAATTTAGAAATCAGGATAGAAACCTTGATTGTGGATAATGGATTCAAACTAAAGCAATTCAACAACAAAAAGTAAATCAAAAAGGTGAATCATATTCATACTTGATATTCATCCTTGTCAAAGCATACAATGTGTACTTTTTTCTTTCTTAGGGGTGCTTTAGTCTATGATGGCATACGACATAGAGATATTAATACAATCCACAACCTTTTGATGCCAAATATCAGGAAAATATTCATCGAAATAAGGTAACGTAGTGCTTCCAACTGCCTGGTAAGTAGACAACTTACATACTGTTCTCTAATGACGTCATAAATAATATCCCTTCCGTTTCCCATCAGCTTATACATGGCAACATTGAACAACTGATTTCTACCACATGCACTGTGGTGGCCCAGCAAAGATGAAACGGTTAAATCATGCAAAATTTCAACAGAAAGAAGTAACATGAGGTTTGCAAATGGAATGTACATAGAAATTTGAGTGTATATAGTACTGTACTGTAAAACTGGAAATTGCCATGCATTTCATGCAGCATGAAGATGATGCAAAAAACAAGAGGGTGAAAATTTGTTCTGTGTTTTATGTAATATCAATCTAAATCTTTGATTTCAAGGGAGGTACCAGCATATTGTCAGGTAAGAACTGCTGATAACAATTTTTTTATTATTTTTTTTGTTTCAAATTTGCAATTCCTGAAGCGTGAGGTGATTTGCTGTCATAACGCAGACCAATAACTAGTTGTATGTGCTGTCAAAACCTTTAGCTGCTGTGGCAGTGTTGAGTTGTTTGGCATGCTTGTTCAATAGTGACCATCCGCAAAATAGAAAGTACATGAAATTTATCTCACTTGGCTGAGTGCGAACAAATTACTTGAGTGAAACGTTCCACTGTTACAGTACTACTATGATAACAAGTTTGAGCCAAGAGTAGAGAGGAAGGAAGAGTTTGTTTGTTTTTCTGACCTGCTCTGCTGAGGTGACGTCCATGACGTTGATATTGGTGACCTCCACTTCGCTGGACTTGGCTTCCACCATGCGGATTTCGTGCTTCAGTTTGGAGTTTGGCGCCCCCAAGAGGTCACGGATGGTCTCGTTGTAAATCTCCAGAAAGCTGGCTTGGTGAGTGTACTGCAGATTATTATGAGTCGAGTAAAATGATGACGCTTTGAAATGCATTTCACAAACTATGTGCACTAAACATAATACAGTGGACTCCCATTACAATGAATTCCTCGGGACCGGCAGTTTTCATTTGTAATATCGAAATTTCGTTATAACCGAACAAATTAACAATAAAAATACATAGCGAGGGTAACATTATGGCCTGAATGTTTATTTCATTGTGACCAGAATTTCGTTATAACCCAGTTCGTTACAATGGGAGTGCACTGTACCACAGGAGGGTCACATATGAACAACTTTTTGTGTGATGCATTCTATCTTATTTTGATTTTATTTTAATCTCATCTTATCTAAATTGAAATGTGCTTGGCATATCACCATTTTCTTAATGCAACGGTACATTACCCTCAAAAGACATTATTCAATTGGGAAATATATATCAAGACTTTGGACACCTAGACAAAATGAACTAAATCTGACAAGATGGTTAATAAATATCCTTTGTTGATTACCCACTTGGCTGTTGATGTTAGGGATTACAGTTGACATTTTCGCGTGTTGTGAAATATACATATGTACCTCCAGACCGAGAATGTAAACTAGAAAAACACTCTGAGAGCGCAGACCTTCGCCAAGCAGCTCATTTCTACCCATACGTAAGCATGCTGAAAATTGCCTTTTCTCAATATAGAAGCCTTTTGTTATGTCATCAACTTCCAGCTGTGTGGCACGCCTCTCCATGGCAGAAAGTAGAGCACCCACTTTAGTGCGCGTATGAAAACTTTAAAAAATGCGCAGCCTAGCTGAACTCCCAAGTCCATTGACACTACATGTATCTGCAAAAATATTGACAATTTCTTAAAATCCACAAAAATCCCTGGATCACTCCCAAAACTTAATCATCTCTTACTTGTGTCATTCTCAACCTTTCCTGTAAGTTTCATCCAAAATCCGTTCACAACTTTTTTGAGTTATTTTGCACACGGACAAACAAACCTTCTCCCTTGGTAGAGGTAAATATATGAAAACCCTGCAAATTATATGGCGTAATACAATCAATGAAACAAAAATTTAACTATTTCACATACCTGCCATCCTTTCTCCTCCAGACTAATGGCAGTTTTGAAGATCTGTTGGACGGCTCGTGGGATCATCCCAACGCTATCCTCCGACAACTCTTCGGGACCTTCCATGGTGTATGTCTTACCACTGCCCGTCTGGCCGTATGCAAAGATGCACACATTGTAGCCATCGAGGGCACTCTAATAAAAAGAAAGAAAAAAAAAATCAATCAGTTCTATTTGTAAGGTCTCCTGTTTTTTCACACTGTCCTTGATATTGATATAGGCCAAAGAAGAATACTGTATATGCTGTTATTTTCCAGTTCAGATATTTTCGTGAATGAGAAATCATCTAGACATATTCGTGAGATAATGTTTTTGTGAAATGATGCTGACGCTAATGTAAATAATATGCTATTACCCGAGCGCATTGAGATATTTTCGCATGTTGTTAGATTTGCGAAAATTAAACCCTCTCAAAAATGACAGCTTACACAGCAATGGCAAAGTCAGCAAGGATAAATACTTATTCAATATATTTCCTTAAAGGGATCGAATAGTTTTGGTTGAGACCTAACGTCAGGTTTCAAACATTTTTGGGTGAGAGAATGAGAAACCTCTTGTGAGGAGAAAGAGCATGTAATTTCAAGAGGAATTCAACATCTATTTGAAGAAATTGGTTTTGAAATGGGCGAGATACCCAAAACAGAGCAATCCTATTAAAAGGTGGGACCTACCTTTTATCACGATCATTTTTTTTTTTACTTTGTTTTTGGATGTCTCAATCATTCCAAACCAATTTTCATCAAATAAACTTTGAATTCCTCTTGGAATGACATGCTCTGTACTATTTCATTAGTGGTTTTTTGGTATCTTGTAGAAAGTTATAAGCCCAATCCTCATCTCCACCAATATGATACCATCCCTTTAAACTGAAAAAAGATGCTCTGTTTCAATCAATGTTGTTGTTTGTCACACTTTACCATTGAATGGAATAGAGTTAGACTGACCAATAATTACAATATTTTCACTTTATACAAGAGGACATCTTTTGGAAACAAACACTGTATTCCCCCACAAGAAAACATAACTGGTCTTTGCTAATTTGCAAATGTTAGAAAGGATGCTGGTGTGTATTAACCCATTGAAGACGAGTCCTGAGTATACTCAGGGACATGTCTATGGGAAATGCATGTTGCAGCAAAAACAGCCGTCCTCAATGGCTTAAAATCGTAACCCACCTGTACTAACTGTGAAATCTCTTCAAAGACATCTGCTTGCTTGGAGTCCGGTTCGAAGACCCGATCGAAGTTGAACTCATAGTGCGAGCTGTTTCTCCCATTACGTGTACTCATTGTACTCTGTAAAGATGAAAAAAAGAAAAATATATTTTAAAGGGATCGTATAGTTTTGGTTGAGACCTAATTTCAGGTTTCTAACATTTTTTGGTGAGATAATGAGAAACCTCTTATGAAATATGAAAGAGCATGTAATTCTATGAGGAATTCAACTTTTATTTGATGAAAATTAGTTTTGAAATGGCCGAGATATCCAAAAAAGAGCGATTCTAATAAAGTGTGGGACCCACACATTATTACGATCACTTTGTTTTACTGTGTTTTCGGATGTTTCAGTCATTCCAAACCCGATTTTCATCAAATAAACTTTGAATTCCTCTTAAAATGGTATGCTCTGTACTATATCATAAGTGTTTTCTTGGTATCTCGGAAAAAGCTAAAAGCCCAATTCTCATCTCCACCAATACTGTACTATCCCTTTAAATGCTTTGCAATGCACTGTCTCACTTTGAGCCAAGGCATTAAAAAAAAAAATGTAAAAAAACTCTTTGGAGGAATAGCCCCTTTTTGGATTCGCTGTATTTCTTTTCTCTTCCTCACAGGAGCTCATCAAAGATAAATTTTGGTGACTGTACCATGCTGGTGTAAACAGTGTACTCCCATTGCAAGCAACATGAATACAGTGAAACTCGTGTTACAAGAAAGTAAGTATTCAGGTCCAAAAATTACTATGTTTATATGTCTATAAATTTTAATGTTTAGCTATCATAAAACTTTGATATATATTGTAACCAAAAAAACAACCAAAAACTCCCAGTCATGAAAACATAATAGTTATGACATAAGTTTGCTGTATACCTCGTTGAGACTGACATCACTCAGCTTGTCTACGACCAGCGTCTTGCCGTCGACATCCGGGAAGTGGATATGTGTGATGTCACTGCCATCCACACACTCGTTGCCTAGCAACGGCCTCACTCGGCAAAACACTCTGATGTTGCCCTGGAAAGGAGAGAGCAAAGAAGTTTACTCAAGCATGAAACTCTGGATCTGAGCATTTGTTTACATTTACTGACAGCAAGGTACTAAAACAAGATTTGATTGAAAGCAATCATGACATATTCAGCACTGGGCTTCAGTGTTGGATTTTGAGAATTGTTGCAATGAAATGTTTCCAGTGTATGCTTTATGAGGGTAGGGTACATAACGTCGCCGGGGTGATCAGACCTTGTATCTGCAATTTTGGTGAAAATGAGTTTTTTGGATTAATGGTCAAATAATGGGTTAAGTGATGTCCTGTCCAAATCCCAACTGTGTTACTCCAAAAATGAAGCCACCACGGCATGTCAAAGGAAAGGCTGTCCAATTCGCCACAGTGCTTTGGCCGCCATGTCTTTTGGCTCTCCTGAACATTTGACATTTTGTAGATACGAGGTCTTATCACCCCAGCGACGATAAGGAACAGAAAACTAATTTCTCACGCAGTATCAGTCATTATGACTGCTGTAATTGTTATCATGAGCACACAGTCACTGTCCAAACAATGACCTAAAGCTACCACCAACAACAACATCTTCATCGCATGATCTTCATCACTATCATTGACATCAGCTTCACACTTTGGATATTGGCGTCATTGGACTATCATATACACCTTTCTCAATACCGCAGCTACCGTTATTATGACTGTTATTGATTGCACGACCGCATTTAGCATCGTACCAATGTCATCTTCCCTTGTGATAAGCTCATCATCATCACCACCATCACGACCATCAACATCACTATCATCACCAAATTCACCATCATCATTATCACCATTATTGACATCATCACGAACATCACCACCATCACTATCATCAAGATCACCATAATCATCACCATCACCATCATCATCACCATCACCACCATCATCATCGATTATCACCATCACCAAAATCATCATCATTATCATCATCATTACCACCATCATCATCACCATTACAAAAATCATCATCATCACCATTACCACCAAATTACCATCTCCATCATTATCACCTTTATCATCACCATCATCATCACCATCACCATCACCACCACCATCACCATCATCACCATCACCACCACGATCACCAAAATCATCATCATCATCACCATCACCATCACCATCATCATCTCATTCTCACCTTCAGCTCCTGGATGGTGTTGTGAAGTTTCCTCCTGGTTGTCTCGTCATCCCTGATCTTCGCCTCCTTCTCCGCCACCGTCGACTTCAACTCAGCGACGAGGGCTTCGAGTTCAGCTATCTTGCCGTCCTTTTGTCTGCCAGCCTCATTTGATTGCTCCAGTTGCAGCTGGCAGCAAAAAAACAAAAAACCAAAAAAAACCAAAAAACAATGTAGAAATAATTGAGAAGTGTTTAGAGGGGACGTCATTGTAACAGGCTGCTAAGAACCACTGCAATCTTGTCCTTATGTTGGTTACCAGTACCTCAATCTATTTTTTTTTTTGAATTTCAATATATTTAATTGCTTTTTTTTTACTTTGTTTTTCCTTTGCTTTTTCATTGGAAATCGTCACTGACCCCTTTTCTACCATTATCAGCATAAAATCAGTCAATCGAAGTGATAAATAGTACAAATAAACAGGTTTTTATGAATTTCATGACAGTGCACTGTTTTTCATAGAAAATGTACATGAAATCACAAAATGACATGCAGAACTTTCAAAAAATGGGCATGGCTTCTTAACAGTACACACAGACATTGCAAACGTGGTCTCAAAAAAGTTGTATGAGACTTGAATAAAAAAGTCAAGAAGCCTTGTGATGAGGCCTTCACGCATTGCAGAATTATCGCACGAAACATCGGGGGGGGGGGGGGGGGGACCAACATGATTAGGGTTAAAGGAATGCAAAAATTTCAAAATTAACGCAAAAACTGCCTGGCTTGGATTGGCTTACCTTCGTTGCTCCCAACTCTGCACTCATGCCAGCCTGCGCGGCTGTCATTGTCGCTATGGAGCTCTTTAGCCCCGTGCACTCTTGGCGGGAGGCGGTGAGGTCGCCCTCTAGAGTCTCGATTTTACGCTGGAGGCTGCTCTTTGTCATTTCCAGGTCCTCCTTCTCGCGGTTCAGTCGCCGCTCAACGGCGGCATGCTCGTCCTCTGCGTCTCTGTCAAAATATGGGAAGAAAAACTTGTTTATACTTGGCAAGTTACTATTTGTTTTTATGTCAAAGACTTGCTGCACCCAGTTATTCTGTTGTTTGGACAATTGCACACTTACAAATTTGGTTGTTGGATACATTCATTTCGGCAACTTTCCAACACTACGTGAAGAAACCCTGACGCAAAGCAACGCCACCATCCGATCAAAGAAAGTTTGTCACCATAAATGTGTTTAAGCATGCAAATAGATGTGGCTGTTTATTCAAAGGATCGTGATTTTTAAGCCCTTGACGTACAAGGGAGTTTCTTTATCCCTGTCTTGTATTTACGCACTTTCTCATAGTTTAGGACTTTTGATTCTTTCGGGCAAGCAAAATTAATGTTCGGACAAGTGTTCTGTAACAATTTGAAGATCTGCTTGCCCGATTGGGCAAGTGGTGAAAAAAAAGAAGAAGTTATGTATCACCTTGTATGTGGGAGGCTTTGTAATTGTTAGAAGAGAATGCTGAGGGTTTGGTACCACAAGGCTCTTTCCCCCGAGTCCCATCCAAAGAGATTTTTCTCCTCCCCATCACTAGAGGGCGGACTCTTCAATGGTGTCTGTGATTTCATGGGGGCTGCCATTGTACCCACTTCGTAATGGCGGACTTTTCAGACTACAGTAACATTTTTACAGCGCGTATTACGCAAGCTTTTGAGCTTTTACGCGAGTACGCACTACTTGATTTGGCTGCTCCTCGGTTGCTCGTTTACTTGCGTGTTAGCACGAGGGGTGAGCCCACCACCATCGCCATCTGTGTGCTCCCCATACGCTCACAAAACAATAATACAGGGCGTATGAAGAGTCCGCACTCTAGCAGTCACTGGGGAAAATCTCTTTGGTCCCATCTCACCTGAGTTTCCTCTCCAAGCAGCGAATCGTTTCTTCCGCCTGGCAGGACTGCGTCTCCTTGACCTGGACCGTCCCTTTCAGCTGCTGATTCAGACTCTCCAGGTACTCGATGCGGTCGTTGTTTTCTGTGATGCGGCTCTCAAGGTGCTTCGAGGGAGAAACGACATGGCGAAAGAATATAATTTGTTTATTTGTTATATTTCCATCTGAGAAGATAGCTGGATACCCCATAGCGCTGCAAATAGCTGGTCTTCCATGGGGTCCAGTTGGATGTGAGGTGCCCCCCACTTCACCGGGTTAAACACCCTGCTCTTTGCGATAAATAAATGAAGCAGAATCTTTTACGTGCATGAGATGTGACTCTCTCACACAGGAGACTTCCATTTTATGTCCTATCCAAGGGACACAGTGCTTTGCCTTTTTCTAGAGGGGAGATGGTATGATTGCACATTAAACTGCTCAGTCAGACTAGGGAATCAAACCCTGGTCCTTTAGATTGCGAGCCAAGTCACTGCCCTTGTCAACAAATTGTTGAACATCAGCAAGGGCAGTGACATGGCTCAGTTCGTAGCACATCTGCCTTTTAATCAAATAACTCACAATTGACTCATATTGAGTCTAGTTGAGCAATGTTGTGTGCATTCATGCCATCCCCTGTAGCAAGAGGCAAAAACACTTTGCTCCTCAGATAGGACATTATGTGGAGGTCACGTGTGTGAGGGATCCACAATTTACGCACATAAAAATCCTACTTCAGTCCCTTGCAAAGAGTTAGATGCAGTGTGTTGTAATGGGATTGCTTTGCTACATTTCTGAAATATGTGAGCCTCCCACTCATGCATTTTCATGGTGAGCCCCACTCATGCATTCTTATGGTGAAACTGCTACCTTGTTCAGCATCATCTGTTTTGGGTTTTCAGAGTATTGGTTTTTCTGCTCCGCGGACAGCAATTAATTAGACAAACTGAAACATGGAGGTGTTGATTTATGTACTACATGATGTGAAATCACGAAAATCGCCCGAATTTTCCCTTTAATTACCTGGTTGGTATTTGTCCTGCTCTCCATTGCTGCTTCCATGTCAGCTAATCTTCCCTTTAAGTCCCATGCCGGTCTCTTGGCCTTGCTGGAGCCAGCTACAGTGAGAAAGACAATCAAACATTGATCATCATTGGCAGCTGGGCTGAACAACATGTCCAATACTGTAATTTGTAAAAGTGGATATTTTCGCGTGACTTAATTCTCAGCGCTCGGCAGGGCAATAAGAGTTTTGCATGTTTTTAATTACGCAGAATCAAGACTTCAACTGCTGGAACATATGGCCAGCAAAACTATTCGTGTGCCTACATTTTCGCGCTAGTTTCTGGTTGCGCGAAATGCGTGAAAATTTCAACACCCTGAAAATTTCCACTTTTACAGCACCCCATTCATACAGGGCATTTACAGCTCTCTAAAATTCTGTATGAAGAGAGAATGAGGCTAAGAAGCACATGAAAGTTATGCCTCTTTTCGAGGGTAAGTTCAGGGCACCGTTTCATGAAACTTGTCACTCTCCGACAATTTCAGTAAAATCCTTGGTTCTGATTGGCTGAGAAGGTCTGGTCACTGACTATTACTATAGTGATTGCCATGAGAGACTGACAACTTGTCAGGGCTGACAACTGTGATGAAACGGTGCCAAGGAGTGCTCCTGAACAACTCTGACACCTGTATAGACGGCAGCTACCTGAAGCAGTCATAAAACTTTTGAGCGCTCTTGGCAGTGGTATGCAGCGTGCCCTGTGCATGCTTTTGATAGTTCCTGGGTATGAACAAAGGTGATATATCATGAAAATTACGCATAAGTTTTGCTCAGCCATCATGTGTTCCCAGTGAGTTTCTGCATGAAATAAAAACTCAAGCGGAATAAGCCAAAGCACTCCAGGGCCCCATTTCATAAAAACTTGATATGATAGAACCTTTGCGGGAACATGGCAATTGTCCTGGTAATGACAAGATACAGTGACATGTTTGCAAGCATGTGATTTATGACAGTAGGCACAAATCGATAGAACACAATGCATGAGAAACATAGAATATGATACGAGGATTACCCGCAGTCTGAGTGCAAAATGGGAAATTTTTGCACTTTTCAGCAACCACAAGGTAACATGTAAACTGAAGCAGGCAAATATTTGTGCATGCCATTTACTCTGCCTCCCCACGGAAGAAAGCAGTAACTGCATATCCGCTGAGCTGAGATAAATGCGATTTTGTGTTTTTTGCAGATTCTTTAAAAACACAGAAACAGTCGAAAATAATTTTGTGGTATGATTATGCACCATACCTAGTTGTCTAACAAAACCTAGGATAAAATTGTGTTTCTGTTATTTTTTAAATGTTATTTAGGAAAATGTAGTTACTGCGGTGACTCACCCTTGATTCTGGGTAGTTTCCCCACGGAAAAAAGCAGTAACTGCACTCGGTCTACAGATGGCCAGGAGTCTGCTGTTTTCCCCATGGAAAAAAGCAGTAACTGCACATGTCACATGACCATAGTGAGGAGAATTGTTACCACCACCAGCTTATAAAGTTCTTCTACTTTCTGGTTCGTCTAAAGATCTAGGACCTAACGTTAGACCTAGACTCGGTCTTGTCGCTTCTACTCTATCTAGGAATAAATGGTATTTTGTGTAACACAACAGTAAGGTAATTGAAGTGAATGGTCTGGTACGCGGTAGACCTAGTGTTAGCGTTAGATGATCTACTACTAGACTAGACCTCTAGTGTATACTAGATCTAGTGCTCATCTCCATTCAAAATTTCTACTCATATTTTCAGCTCACCTTGATTTTCTGGTTCCTCTGCAATTCATGATAGATTTGCAGGCATGCCTGGACTGCAGAAAATTTTCAGTCACTGTGTGACTGCATGGTTGGCACTGTCACTCAGACTGTACTGTACTGTACCATGTGCAAGTAGTGACTAGACTGTACTCAGGCTGTGTGTGATGAATTCTGCAGTTACTGCTGTGCAGTGTATGACATGTTGTAGGCATGCTGCAAAATTTATGCGCGCATGCAGTACGCGTATTCTGCACTCTGAGTGCGCTCAGTATGTTAGCTCTGCTAGTCTGCAGAAAGAAACTTTTTTTCTACAACTTGTCATAATGATTCCCTGCGGGCAGAGCTAAGTTACTGGTGAAACAATCTTTTTATATCTACTCCCCTAAATTAATGAAGAAACTGCTGTTTATGTTGTTTTAGAAAATTGATAGAATTTGAAAAAAAAAATATTAGGAAAAAAATGTACAGGCAGGAATACAGGGTCTGAATTATTAGACTAAGTTGTTAGTTACTGCTTTCTTCCGTAGGTTTTGTTGGTTACTGCTTTCTTCCGAGGGGAAACTTGAAAAGTTGAATCGACTGGATGCAGTTACTGCTTTTTGCAAAAGTGAAAAATTGCATTTTTGGTCAATCTTAATTTTTTTTTTCAAAACTGACTTATTCACATTTAAGAGCATTGGGTAAACTATTCATTTTTCCAAAAAAGTACATATTCATAAAAATGTCAGTTACTGCTTTTTTCCGTGGGGGGGCAGTACTCCAGTAATTAATGCCCTGATCCAGCAAAATTAAAGAACATGAAATTCATCTTACCCAGCAGAGAGAAAAATTACTCAAGCAAAAAATATCCACTTTTATAGTGAGCATGTGTTCTACTTTTTAAACCGCATAGCGCTCTGGGAAGGAAATGGGTTGCTATGGTGATACGAGGTGCCAAGAGTAAATTGCATCAGAGTAGCTTGCAGGAAGGAACTTCTGAAACACAGTGAAGAGAAATAGCCATCATATACTTTAGAGTGTACAATGTAAGTAGTTTGCTTCACTTGACAGAAGTGGAAACAGTAAATATAACACACAGTACCAGTAAGGATATGGTACATAAGAAAAAGCAAAGGAAAATGTATAGAAGCACATTGAAAATAAAATTTAGTGTGTCTGCATGCAAATGAATGCCTTTTTGGTTTTTGTTGCTATGGGGTTTTACCTGCTTTCTTAGCTGGCTGTGCGGAGCTGGGCTGCGTGGGTTTGGGTCCTGGTCTACCGGCGGGTCCTGGTCTACCAGCGGGTCCTGGTCTACTGGCGGGACCTGACCTACTGGTGGTTGCTGGTCTTACAGTGGCTGTGGGCCGAGTCCTTGGGGCTGGGGCTAGTAGCAGGTGTGGATGATATATGAGCATTGAAGTTTGCTGGCTGCAGGGTTATGTTAGTTGTGCATGCATTGCTCTATTATAATGCTTAGAATTTAAATTGACTAAAACTTCAGAGTGTGGCCTTGTTTTTTCTTTTAATTCCTTATGGCATTACAGTCATTACATTTATTATTATTTATGATGATTATGATATTAAATCATTATTACTGATTTCATTAAGGAAACCAAAACTCAAAGAGAAATGTAGATTGAGTGAAAGCAGCAACATTAATAGAACACATCAGTGAAAGTTGGAGGAAAATCAGACAATCGATGCAGAAGTTATGAATATTTAAAGTTTTGGTGTTGCAACTGCTGGATGAGGAGACTATTAGAGTTCATGACATCATGTGTGGACATTAGACAACAATACAAAGAAAACATAAAGAGAATTCCACAGTGAAAAAGTTCAAATTCCATCAACTTGATACTGACATATGTTAAGGGTACCAGTAGTTTATTCCCCCTGCTTTCTGAAAGCGGTTAGTCAAGTGCTCTTTCACTACGCTAGAAAAGTGAAAGCATGTTGAATTTTCTTCTTTTTCTTCCATTTCCATTACTATGAGTTTACTCTAGGATGCCAGTTGGGTGATCAAAAGTCATCACTTTCAAATTGTGGCTACTTTAAAACCATTTTCTTTGTCTGCTACAATCCCACTCTAAAACAATTGAACACACACAAACAAACACACATGAAGAAAATTGTTGCTTTCTGGAATCATGCTTTTGATATAATATGCACAGCTTGTGGATGTTTTGTATTATTTGGTGCATGAATGCCATTCACTGTGAGTATTACATGCAAAGATGAATTTCTCTATTCATTAGATGCAGGTGACTGTGTGTGATGCAGATATTCACTAATTCATATTTTTGATGTAATACATTCAACCTCCACTAAAAGTCAAATCCAAAGAGATTAGAGAAATTTATTCAATTTACATGAATCTTGACTTGCACAATAGCTCTACCACATTTATATCATTCATCTGGGTAGAATTTTTCTTCGACTTGTGTAAGGTTGACTTTTGTAAGGTTGATTGAAATACTATTTACGCAGTTCAGATATCAATCAAATGTGACATTTGTCAATTTTCGCAATACCTTCTTCTTGAAGGCAAGACATTTTTTATTTTTTTTTAAAGTAATATTATGTGTCAGTATCTCAGTCCCCAACAAATAAAAGTACAGAAATGAAGAAAGAAATATAACGTAATGAACAATGATAATCAGACACTATGGCCCGAATTCACAAAGGTGGTACAATCATGGACAAAGTCCGTAGTTTTGTATGGGGCGCCAAGTGTCGCACGGCCTATTTTGTTATAAAATCAGTCATTTCGGACTTTGTCCATGGTTTAAACCTTGGACAAAGATTGTACCACCTTCGTGAATAAGGGCCTTTTGGCATTAATTATGATGCAAACGAGAGTTAAAAGTTCTACGGCAGGACACATTCGTGCAGCGGTGCATGGTATTTGTAGACTCGTGGAAAAGACAAGAATATGTGCGCTGCACTGACGGGGAGAATTGTTCCACATTTGACATACATTTGCTGATCAATACATACCTGTCTTTGCTGCTGGTCCAGGACCCACCTTGGGCCTACCAACTGGACCAGTGGATTTCGCTGCAGTAGTCCTGGCCGACACCGTACCAGTTTTCCGCTGCACAGCGGCGGGCTTCCCTGAAGGAACCGTCTTCGATACTTCAAGTTTGGTTTTCTTTGCCGTGGGTACTTCATTCTCCTCCTGGATCAGTTATGATTTGAAAAAGAATCAAATAAACAGTGAACTAGCTCAAAATCCCAGCAAAAACAGGCATTAAGGACCATGCGTTGTTTTCAGATCACAGTCAAATCATTCTTAGGAGCAATTGTTTTCTGACTGAAAACATTTAAAGCTGCTTTTCAGTGAGAGAGAGTTTAATTAATAAATATGAATATAAAAAATGAATATCAATTGTGTGCATTCTTTTAGTTTTATGTCTTCAAGCTGTAATTGGTAAATCGTATCCTTATAATAGAATCTACATCTACATACACACTACAAGATACCTCCACTCTTCCGATACGTGTTTATTGAGGTCTACAGTACCAGGTTGTTCGACAAATGGACATCAAATAATCTTTCTTTTGCCATATTGCAGTCCATTTTTTAGGAATAGGTTGCCAGATAAACTAAGGACCAATATAGTCATCAAGTAATGACTGTAAACCTACAAAAACCTTTTGAAGGATCTTACTGCAGGAAAATTTTTACCTGAGAAAAATTCAGGTTGATTTTTGACAGAGTTTTTTTTAGGTCAATGGCAGTACCATACTTACCTGAGTTTTCAGTTCTTACCAGAGTTTTTCTCAGGTTACACATTTTTTTTACAATTATCCAAGCCCTATGTGTACATAATACATAGTGGGAGGCTTAAACTTACCTGGTTATCGGTCACTAGAGGGCGCTTGGCAGAAAAGAGGGGTAATTTGGAAGGCTGCCGCAGCTTGCTGGCCGGCTTCATGATATTGGGATCCTTGGAAGACAAAGCAGATGTCTAGGAGGGGAACAAAATATTAGCAGTTAGAACAAGTCGGGGTTCCAGTTTTACAAAAAGAGTCAGTAGGAATACCAGCAGGTAGACATTGGATTTCAGCACATTACAAGAGGCCACACTATTTTTATTATTAATTATATTATTATCATTATTGAAAATGGTAATAAGGTTCCACAGACAAGAAGCACACAGCGAGACTCTCATTGGCATATTCTGTGCATGGAATTCTTTCATTTTATATTCTGTTTCGAATGAAATGACAAACTCCCTTAAAAAAAAAAAAAAAACCTTCACATTGAGAGCAAAAAAAAAAAAGTATTTCAGACTTGCACTTTGGATATTCCAGACATCCATACTTTGCACTTCAATCTTGTCTGAATATTCAAGTGTAAGAAAGTGTTACCAATACCATATTTTTTTCCCCTCATGCTGAAATTTGATGTTCAATGTACATGAGTATACATGTACTTTTACAGTCTTGCAGGGTACAAAGACAATACATTTAGCATTTCACATCTAACATTGAAAGTGCTGAAGAACTTTTAATAATGATTTCAATACCCATATAAAGTACCCACGTAGGTAAGAAAGTGTTACCATATTTTTTCCCGTATGCTGAAATTTGAATAATAGATACTGTACACTGTACAATGTACTTTTACAGTCTTGCAGGGTATTAATTAGGACAATATCTACAAATGTAGCATTTCACATTTAACATTGAAAGTCCTGAAGATCTTTCAATAGTGATCTCAATACCCCACAGTCCCCAAGGTTGAGCATTCCATTCAAAACATTTTAGATCAGTCTAGTTTTCCCCCACCTCACCTGACGAGACATTTTGTTGGATGCAGTTTGCAGATGATTAAATTTACAAACTGTAGTCAGCTGATACTGTAAATGAGTGATGAGTGTCTGATATGGTCACCAAACTGCTGCTAGCTTTGAATGGCACGGCGATCAAGATCCTGGCTGCTGTGTTCAACCGACGGTGTTACAGATGAGCTGTTAAAGACTTAAAAAGGGATATCAAAGATGGGAAACATTACTTGTGAAAAAAAAAGAAAATCTCTCTCTCTCTAAAAAAAAAAAAATAAATTGTGGCATGTTGTCTCAAGTCTCAACACATCACTGCATCATCAATCGTCTACTGGTAAATCGTCAGCAGCGTGATCAGAAACTGGCACTAGAGTTACAACTTACATAATTTAAGTGAGCTGAGATGATTGATCAACTATTAGTAATAGTATTAGTAACATGTTGACCAAAAGATCGGTCGCGGTCTGTTGGTCGTCGGGGATATGTTCCGCAGAGAGCGATAACGACATAAAAAAATAAAAATAAATAGAAAATAAGACTTCTCCAGACAGATGGATTTTTCTGTTTTGCCCTCTTCGGGCTCTTTATCATTTTTTTTTTTTTGTTGTTGTACTTTTAAGGCTCTCGCTGAAATAGCCCAACCAGATGTTTGCACACCCCACAACGCACGATGGGGCTGGTGTCAAGTAAATAGTTGTAACAGTACTTGTACTTGTACTAACGTGCTAGTTGTAGACCCTGCAGACGGTGACTGTGATCTATAATTCTATGACGTTACTATCGTTTAGAGGTCTATAACAGTCATAGACAGAAAGATCCGTCTGTCTGGAGGAGTCTTTTACTTTTATGACGTTATCGCTCTCAACCATGAAGCCAGACACAGTCAGTCTCCGCGGAACATTTCCCCGACGACCAGATACAGACCGATCTTTCTTTTGGTGAAATACAGTCAGTGTTAGACAATCATCCTCATCTGATTTTTGCCACATTGAACACTGTTATTGGCATTGTCATTTAAATTTAGCTTTATTTAATACTCCTTCAGCAGTATACCAGTCGGTATACATAATTAACATAAACTCATTGTTTGTTTGTTTTTTGATAATCATTGAGAATAGTAATATATTATATTTTTAATATTTGATTTTGTTTGGTATTATAGGTTAATCTAATTGTGCAATGGCTCTGATAAATAAGATTGATCCTTTGTTATTTTAATGTTTTTTTTTTTTTCATCGCTACATTGTATTTTGTGAGTATTTTTAATGTAGGCCTATACATGGCTATTGTTAACTTAGACAGAAAGATCCGTCTGTCCGGAGGACTCTTATATTTTGCCATTAACGCTGTCCCCCGTAGACAGACGGAAGGTTGCAGTACCCATTGCTGTGTGGATGTTCTTAACCACTGTCTCTATGGAAAATTGGGTGAGGTACCTCACCCTTCTCGATTGCGTCTAATTCACGGCCCTAGGTCGGCAAATTTAAGCTTGTATGGTGAATTTATTTTTTTATGAATACGTTACACTCACCAGATTAATGAATAATCCAACATTTTAGGAGAATTTTCAACGTAAAACACAGCCTGTCGCGTCGTCACATTCAAACTGCAGAAACATACACTATGAATCTATTAGCCAATCACATGCGAGGTAGTTTCTACGTGTTTGTTTTACTAAAACACGTACCTCGCATGTGATTGGCTTAGCAATTGTTACAGATTCAAAATGGCGACTTACTGCTCGCGAACGGCGATGTTGCGATATCGATAAAATTTCTGCATTATAACCGAGGTTATGTGAGTATTTCGATTGCACAATGTGAGAAATTTATCCCAAATATTGCTGCATAATGTGTCATGTCATGTCATACTTGTTTGAATGTAAAAAAGCTGTCTGAAATTTGGTTTATCGTAACGTTTGATCTGTGCGCGACTGCTCCACACAGGAGCCGCAATCATTGACTTCGGTCTGTATACGGAGGGGATCCGTGAAGCCAGACGCAGTCTCCGCGGAACATTCCCCGACGGAAGATACAGACCGATCTTTCGGTCAATTGTTAACTATAACAATGTCTGTAATTCAGCCTCCGGGCTGCGAAAGATATTGACTAATAAAACACCATTTCAATTTCAATTTCAATTTAATTTATAGCAGTAGGTAAGGTAGATGCCAGTGCAATGACAATGTGACGTGCATCTTTCACTGTCGAGTGTGAGCAGCTGGCCGTCAAGACACACTACTATTATTACCACTATTACCACATTGATCATTGGTCATTGTATGATTACCGGTACGGTAGTCACACTTGTTCACTGCACTGCACTCGTCCACATGCATACACAACGCATCGCATACGTATTACAACCCGTGCATAAACATCGCATCGCATACTCACAACTGGCAACTCGTATCTCAACGCTCTCATTTTTAAAATTTCGCACAAAGTAAAACCAAAAAAAATCACTAAAAACCCAGGAATACAATTTAATATATTACATTTACCCAAGAAACTTACCAAACTACAATAATTGGTAGCTACGGCGGCGTCGACAAGACTGCAACTTCATCAGGCATACACTACTACACGTACACGTCCACACAGACGTCAGACGGCTCTCTAGCTTGTTTTCAAATCGCATGCACGTTTCGAAATCTGTCTGTGATTGGTTACACACACCGAGGGCCGAAGCTTAGATATAGAACGCCCTCTTTAGTCACACATGGGCTCACGATCATGATGCCGATTTCTTTTTGTTTGACGAATACTAGTACTGTAACAGAGGACGGACATTTCTTCTTCGTTTTCTTGGGTGGCGGCCAGGGCAGTGACTGACACCCTGTTTGGTATCTTCGCTTTCAAACAGTTTGGTGAGGTGCGACGCTGGTTTAGTCGTTGAACTTTTAAGTTTATAACGAGTGGTTAAAGAGAGTGAGAAAAGTCGGCGACGCGAGCGAGCAAGCGCAAGCCGCGCCGCCAGGCCAGGCCCCTTCGCGAGCCGCGCTGTGGTGTGGAGCTGTGCCGAGCGAGGCTAGTCCGACGGCGATCCTGATCCTGTTGATGTCGCTCGCTCTTGGGAGTCCTGCTTCCGAACAGCTAGAGAATACCCATATCCATATTTTTACTATACTGGAGTTCTATTCTCTCGACAGCTAAAGTTACATTTCAACTTGGACAAGATCGGGGGGGGGGGGGGGGGGGGAGGGTGCCCGAAAAATTTAAGTCGGGCCTAAGATTTACTAAACTAAAGATTATGGTAGACACTAATGAAGTCTACGACTTTAGATGAATAGATCTTATTGGCGTGAGCCGTGAGATGCCGGTGGCGGTAATGGCATGGCAATTCTGTGTGTCCAATGTTATGTTTTTCAACTTTCTCATGAAAATGAAGATTTTGAAGACTTTTTCATGTACCGGTAACTATTGATGATACAAGATAGATAAATTTAACAAATGCCGATAGAATTAATAATATTCTATAACAGCAGTGATAATTTGACTAGCTTGAGCGAAGTGGCGTGGCTGGTCGCAGGCGCAGGCATCTAGGCATTCTTCTACAAAGGAGTTCTTCTTCTTCTTCTTTCAATAAAGTACAGGCCACCTTGTGGTGTATCAGCGTACTGAACTGAGTAAAGTGGCCATTGCAGCGGACTGTTAAAATTCTTTTTGATTTTGACGCAGGTGCCCAGTATTTACACTGATATCTTCTGGAGGCTGTTCGTGATGAGAAGATTTGAAGGAAAGACTCCACCTCAAACTCTGATCTTGTGAACGCGCCTGACCTACCCCCCCCCCCCCCCTACCAACGATGGCTGCGTTTGCAGAGCAATTTATGGCTGAGGTAACGGCCGATCTGGACGATGATCTGAAGTCGCTTAGGGACAAAATTGACAAGATTACCACAGGTGAGCTAGTAACTTAGGAGTAAGAATGCTACTGTTGAGGTTATGATTTGATTGTATGAAGATTTTTCATTCAGGTTTTTCTTCTTCCAATGCTGTGTGGAACCTCTTGGAGTGTACTCGCAGAACGAGGCTGCAACATTGATGATCTAAAGCCTTTATTGGCTTTATTCGTTTTCTATCTCTTTCTTTTAGCCGACCAAACGAGTAGTCTTGTGTGCATGTATGTATCTCTAGTAATGACAAAGTGCTGATTACTTAGTACAGTATGTGTGAGCTTATAGATAGACATGTGTGTGCTCATATCTATGGATTCCCAAGTATGATTTTGCATACAGTAGGTAAGAACTTCATCTGTGATGTACAGTACCTTTAAAGAGCATGATCTGCATCAAAGAAATGATGTAATACTAGTAATTGATCATTCCCATCCTTCAGTGCTTTTAACAAGACAAGTGAGTATTTTGAGCAGTGCTAATACAGGGTTTTGTTGGTTGGTTTGTTTGTTTGTTTGTTTGTTTACAATCCCATAGCTTTCCATTTATCCATCTTTCTTCATACATGTATCTATCCCATTTTATCTTTCTCTGTATCTACATGCATTTCCTCTTTCAGATGTTGCCCCAAAGAGTGAGCAGCTTCTCCAGGATTGTAGAAACTACCTTCAGGAGATGAAGTCACTCGAGGCTGGCATCCAGGATCTCCTTAGAGCTGATGAAGACCAGTAAGCATTAGGGAATATATTTGGGCCTGAGTCATGTTAACCCGTTGAAGACTAGTCCCGAGTATAACCAAGCAGGTGTCTATGGGAAATGCTTGTTGTAGCAAAATCAGCCTATCCCCAATGGGTTATCCCTAACCAGGCTGGGTTTTTTTGGCTGTTCTGTAGCCAGGGGAGGGTTGATTCAAACCCCCACCCCCAAGATCTCGGCCGTTGATTGCGCAATCGCCACGAAATTGGCACATACATTATCTGTCACATAATCTGCCAAACTGTAAAAGAAAAAAATTGAATTTTTCATTTCTTACATTTTATATTAATGAATATGTGTGAAATCATAAATTCGCGGGGCATAATGGTCATGGAAAATGCCGAGGTGGTCACGAGGGGTGTATTTTGATTGATTGGGTTGATTTACACGCTACACTCCCTGGCCTTTTTAGGGTTAAAGCAAGCTGCTTTGGTCCACTGAGAATTCCTACAATGCATTGTACAATAAAAACCTGTTTTATTCAGGTCCTTGGGCCCCCTTGAAAAATCCTTGTTATGAAATGGAACCACCCTATGTTGAGCTGTTTGGAACCATTGTAAACTCCTGGTGCAGGGAAACCAACCTCATCATATTACAACATGCAGCTTAGGACCAGTCAAAATCCTTGTTATAAAGATACAAGAGAACCACCCATAGTGAGCTGTTTAGGACCATCTAGAAATCTGCTTGCTGGGAAAATCTGTTGTATTGAGCTGCTTTGAGCCTCTGTAAAATCCTCATTGTAAAGGGAAAACTTGTTCTATGAACAACTGCTCCCAATGTTGAATAGTGGCTTAGTTTGATGGTACAGTATTGGTGGAGATGAGAATTGGGCTTTTAACTTTTTGTGAGATACCAAGAAAACACTCATGAAATTGTACAGAGCATACCATTTTAAGAGGAATTCAAAGTTTATTTGATGAAAATTGGATTTGGAATGACTGAAACATCCAAAAACAAAGTAAAACAAAGCAATCGTAATAAAAGGTGGGTCCCACACTTTATTAGAATCGCTCTGTTTTAATAGATATGTCAGCCGTTTCAAAACCAATTGTCATCAAATAAATATTAAATTCGTCATGGAATTACATGCTCTTTCATATTTCATAAGAGGTTTCTCATTATCCCACCAAAACATGTTAGAAATCTGAAATTAGGTCTCAACCAAAACTAACTTGTCCCTTATACTTTCTCAGTAGAAAGAGGAAAGAGCAGGAAGCTGCCGAGCAGGAGGCACGAGACCAGGAGAACCTCTTCATGTCAGAGATCACACCGGATAACTGGAAGTCCATCCACACCCTGTACGAGGAGATGGGAGAGCTGGAGCTGAGCTCGGAAGACAGCGGCAACGAGGGAGATGGAGACGAGGACGATGACGAGGAGGAGGAGGAGGATGAAATCATCTTCCTGGGCAAGACGACAGACCCTTCTAGCAGGAAGCGGACCGCGGTGCAGGCGAGGCTGACCCCGCCCAGTGCCGCCAGTCAGCAGCAAACAGGTACGGTTGACGTCCTAAACATTTCATTGTGCATTAACCCTAACCAGGGTGGGCTTTTTTGGCTGTTCTGTAGCCGGGGGAGGGTTATGAACCCCCCCATAAAGCACCAAAGATTATTTTTACTCACGTTTTTATAACCCAGGATACAACCCTTAACCCTAACTAGGCCAGGGGGGCCTCCGAGGCCCCCCCCCCTCGACGTTCCGTGCAATGTATCGCAATCGCAAAAAGCTATCGCCGCGACGTTTCATGACTTTTTTCTTTCGAGTCTCCCGCATCTTTTGACACCAAATTTGCGACGCCCGGGCGCGCGGTTCCAAAGTTACGCATAGATATGTACATGCATGTCAGACCAAAAATTGCTCAAAAACGTTAATTCGTGTACAATTTCAATGCAAACTGTGCTTACTGGCAAATTTCATAAAAGCATGATTATTTTGGTGTTTTATTGATTGAAATCAATGAATAACATATTTTCTTGTTCGGAGCGATGTCGCGGACAAATTTCATTGCAAAAACAATGAAAAACATAAAGTCGAAAAAACACAGAAATACATAAGAAATTCAAAAAAACAATAAAATACTTAAGAATTTTTTCTGATATCACAATTTTCTTTCATTACATTTGCTAAGGACACTAAAAAGAATATTTACACAAAAAATGTGCCTGTTTTGAGCTTTATTTTGTGATTTATACCAAATAGTCTGATTTTATGCATCATCATGCATAAATTAGCATAATTTAGCATAAATGATGATTTTTTGAAAAATTAACGTCATGGTATTTTAGATTACATCATAGGCAATGTGTGTGCCAATTTTCGTCGCGATCGCGCGGTCGACGGCCGAGATCTGGAGAGGGGGCCTGGGAGGCCCCCCCGGCTCTAGCAACTACCTAAATAGCCCGGCCTAGTTAGGGTTAAGTACTGCATACGCCATATAATGATAATGAATAACATTTATATAGCGCTTAATACTGATGTTTCTAAGCGCATTGATCCGGAAAAAAAAAAAAAGAAGTATGACATTAAAATAAAATACAGCATTATGTAAATATACAAATTATGATATAACATGCAACAGCAAAACAACATAATTAAAGTTGAGTAAACAGATAAGTTTTCAACGATCATCAATTGCCACTGATTCCAGAAGTGTAGGGAATTCTGACAAAAATAAGTTATTTGTTAAGTTGTTCTTAGCAGAAGGAGGTGGTCTGTAGATGCCATATACTCTGAGAGCAGATGAATGAGAAAGGTTGATTGTGACATCAAGGAGCTCAAATGATGAGAACATGAAAATGTCATTTTTGGAAATACGTGCAGTTGAACGGACAAGCAAGCAGATGCCACCACCTCTGGAATTTGTTCGAGGGCAGTGTACAAAATCAAAGTTTGGAAGAGAGGCCTTCAGATCTGCAATTATCAGTTGTGTGCCAGTTAACCAAGTCTCAGTTATAACGAGAATATCGAGCTTGGCATCTACCACTAGGTCACATATGTATGCAGACTTGTTGTTTATATATTTAGCGAGTCTAAATTTTTGCGAATCGAGACTTCCCGACGATTTCGCGAGTGGTTAAATTCGCAATCGTGGAGCACTGTACTGAATGGAGAAATGTATACGCGAGCGTCACATTCATATCGGGATCAGAGTCAATATTTTCGTGTGTCTTTAATTTTGTGAATAGCTGCTGACTCGAAATTCGGGAAAATAAAAACCTTGCAAAATATTTGGCGTATACAGTAAATAACTCATCAAGATGGCAGATTTTTAAGTGCTACTCCAGAGTACCAGTAAACTTCATCACATGCAGATTTTAAAATGTCCTGTTTTGTCTTCAGGTGTGCCGCCAAAGCCAGGGAATTCACAGAAGGTCACTGTGCCAATAATCATAAATCAACCGAGAGTGCTTGCCCCGGCGACACAAAGAGCGCAGGAGCCAAAGACGGTTCAAGCTACGCTGATAAATGTGGTGCGTCATCCATCTCAGCCGAACACCGTAACAACTGTGCTATCAGTCCCCATGGCCCCAGGAACTGCTGCAGCTACCCATCCAATAGCCCAGCAGCAAGGTGTTAGGATCATAACCCAGACAGTAAGACCGCAGTTACAGCAGCCTCAAGCGGGGCAACGGAATCCGCACTTGGTGCCTCTGCTTCGCTCTGGTGTGCCCGTGAACATGGGCGCGGCTTCGCAGCAGGCGTCGCAGCCCAGACAACCTCTCTTGGCGCCGAAGCCGCCCCCCAAAAAGGGAGCACAGACAGAAGTGGTGGAAATCATCGACGACGACGATGACATCGTGATGCTCGGCAGCACGCCCGCAACGTCTATGGCCAAGAAGAGCACCGCGAAGCCACAAGTGTCTTCCAAGTCCGCTGGAAACGAGAGAATTGTCCGCGTCACCCCTCCAGAGATTCACCCATCTGCCATGGAGGGGGAGGACCTCTTTGCCGATGACGATGCAACGTAAGGGTTTGCCATCATCTCTCCTATGTCTCATTTTCTTAACTCATTTGACAAATTCACACGTACTGCACACTGCATGTTTGGTAGACCCATTGGTATATTGTATTTTCTTCACCTCAGAAGGTGTCGTAGTTTTTGGATGGTCCATCTACTTGTCTATTTATACCCAAACGTGTCATTTAACGAATTTGATTTAAGATAAGAGTTATTGGCAGATTCTCACGATTCATTGCCCTCGTATGCTTCATGAAGTGAACATGTGCCGATTAAAATCTGGGCTAAATTTCTAAAGGTTGCAGGTCACTGACATATTCAAAATCTAGAAGAACTTTTTTACAACCCATTACACATGCACTTCAAGTCGGAATGTCCGTTGCATGGTTTAAAAAAAAGAAAAAGGGATATCAATACCTTGAGAATCATATCAGTGAAATAATTAGGTGGTCAAACCTCACTTGATTGTCGCTAGATATATCATTTTTTACCCATAAACTCAAGCAAAGGCTTTCCTGTTGTATCGCAGTCTGGGAGGAAGACTAGAAATGAAGACACAATTATCAATGTGATGTGACAAAAGTGAAAGATAGTTGTTGCAGTCAAAGATCTTCATACTAAATTAAGTTGGCTGAGATTGAATCAAATTAAATTCTACTCTCAGTGTTCGTCAAGAGCAGAAAAGGAAATAAAGGTAGAACGAAAAGAGAAGGCCAGATGCTAACTTCGAAGCTAGAGGCCCATGTGACCAAAAACAACCAATCAAATGGACTAAACCTGGATGAGTTTATAAAAAAAAAAAAGGATGGTAATGTTACATGACTTTCAAGATAGACCTGCACAGAATTCTAACAGCAAGGTTACTTCTGCTCTTTGTAAGAAAGAAGAAAAGTCCAAGCAAACGTTTCAATCTATTCAAACATTCAAACATTAAAAATCTGTCCATCCCTACCCAGTGGGCATCATTATGCATAATACCTCTTTTATATGTAGGTGTCTATTTGTTTATTTGTTTTGATATTTTTTAATTCATTCATTCATTCATTCATGCATTCATTTCTTAATTTTACTAAGTAATTTGTTTATTTATTTATTTATTCATTCATTCATTCATTCCTATATTTACTCATTAATTCATTTATTTGTTTGTATTTATTTATTTTCTCATTCATGCATGTATTGATTCATTCATGATTTTAGGTATTTTATTCATTAATGTGCCTAGTAAGTTTGTTAGTTAGTTAATTTTTACTTGAAGTCAGAATGTTTCTTCAGGATTTCCTCCCCCCCCCCCCTTACTTTGTCTCACCTTTGCTCCTTGCCTCTGCAGCCTGCCAGAGCTTGTCACGGGCACCAAGCTTCTTGCCAAGGGGGAGGAGAACTTCTGGTTTCCTGGTACCCTCATCGGACCCACGATTCATCACAAGGGAATGGTGAGGGAGATTTTGCGAGGTTGGAGTCGTCATTCCTGAGATATCAACTGATTTGATCTCTTGCATCTCATTGACAAAGTGCCCTACATCGACGTAAATGAGCACCAAATTAATCAGTGTTTTTTAGTAGTAGTCATGACAAGAGAAATTATAGGTGTATATACTCAGGCGGGATTCAAACCTACCACCTCCTGAGCATTGGATAGGCATCTTATTAAATGTACTATATAATATTAGAGGTGGGCTATAGAGGGTGACATTTTCAGAACATGCTCATCACACCTTAGTTTGATGACTTTTTGCCTACTGACACCATTTTTGAAAAAAAGAACGAAAAAAATGCAAAATCCGGGGTGCCCCGGCCAAAATCGTAGAAAATCCAAGATGGCCGCCGTTTCGGCTTTAAAAAGATATTTTTGGTCATAACTCGGCTATTTTTTGGTCTATTGTGATGATTTTGGTGTCTAACCCCATGTTTTAGGGGTCAAGGAAATGGATTATCATGATAATTTTAGTGTAAAACCTAAGCTTCTACATGAAACTAACCTTTTCCCCGTATTTAGGGTTAAATTTCCTTCTCCTTTACCCCTACCCCAACCGCCATCTTTTTGCACTTTTTTCCGTATTTTTTTCAAGTCATGTGAACTACCATACTCTTAATAACAAGTTCTAGCAATCTGTTTTTTTTTTTTCTACCGACAATACAGCAAGAAATATACAAATATCTTACGGTATACATGTATGTGTCATGCCAATACTGGTCATGTGGCTGGTGCATTCAGAATGCATGGTAACTGTGGAACCAGTATTGTACTGTGTCTGCTCTATAATGTCCATTAACATTTTGGTCCTAAGACCTTTAACAATTAAAATAATTAGATATAAAAATGAATGTTCCTTCTCCTTTACCCCTACCCCAACCGCCATTTTTTGCACTTTTTTCCGTATTTTTTTTCAAGTCATGTTAACTACCATACTCTTAAATAACAAGTTCTAGCTATCAATGTGGTGTTTTCTTGCAACAATACAGCAAGAAATACAAATAATTAACTTACATTATACATGGTTTACATATGTGTCATGCACTACAGGTCTGAATACCAAATGTTTATCAGCACTACAAAGCAGATACAGTATAAGCACTGGCTTCTGTTACAATGTACCATGCATCCTGAATGCACAAGCCACACTACACCGATATGTGCATGACACATATGTAAACCATGTATAATGTAAGTTACTTGTTATTATTTATTATTATATTTATTTATTTATATTGTTAAAGGTCTTAGGACCAAAATGTTAATGGACACTATAAAGCAGATACAGTATTTGATACTAGTTCCACAGTTACCGTGCATTCTGAATGCACCAGCCATACAGATTGCTAGAACTTGTTATCAAAAGTATGGTAGTTAACATGACTTGAAAAAAATGAGGAAAAAAAGGCAATAAATGGCGGTTGGGGTAGGGGTAAAGGAGAAGGAAATTTATAACCCTAAATATGGGAAAAAGGTTAGTTTCAAGTAGAAGCTTAGGTTTTACACTAAAATTATCATGATAATCCATTTCCTTGACCCCTAAAACATGGGGTTAGACACCAAAACCATCACAATAGACAAAAAAATAGCAGAGTTATGGCCAAAAATGTCTTTTTTTTTTTTTTTTTTTTTTATAAGCAGAAATTAGCTTCAAGTTTATTTCCACATCTCATAAAAAGAAAAATGAAATCAATGTGATTTCATGTGAGCATAACAAAAATGAACACACAGAAAAACAATCAATAACAAAATAACGCACATGTATAAAAATCAGAGTTTGTGACTCGGGATATGTGGCGAGTGTGGAGGGGAACAGCAATAGGCCATTGACCTTTCGAGGCCGAACCCCATAGACAAAAAATGAAAAAAGAGAGTCATTTAAAATAATGATATCATAATTAACAGTTATCAATTAAAGCATTACAGAATAATTAACAACAAGCACATAAAACAATTACAAGTACTAAATGCACTTACAGAGGACAAAATAAGACACAAATTACAAAACAAAAACGGTCTACAAAACGGGACATTATGTAGCACTAAGCCAGATCGGACTACACATCTATACAATAATTTGAAATAAGCTGTAACTAATATTTTCTTCTGAATGATGCAAGAGATGGACTTTGTTTTAAATCAATGTTTAAACTGTTCCACAATTTTGGACCTAAAAATCTTATACTACTTCTTGATATCTTATATCGGTAAAATGGAACGTACATATTGCACGAATTTCGGGTTTCATAAAAATTTATAGATCTATTAAATGCAAAGTAAGAGCTGAAAATTTGAGGTAAATAACCTTTAGAGTGTTTATACATAAAACTGGCTACTTGAATCAAATAAACATCATTTACTTTGAGCATATTCAACTTCTTAAAAAGAAAATCAGTAGATGTTAAAAAAGCTGAATTCGTTATAACACGGATTGCACGCTTTTGCAAAATATATACTCTGTTCAATAAATACATTGCACATTTCCCCCATGCACAAATACAATATGAAATATGTGGTAATATCATAGTATTATATAAATTCACTAAAATGCGCAGTGGTAAAAAACTTTTCATCCTATTCAAAACACCAATAACTTTAGATATTTTACAAGATATATCATTGATGTGATATTTCCAACTCAAATGTTCATCAACTATGACACCTAAAAATTTAACATTCTGAGCCTCTGTTATTCTATTTTCATACAACATTATATTCAATGAACTAGTATCTATTTTGACATTGTTTGGTCTGAATACCATATAAACAGTTTTTTTATAATTTATTGTAAGTTTATTGACTACAAACCAATCACACACCTTCTTTAGTTCAGTATTCAACAATGCTGTCATATCATGTATATTTTTGCCAGGTAGAAATAAGTTGGTGTAATCTGCAAACATAATTGGGTTTAAAATATCACTCACAAAACACAGATCATTTACATATATCAGAAAAAGCAATGGTCCTAATACAGAACCTTGAGGAACACCAACATTTATAAAATTATATTTTGAGTAATGATTATCAATAAATACATATTGTTGTCTGTCTGTTAAATAACTTTCAAACCACTGTAAAACATTTCCCCTGATTCCATAATGATACATCTTCTTTAAAAGAATCAAAATATTGATAGAATCAAAAGCCTTTGATAAATCTAAAAACAAACCCAGAATTATTTTCTTTTCTTCAAATGCTGTAGATACATTATTAACAAACTCTAAAAGTGCCATATCTGTACTAAAACCTTCTCTAAAACCAAATTGTTTATTATACAAAATATTGTTTTTATCTAAAAAAGCTGTCAATCTCTTATGAACAAGTTTTTCAAATATTTTAGAAAAAACTGACAAAATTGAAATAGGTCTATAATTTGAACATGAATATTTATCTCCCTTTTTATATACGGGTATCACTTTTACTAATTTTAAATCTGTGGGATATATACCTTGTTCAACTGAAGTATTAAAAATATGTGACAAGGGAAAAGAGATAAGATGGGCACATCGTTTTAAAGCCGAAACGGCGGCCATCTTGGATTTTTTACGATTTCGGTCGGGGCGCCACGGATTTTGCATTTTTTTCGTTCTTTTTTTCAAAAATGGTGTCAGTAGGCAAAATGTCATCAAACTAAGGTGTGATGAGCATGTTCTGAAAATATGACCTAAAATTGACCCTCTATAGCCCACCTCTAATAATATACATGTCTTTAATATATGAATTCATACATTCGAAAATTCTAGCAACAAATATATGTACAACTTCATCACTGATCTCAATCATGTACGTACACACACACAGCCAAAGAATCTCAACCAGAGTCAACCGTCGATGTACACATTCGCTGACTCGTGGCTAATGGGTGCTATTTGTGGTTTTCAAATGTAACCCTGTGGGCAGCGAATGAAGACGGATTCAATTAAACCACTCGTGCTTCCTCACACTACAGGGTCTGTATTAAAGGGACTGTACAGTATTTGTTGAGGTGGGGATTCAAGTGAGATAATGAGAAATCTCGTATGGAATATGAAAGAGCATGTAATTTTAAAAAGGATTCAACGTTTGTTTGATGAAAATCGGTTTTCAAATGGCTGAGATATCCAAAAAAGTGATAATGATAAAAGGCGACAGGCCACGCCTTTTATTAGGATCTCTTTGCTTCACCTTGTTTTTGGATATCTCAGCCATTTCAAAACCGATTTTCATCAAATAAACTTTTGATACCCCTTAGAATTGCATGCTCTTTGACATCTCATAGAGTGGTTTCTGAATATCTCGCAAAACGTTAAAAGCTAAATTCTAACCTTGGCCAGAACTGTACAGTCCCTTTAACCTGTTCCTCCCGCAATTATCTGAGAGCCACCGATGGCATAAAACGAGATTCTTTTTGCAGGCCTATGCAGAACGGACAGGTTGGTAATCAGCCTGTGCGAAAGCAGTCAAGTGGTACATTGCATCCCCTTTTCATGGTCAACTACATGTGCCATCGAACAATGCAAATATCAATCTGGTGCGAGGTATGAATAGAACGTCGGCCTCATGCCAAAAAGGCCCTAATAGTGTACAAAGTCTATGGTGTTAAGGCCCTTTTGGCCTGAGGCCGACGAGAACTTGTGCTGATGAGCTCAGAAACTCTTTTGTTCTACACAAAGTAGGCACCTGAATGGGGTCAGCAAAAACAAATTTCTACTGAGCTCAGCCGCGATTGCTATGTACGTCTTCGTACGAATTTTACATCAAAATCAGTACACACTACATTGGAAAAAGTGCAAAATGAGGTAACTGCAATACGCACCACAGTTGTCATACAGACAGAAAACTGATATTAATAGAAGGAACGCTACTCTTTATATCAACACCATTTTACTTGACCAAATAAAACAAATAAATGTGATTTTAGGCCAGGAATGCAGGCACTTGTCTACATTTTGGAAACCTGGTAAACCAGGTTCCCGTAAGGAACAGACTAAAGTTGTTTAACTCTCAGTTGACCCTTGCTTGCTCTGAGCAGAATGCAAATTAAAATTGGCTTATGTCCCTATTTCTGGGTTCTTGCAGAAAAAGTACAAGGTCATGTTTGTGCAGGGCCGCAAGCGGCTACTGTCCAGCAAGTTTCTTGCCTGCATCTCGCCTTCCAAGCCGGGAGACTTGGCTGTTGGAATCCGAGTGGTCGGTAAGGTTGAGTCCTCCTACATGTACTCCTCCTCTTTCTCCTCCTCTTCCTCCTCCTAACTCTTGGCTCTTGTATTTCTTGAAAGTTTGATGGACAAGTTTGCATGCTCCATTATGCCTTGGCTGCTTTGCTTGTATGTTATTGCATAATGATTTGAAAATTATGATTGCATTTACATGACCTTCTATGTTTGTGTGGGTTTTTTTTTTTGTTTTTTTTTTGCCAGCATTTTATGTGAATTATCTACATTCTAGAGTTCTTGTTTCACCTCCTTTGTCCAGTATCCATCTTTATTTTATTGTGTACAGAATTGCTGCTATGATGGGAAAAAAAAGGAAAAACATAGATCATGTGATATGTATATTTTTTTAATCGGATACATTCATGATTTATTTTCATTTTTGTTGTTTTTGTCATTAGCAAATAATATGGGCAATTTTAGAAGGAGTCAAGAAGTCATAAATTATGGAGTTAGGAATATAGTGGGTGCTGTGATGGTGTTTGACATAGATAAAAGAAGACTGTTTTAAGGTGGGACGAGGGTAATGGTTAAAGAATCTGTACTCTCAAAACGTCAATGGACTGATGAAATCTTGACACTGTTATCGCTGCAGCTTCATACGTGGTTGAAGATGGATCCAAGACTAAGGGGATGTATGCAGGAATCATTGCCGAGGTCCCCATGAAGACGAACAGGGGAAGGTATGCCAGTCTCCTGAAGTCTAGCCTCCTATTTTCTCTTTCTCTTTTCTCTTCATTCATGCTTCTGTCATATTACAGCTGTATGTGTGTCTGTGTGTTTGTCTGTTTGTTTTATTTATGAGGTCAAAAAGGCAAGGGTCAATGGTCAAGTGAAAATGCTCAAATTTCCATGAATACTTGCTTTTAAACAATTTATTTATCAATCCAAATGAAACCAAGTTCAAGGAAAGTAAACGCTCAACGCATTTGTGACAAACGCGTCATTAATAATTGTTTGCCAATTATGTGAAACAGTCTTCTTGCATTGTCAGGACAATGTACTCCAGACTTTTTGAAGAACCATGCGGTGTGGCAGAGGCATACTAGTCACGATAGCGACATTTCTAGTTTATATTTTGTTTCTTTTTGTGTCAACTATCTAAGAGTAGGTTACTTGCAGAGAGAATTCTTATCGTTCATGGTATCATTGTGTTTGAAGCTAATAATGTTTTCCCTTTGTTGGGTTTTATAGGCAAATTCAGGAGAAACTAGAAAGTTCTGAATTATGTACATAGGATTGTTCTGGGTTGTGTGGTGTCTGTGGTGTGAAGGAGATTGCTTGATGAATGTAATGCCTGAAGAATTCCTACTCTCAAGAAAAGTTCCACATTATTCTCTGTTTGGGTGTTTAAAGTAGTGCTGCAGCACTTGAATGAAATCCTTTTATGGAGCTTTAAGCAAATATTTTTTCTCAGGTCTTTTGGTGAAAGCTAGGAGTGTACAACTTTCTTATATAAATGAATGATAGAGTGACTTTTAGTGATAGATTGATAAACTGATGAATGGGAAGATGAGTTTCTAGAGAAATAGACAGATTGGTGGATCAGTGGATTAAAAGATTGATATACCAGTATGGATAGATAAATAAATTGATAGATACATCAGCACAAAATTGATAAAGGGTGATTGATGTCTAGATGGATACCCAGGTATATGATTACAATATATGCCATAATATATTTTTGGGTTTTTATTTCTATTGATATTTCCAGTCATGTGTTGTTTGCTTTTATAAACACAACAGCACGAAAAGATATTTGACTGTGATCCCGACTGGTGTGACATGCATTTGTAAAATTCTCAATCTATTGGCACACTCCATGATCGTGAATTCATCCTCTCTCGAGCAGTGCTGATTCTTGAAATATTAGACTCCTTATCAAAATCTATGGCATGTACAGTACATCATTAGGAATTAAACTATACTGTCTGACTCTAATGCTGTTCTGTGATTTTTTATGAAGGTACCTTGTCTTCTTTGATGATGGCTATGCGCAGTACTTGTCGTGTGACCAAATACATATCGTTTATCATTCCAGTAAGTATCTGATTCTTCTCGGAGATCCCCACATTTTTTCTCGTTTTCATTCCACCACATGACCGCACAACTACCAGGTACTGTGCACTCCCATTATAACAAAGTCCTTGGGACTGGTGATTCTCTACCGTTGTATGGAAATTTCATTATGGACGAACAGTTTAGTGTATAAATATAGATACTAATTTGGGGATCTGAATTTATACTCACTTGTAACAAGAATTTTGTTACAATCGTGTTTGTTGTAACGGGAGCGCACTGTACATATGATTGGTCGGTAATGATGCAGATTGACTGTGATGCACTTTTTGTTAATGTGAAAAGAATCAAACTGATGCAATTTCTTTGTAAGCTGATCACCTTGTTTAAGAAAACAGAAGTCACTAGCAAGTTTCATAGCATCAAGGGGAGGGGGGATGTTATCGTAGCTGAGATGTTACGCCTTTCTGATTCTACAGTAGTCATCCTTGAACTATTGGAATGTGTCTTCTATCTTGCAAAAACAAAGGAAAAAGAAACCAAAAAGAACAACAACAAACAGAAATCATTGGCAAATTTCATATTAGGGTAATTCCGTGAAGTTGGGGCACAAAGTGTTACATTTTAGCATAACTCAATACTAATTATGCTATACATATGGCCATTTTTACAATCAGTGGTGTAAAACACAGTGTTGGCACTAATTGGTGTATAACTTTTTTATACACTGACAGATATGCATTATTTTTTCTCATAAACTTACCACCCACAGTGTCTACCTTGGGTACCTTAATGAACTTTCCTCTCTTTTTCTTTCAGATGTGGCAGGCACTTACATGCTTGAAATCCAACACTTTTGGTGTACTCACTCAGACATAGTATTTTTGTCAGAGCTAGCATATTAAATTGTTTATTCCTTTTCATTATTTTTGTTGCTGTTGTGATAGACAGGTATCCAACATTAAGAACTATTATGTTTACCAGGTTCTGCTTTGTCTTCTTTAAATACTGAAATTATCCAAACTTTATGTTTCGGAGGTGACATTTTCCGTTAACAATTAACCCCTATTTTGAGTGAGCTCTTGTTCACAATTATAAAATTCAACTTTGCTAATTTCCATCAAAACAGAATAGTAATCAATCTGACTTAATTTTGATCCAAAGATTATTTAATTCAAATAACTCATCATTTTTTGGTGAGCGTTTATAAATTTATGTAACTTTTCCGTAAACATTTCTGTCACCTCCGAGACAACGGATTTATGTATTTAATTTTTTTATTCTTGACATCAGTTATACATTACATTTGCAAAAATGTAACATATCCCCTCACATTATCTCTGAAGGAAGGTAGTAGAAATATAGCCTGTTGTTTTCATTTCGGAGCAATTTACAATTTTCCGTTAACACTTGTCACCTCCGAAACAATTGTCACCTCCGAAACAACAAGCAAATTATATTTGATAATTTCTCGAAGATAAAGCAATTTTGTTTGATTCTGTCCAATTGACAGGAATCTCTTTTGGATGACAATAGTAGTATGGCAACAGGAAGTGAGAATTTTCTAGGGATTAAAAAAAGATCCAATAAAAACTAAAAATTACTGTTTCGGAGGTGACAAAACACTGTTAACAAGATTTTTTGTTCATTTCTGTTGAAGAGAAACCATATCATGTACACCAATGGCTTCATTTATTTTAGTAACATAAGTCTCAAAGTGGAGAAATCAACTACCACACTCTCACTCTTTTTTTTTATTGCTAGACTGTACGTTTTAGGGCAAATTTACATTTTTCACTTTTTTTAACAATGAGAATGCACAAAATACACCCATCTGTTGTATATATAATATTGTAATCAAGATCATTTCTCCTGCTTTAGTTAAGTAAACATGTAGATGCTTTCATCTTAGAAGCTTGATTTCCAACAAGCAATTTAGTTTTGAAGATTTACCAATCACAGCTTTCCATGTAGGTTGCTTTTTCTTGTGTTTCGGAGGTGACATTGTTTGTTAACACCATATTGTTATGTGATAGTGAAAGGCAAGACTTCAGTTCCTTTTCACTATCTATTAACATTTTCTAATACATTTAATATCTACAAAATCATCACAACAGAAGTGACTTTTGTATACATAGCTCACCAGAATTCCCTTGATACCAAAGTGATACATGTGGTAGTTCATGCATGCCCTAGTCCACAATCTTTAAAAAAAAAAGAATGTAAAAAAAAAAAATCATCAAATAATCAAACTCCACAAAAAGGCCACATGCCTATAGCTGGTGCACAACTTGTTCTTGAATTCTTAGTTGTTTTTTTCCATGTACAATGTGGTAATCATAAACAAAAGTATGTGATTTTTTTTTTAATATGACAATAATTATTACATTTTCCAAGTTGAACCAACTGTTTATGACATTGTATTTTTTAAAGATTATTGAAGTTATGTGACAACTAAAGTGAACAGAGGAACAAGTCCCCAGGACTGGAAAGGGGAAGATAAAAAAGCAAGATTTGTAGTTCTATTTCAGTATAATTTTGATGAGGTATTTACCTTGTTTTGTTATTATGTTTTATCTTAGAATTTGGCTTTAAGTACTGGAATTTCAAGGAAAAGAAAATGGTTTCTTAAAGGACAAGTCCACTTTCATATACATGTGGATTGAGTGAATGCAACAACATTAGTAAAACATATCATTGAAAGTTTTGGGGAAATTGGACAATCCATTCAAAAGTTATGGGTTTTTTAAGTATCTGCGCAATCACTGCTGGATGAGACGACTACGACAGTGTATGATGTCAAATGCATACAACGATAAAAGGAAAATGGTGAATTTCACAAAACTTTACTTTTTGAAAAAAGTGCACATTTCTTCAACTTGCTACTGATGTATTTTAGGGCAATATTATCTACCCTGCCTTCCAAAAGAGAGAAGTCATGTGTTCTTTTGTTATGCAAGAAAAGTGAAAACACAGAATGTTGAATTTTCTTGATACTTTCTCTATATCCTTGTACACATGTGACATCACAAGCTATAGAAGTCTTCTCATTCAGCTTTGACTGAGCAGAAATTTTAAAAATCCATAACTCTGGAACGGATTGCCTTACTTTCCTCAAACTCTCACTGATGTGTTTTACTAATATTGCTATATTTACTCAACCCTCATGTCTATTGAGGTGAACTTGTCCTTTTCCAGTTTCGGTCCCTTATAGGTTTATTTGAGACCAGTTTGTGTCCAGGACCTTCTGTGAAGTTGATGGGGAAAATTACTGAACAAAAACAAATTTTCCCCTCAAGTTCACAGAAAAGCATTATGCTGCTCTCTTCAGCTGGGAAACACAAAGTGTTGTCTTAACCAAACTGTAAAACCTGTTAAAGATTAGTATGAATTACAATCTCAAACAAAATATGAGCTGGTATCCATTATCATGAAAGAGAATAAACAAACAAAATAACAAGTAAGAACTGAAAGAAAGAGCTTATATGTTTGAAAATTAAAGCCAAATAGTTAACACCTGAGAAGTTGGGTTGTCTCTGTGTTGTGTCACCTCAAAAACAATAAAATGGTTTTTCTTATCTTATACTTTTTACTCTCAAAAGTGACTGTTAAATATGCATGATTTGCAGGTAATTTTCAATCAATTCAAAATGATATGTAAAATATATTTTAGTAATGTCAACAGTTTAAATGAATCTGGTGTATAGAAAATTTATCCCAGATGAACCAAACACCTTTCACCAGTATTATAACATTTGTATGGTGGCTATCAAGGATGATGAAGAATTCATGAACATCCTTGAATTAATCTATTTATAAAACTATGTGCAAACAAAAATGTACACAAGTCAAATAAGAATTTTTGCTTTTGGTATTCATAATGTATGTCCCCGCCAAAAAATTACAGTGGTACCCTCCGCAACGATAACTTTTTCAAAAAGATAGTGAATCAATCTAAAATACAATGTGAGGGATTGAAACTATAACTCATTGCCCACGCCTTACAGAAAACCCCATTCAATTCGCTTCAGAGGTCAAAGAGAATTGAGGATTTTTGTAGAGCATGTGAGGAATCCCTTCCCTCCAAGTTCTGCATGTGTTTACACATTAATATGCAGTTCCAAGAGCATCCAAGTGCTGAACTTGGAAGAATCAGACTCCTGACATCCTTTATAACAATCCACATTTCTTTGAGATTAAGTAACCAAATTGACTGGGGCATTCTGCAAAATAGAGCTAAGATGTTATAATTTAAGACCCCAAAGTAGAATTTAGCTGATTTAATCATATTGGGTGCTATCAATGCAAAAGTCTAATTGTAAATTTTTTTTTTTTGGGGGGACATACTATATGAATACATGAACACAATGTTAACATTGAATGTCACCTCCGAAACAAAGTTATTCTTCCCTGGTGTTGTGGAATAAAATATTCTGAGAGTAAAGAAACATTACTGAAATGATCTTACACCCTCATTTCAATTTAAGGTAGAAAATGGAATGCCATGTTTCTTCAGGTTACAATATCTAGCTTATGTCCGTCATATTCTTACTGTAAATTAATATTTTAACACAATGTTAACATTGAATGTCACCTCCGAAACGAAGTGATTCTTCCCTGGTGTTGTGGAATAAAATGTTCTGAGAGCAAAGAAACATTACTAAAATGATCTCACACCCTCATCTCAAGTTAAGGTAGAAAATGGAATGCCATGTTTCTTCAGATTACAATATTTAGCTTACATCCTTCATCCAAATGGAAGGCAAACTACCGGTACCCATGCTAATTAATGAAGTGTAAAAAAAACACTTGTTCTGTGTGGTTTATCTGCTTGAAACAGGAGTTAATTTCTTGTTCTCGAGTTATAATTATTAGAAACATTGATAAAAAGAAGAAGTTTTTGTGTTATTGTCACTTATTCTCAAAAAAGTGAGTGTTAATATTAATGTCACCTCCGAAACATTCTAATTTGTTAACTGTCACCTCCGAAACATCCATGTGTGAAAAATCCAAGTTTTAAAGAAATGATCGGAATTTCATTTAACCTACATAGGAAGGTAGCCCTTCTTAAAGACTTGTCATAGTTAGAGTTTGACCTGGCCTGCCCTCCAATAAATAGTTAAAATCATAAAAATTACATGTCAATTGGTATTTTTAGCAAAAATTTATAAATCTCATGTATTCTTTTTTTAATTCACCTTATATTCAACCCCCAAATAGTTTTGATTCACAAACTATATATTGTTGTTAACCATATAAACTTTGCATGGTGAAGTTTGACTACAGAGTTTTGTCAATATGGTGCAATTCATGAAAGCAAAATTTTGCTTAAATTTACTTCAGGTGCCAGGGTTTTCCTTAAATTACACCAATAACCCTTCAGCTTTAAGGTCTGGAATGTTATTTTTTCAAAAATTTGAATACTTTCAAACAGGAATCAAACAGAATAATGAAAAAATATTTTGTTTGAAATTTTGACCCTCCGAGTACAAAAGTTACACCACTGATCGTAAAAAAGGCCATATATTCTTTATAGGCTTTACATTTGTATTGAGACCATACATTTTCCTGGAAATTTTGTGCCATTCAGACTCAATTTTGATGAAGTTATTTTAAAAAAAAGTAACGGTGTCCTGTAGCATCGTGACGTGTCCATGTAGCATCGTGATAGTTAAAATCTGGTCCTAAAAGACAAATTAATGCAATTAGCTTGACCAAAATTTGATATAATATGCATAATTACTAGATTAATCAGATAGCTAAATATCTTAACTCTATTTTCCACAGTTTTACTTTTACAAGAAAATTACACAATGTGTCACTATGCTACACGGTGTCCACCAAATGTAACAAAAAAGGACACCGGGTAGCATCGTGATACATTTTGTAATTTTCTTTTAAAATCAAAACTGTGTACAGGAAATTTGAGATATTTAGCTATCTGACTAATCTAGTAAATATGCATATTGCATCAAATTTTGGTCAAGCTAATTGCCATAATTTGTCTCTTAGGACCAAATGTTAAAATTTCACGATGCTACACAGACACGTCACGATGCTACAGGACACCGTTACATATTGTGTAATAACTTCATCAAAATTGAGTCTGAATGGCACAAAATTTCCAGGAAAATGTGTGGCCTCAATGCAAATGTAAAGCCTACAAACAATAAATGTATAGCATAATTAATATTGAGTTATGCTGAAATGTATTTTTCAAATATCACGATGCTACATGGACACTGCCCCAACTTCATGGAATTACCCATTACCATTAAAGGGAGGTGGAAAGGTTAATTTGATTATTTTCAGAAATGCTACCAAGTTTTCCTGATTCCGCGGGAGTTTCTCGTAAGTATTAGAATATATGAATAATCATTTTGTATTATGTATGAAGAGATTGGAATCTCTCCATATCCCAACAAAAGAATATATCAAAACCTCCCTATTTGGGAAATTTGGCCCATTAAAGTGTAACACGCAAGTACTTCCCTGATGGTGCCTGCCCGATTTTGATGTGTGAACATCCGCAGCCCTGTTCTGGAGTTGCAAACATATGTTATGCTGAATTATTCCGGTAATACAATGTGTTTTTCACCAGATGTGTGTGATACTTACCAGCTATTTGAAAGAGATCGTATAGTTTTGGTTGAGACCTGATTTCAGGTTTCTAATATTTTTTTTTGTGAGATAATGAGAAACCTCTTATGAAATATGAAAGAGCATGTAATTCCCTGAGGAATTCAATGTTTATTCGATGAAAATTGGTTTTGAAATGGCTGAGATAGCCAAAACAGAGCGATTCTAATAAGTGTGGGACCCAAACTTTATCACGATCGCTTTGTTTTACTTTGATTTTGGATGTTTCAGTCA
Source organism: Diadema antillarum (assembly GCF_040938485.1). NCBI lineage: Eukaryota > Metazoa > Echinodermata > Echinoidea > Diadematoida > Diadematidae > Diadema > Diadema antillarum. Next base: position 210,400 of record NW_027272613.1, on the reverse strand, counting down.
TTCCAAACCCGATTTTCATCAAATAAACTGTGAATTCCTCTTAAAATGGTATGCTCTATACTATTTCACAAGTGTTTTCTAGGTATCTCGCAAAACGTTAAAAGCCCAATTCTCATCTCCACCAATACTGTACCATCCCTTTAATGGTTATGGTTAGGCCCTTCCTTGTTCCTACCTCAAATGCCTTGTAACAAGTAATCAAATGAAACTCTTGCAAAGAAATACATTGTGTTTATGTCCAAAGACAGAGTGCAGACACCACTTTGCTCTAATGTTGGGCAAACCTGGGGAGAAAAAAAGGTTCTTGAGAACACTTTGCTCAGTTTACTTTTATATTGACATGGCAATGACACTACTTGAGAAATTTGAATACACAATAAGATAACACATATTATAAAATGGGTTCAAGAATGTAGCCAATAGGAAGCCCTGAAATGAGTCGCGTGTGCTTTGGTTATTCTAGTCCCATTGCACTGCGTGTTAAATCCTATTGCCGATCGTCTGTGCGCGCGGCGTCTCCTTGGATCAAATTGCATGCATACGCGCTGTCAATCCTGTAAACAACTTCTAGTTCGGGCTGCCGGCGGCCGGCCGGCCTTTCTTCCCTTGTGCATAACATGTGTGGCGTATGTATACTCTTATACGTACAGTACAGTAGACCAAGCGTTGTGGGACCGGACGCGTACATGGAGTCACTTTGAAGGGCAAATCCAACGATTTAACAGGTTAATTCTCACGCCGTTTTCAGAGTATGTTGTCTAGTAGGCCTATATGAGGAGTCTATATCAAGTCTTTAAGGTAAAGGGTGCATATTCTATGTAAAATAAGTAAGTTTTCATGCGGGAACTTAGTGTCCGGAAACCCAACCCCCCATCATACTTATATGTGCGGGATTTCCGAGTGCGAGGTGCGTAAATGTTTGGGATGAACAACTTCGGACGTCTTGACCCACAAAGGTACGTGAAAAACGCTGAAAAATGCTGTTAGTTTTCAAATTTTCGACCCATTTTATAAAACAAATGATGCACAGGATTATTTCGTGGCGTTAGTGGAGATGCAGCTCACTCTCGGGTATTTACAATGTAGTGCAACATGCACTCGGCTTCGCCTCGTGCATGTTTCACAATTGTAAATACCCTCGAGTGCGCTACGCCTCCACTAACGCACTCTATCCTGTGCATCATTTGTATACTTACATACTTGATGAGTCAAGGGACACAATTTGATGTTCATTTGTTTGTTTGTTTGTGTTTTTGTCCCAGGTGCGTGTGTGTGGGCCGATGTGGACCAGTTCTCAAGAGACTTCATCCGGGAGTATCTTGACCGGTATCCAGAGAGACCAATGGTCAACCTAAAGACCGGTCAGATCGTCACCACGGAGTGGAATGGAAAATGGTGAGTGGCCATTGTCAATGGGGAAGAGGAGTTGTAGGAAGGGGGGGGGGGGTCATTGCTGCATTAAAAAAAAAACTAGCATTCTGAGAGCACAGACCTCAGCCAAGCAGCTACTTCCACCAATGATCTTGCCCTTCCATAGAGATCAGTGATTTCTACTCATACATGCATGCTGAATTTTGGCAGATTTCCCAATATAGCAACCTTCTGTTACTTCATCAACTTCCAGCTGTGTGGTGTGCATAGCCCTGGCAAAAACTAGAGCATGCACTTTAGTGCGCATACGAAAACCTCAAAACTACGCAGCTTGAAGTCCCAAGTTCATTGACCCTACCTGCCAAAAATATTGAAAATCCTTCGTAAAATCCACAAAAATTCCCGGATCACTACCTAAACGTAATCATCTGTTTCTTGTGTCATTCTCAACCTTTCCTGCAAGTTTCATCCAAATCCGTTCACTACTTTTTGAGTTATTTTGCACACGGACAGACAAACAAACGGTAATGAAAACATAACCTCCTCCCTTGGTGGAGGAAAACTAATGACTGAAGAAGTCAATATTAGTGGAGAAAGATCAAGGCCATAGGTCAGGGTAATGTTTATATTAGTGGTGAAAGGTCAGGGTCATAGGTCACTGCAGGGGGGGGGGGGGGGGTGGAATAATATGCCACCCACAACCCCAGCTAGGAATGTCAAGGGGCTACCAGTGGTCTTATGTTGCATCCTGTATAAAGTCCAATGATATTGTTATTGGGTTAAAGAGATTGAAAATATTTCCTTTGTGCTGAAGTATATACCAGGCTTTGGTCAATCTGGTCAAGATTAGTGAACTTGAACAAATTTCCACTTGACTGACAGCAATCTATCTGCACCAGTTTTGACGTCTGAGATTAAAAGAGCTATGTACCATGGCAGTGGCGGATCCAGAGGGGGGCACTGAGCGCGCGCCCCCCTCTTTGTTTGTTGTTAAAACAAAAGAAATAAAAAACCCGGAAGTAGCACCAGAAATATTGTTTGCGCCCCCTTTACGGAATTCCTGTATCCGCCCCTTCATGGGTCCAGTATATTTGTGTGCTTGCTGCTACAACGATTGCAGCTTTTAGTCCGTAACAACTCTTGATAGACTTTTCCTGTGATGTGGCATGAAAGTTCAAAGATTCTATGATGAGTGAAAGTGATTAGTTGTTAAGTTTTGTGTATGACTTTTGGTTGGATTAAGGGAATTTTGAAGGTTTCATTGATGGATTGACATTATTTAATGGAATGTCCAGAAATTGTGAAAATCAAAGCATTATATTCATGGATTGAAATGATTTGCTTAAGGTGGAACGCCCGAGTCCTTGAAGTTCAAGGGAGCCTGGCGAACATGCTGTTTGAGGCCGCAGAATCTCGCACAGCAGAGACAGAGTGGATATACCGGGGGTCGACAAGGCTGAAACCACTCCACGAATTACAGGTAGGCAAGCTTCCCCCTCTGGTCCTCAGATTGCACCCTATATAGGCATGAGGAATAGGTCTCCAGTGCAGAAAAAATCTTCTTGAAGGAGACCAAATACAAAGACTATCACAGGAAAGAAGAGAAAATCTATTGAATAGGAGTTGGCAAGATTTGAATTCCAGTTTGAAGCACATCAATGTTGATTGATTAATGCATGGTAGTATTTTCTTTGGTATCTCTACAGATTTATGTGTATTATATAAAATGTCTTGTTGTATCTCGCTTTACAGTAAATGAAGGGCTATGCTGTAGAGATACAGGGTTGGCATGTGAACGTGGACGCAGCCACCAACTTAATCAATATCATAGTTAACTCATTCCATACTAAATTCTGAAATGCCCATAGACTTTAATATGCAGGCCACCAATTTCCCATACAGATCGGGTTAAGATGTTCTCATTATTTTTTTCCCCACTCTCTTGATTCCTGCCTACTCAATAGAAGAGCCTAGCTCTGTCGGTTGGCTCGGGGCCGACGACGGAGCAGCTACGTCAGAACAAGCCTTACGTGGAGATCACCAAGGTCCATTCTGATCACATCTTGCCAGGTATGGTACTTTAAATATGACTTTGTGTTACTTCATCTCTTGTTCTTTTTCTCTCAATCTTTGCATATCTTTCTCTCACTTTCTGTTAGTCTTCATACATGTTTATCTAACAGTATGACTGCACCAATCTGTGTATCTAACTCCCATCATATCTTTATCTATCTATCCATAATATCTGTTTTTCTATGTACTGTAGAAGTGGATATCTTCGCACGACTAATTTTTTGCGCTTGGTTGAGTAAGAAGAGTTTTGTGTGTTTTTAATTCAGCGGAATCAAGACATCAATTACTGGAACATGGGACGCAAAAGTATTCGCATGCTTTTATTTTCACGCTACAAGTGTAGCTTCTGGTTGCCCGAAATGCACAAAAATTTCAACATTGCGAAAATTTCACTTTTACAGTATCTATCTATCTATCTATCTATCTATCTATCTATCTATCTATCTATCTATCTATCCATAATGTCTGGCTTTCTGTCTATCTATATTTCTCTCTCTCTATCTATCTATCCATAATATCTATCTATCTATCTATCTATCTATCCATAATATTTTCAAATGTACGTGGTTGTATCTATCTGTCTAGTATGTATGTATGTATGTATGTATGTATGTATGTATGTATGAATAGATATATCTATCTATCTCTCTATCTATGTGTCTATCTATATATCTACCTATCTATCTATGTATCTATCTATCTCTCTATTTATCTATGATCTATCTATCTATCTGTCTATCTATCTATCTATCTATCTATCTATCTATCTATCTATCTATCTATCTATGTATAATATCTGTCTGTCTGTCTATCTATCTATCTGGTGGATTCTAGTGGATTTGTGTAGATTCATATGCACCTAACACCACCCTTTGGTCTTCCAAGCTGTGATTCTTTGGGGCTTTTTATTCCCCTCTTTTTGTTGAAGTATGTCTCTTGTAGTAGATTATAATTCTACTTGTTAATGTAAAGAGTGAAGTAGTCACAGGAAAAACATAGAGAGCTGCTGCCCAGTAATATTCATTTAGAACACTCACTGTGAAACCACAAATTTTAACATGCATTTTGATTTCTCAAATTTCACGAGAGCCAAGATTCATGAAATTAGAATGCATGCGAACATTCTTGTCTAGCATGCACATGCATTGAATGCCAGTGCCACTTTGCGAAAAACTCATGCCGCCAAAAAAAAAAAAAGGTAATTGGCTCCAATTTGCTCAAATTTCTTTCTTTACAGTAGATGTTTGATTTGTTTTTTTTTTTTTTTACCAAAGGTAAGTTCAGTATATATGCTGGAATAATCAGTAGCATTTGGAGTATTTGCAATTTTTCTATATTTTAGACAAAACCCAATGAAAAGACTGTATCTGCCTGAAAAGCAAAAACATAAAACTCCTAAGGAAAAAAAAACACCCAAAACCATAACATGATATTAAAATTGATAGCTGACATAATGAAAAAAATATTATATAAAGTAAAAAACACTACTCCGTTGTCAACCAATCTAGTGTCAAGATTTCTTCGATGAGGTAATACAGCGGTCAATAATTCCTAAATTTTGGTAGCTTGATGCATACATATGTAGTACAGGTTGTCCCCCAAAAAAATTACAACGGTAACCTCTGCAACGATATCTTTAAAAATAGTGAATTAATCCAAATACAATTTCAGGGTATGAAAATATAACTCATTGCCCACATCTTACAGAAAAGCCCATTCGATTTGCTTCAGTGGTCAAAGAGAAATGAGGAATTTTGTAGAGCATGTCAGGAATCTCTTCCCTCCAAGTTCTGTCTATTGTGTTCACACATTGATATGCAGTTCCAAGAGCATCCAAGTGCTAAACTTGGACGAATCAGACTCATGACATGCTTTACAACAATCCACATTTCTCTGTGACCGCTTAACCAAATTGAATGGTGTCTTCTGCAAAATAGAGCGAAGATGTTATATTTTAAGACCCTGAAGTAGCGTTTAGACAGCTTAATCATATTGGGTGTTAGCAGTGCAAAAATCTGATTGTAGTTTTTTTTGGGACATTATACTGTAGTCGTCACTTTGTTCCCTGACCCTCATCCCTCTCTGATCCAGAGCAACAGATACCCCAGCCCAGGCCGGCCATGCTGGGGCAGCTGAATGCGGGTTCCTCCAACTACCTCTACTCCAACCTCCTCAAGCAGTGTGCCAAGAAGTCCACGGCCGAACGCAGCCGCCGCGACGACCTCAGCGACGACAGCGATGGCGAGCTGAAGAAGAGGAAGAAAAAGAAGAAGAATCGACACAGAGAACGCCGAAAAGGTGGGTGGATTCATTTGAGGTGAATTTTAAATTTGGGTCGTGTCAGTCATTTGGCAAAATTTACTAAACTCCGTGTAAGACCACCACTAAATGTTTTGCTTATATGCATGTGTAGTATTTCATACCAGATACTGTATACGCCAAATATTTTGCGAGGTTTTTATTTTCACAAATTTCGCAAGTCGGGTGCTATTCGCGAAATTAAAGACACAAAAATTTTGACTCTGATCCCGATTTGAATGTGAGGTACGCGTGTACACTTCTCCGTTCAGTACAAGAGTCCGCGATCGCGAATTTAACCACTCGCGAAATCATGGGGAATTCCCGATTCGCAAAAATTTAGACTCGCGAAATATATGGCGTATACAGTAAACGTCAAAGGAGTAAATTCTGCAATCTTTGTAGATGAGATGGATGGGTAGAGCTCAGCCCAAGTACTGAGAGACGAAATGAACAGATCAGTTTATTCCAGCAATGCATTTCACACATATAATTTCCCAATGAAATCTCTAATAAAACTTTGCCCATATCTGAGAGGGTTCGTGTTTTCTCAAACGTTCAGACATGTGTACTACCAAGTACTTCAAAGTATGATTTAAAGGACAAGTTCACCTTCATAGACATGTGGGTTGAGTGAATGCAGCAATATTAGTAGAACACATCAGTGAGAGTTTGAGGAAAATCGGACAATCCGTTCAAAAGTTATGAATTTGTGAAGTTTCTGCTCAGTCACGGCTGGATGAAAAGACTATTAAAGTAAGCTTGTGATGTCACATGAGTACAATGATATAAAGAAAGAATAAAGAAAATTCAACATATTTCCATTTTTCTCGCATAACAAAAGAACACTCGACTTCTCTCTTTCAGAAGGCCGGGGGAATGATATTACCCTTAACATACGTCAGTAGCAAGTCGAAGAACTGTGCACTTTATTCAAAAAGTAAAGTTTTGTGAAATTCTCTTTTTATTTTCCTTATATAGTTGTACGCATGTGACATCATACATTGTAGTAGTCTCCTCCTCCAGCAGTGATTGCACAGATACTTTAAAATTTCATAACTTTTGAACAGATTGTCCGATTTTCCTCAAACTTTCACTGATGTGTTCTACTGATATTGCTACATTCTCTCAATTCTAATGTATATGAAGGTGGACTTGTCCTTTAATAGTGAAGAGATGAACTCATGGGCAATGTGATCAAATGCTGTTATTTATTTATCATTCTATCATAGAATTTGTTAGCTCTTTTTGAAGTTTCCAACATTCTTTGTTTTGTACATTAATTTCATGTCCAATGATCAACAAAATTAGAACTTTTTCGTGCATTTTGTGATATGAATATTCAAAGTTTTTGGACATTAGCTATTCATAAACCCTACATGTGTATTTTAACTGGGGGGGGGTCAAATTGACCCCCCCCCCTCGACATTTCGCACCACGATTCCGCAACGCGGAAAGATTTTGCCGTGTCGTTTCATGACTTTTTTCATTGAAGTCTCCTGCATATTTTGAGACCAAATTTGCGACGTCTGTGTCCACCGTTCTGAAGTTACGTAATGTTTTGCATATGCATGTCAACCCGAAAACAGCTCAAATTGATGATATCGTCTGCAAATCCAGTGCAAATTGTGTTTTTTGGTTAAATTGATATAAATTAGATTATTTAAACTTTTAACCATTGAAATTAATCAATTCTAGTGTAGATAAGCTTCAAAAAGTGCCTGCAACAAATTTTGGCAAAAAAACAATAGAAAACAAAAGGTCAAAAAAACAATAAAATACATAAGAAATTAACAAAACAATAAAAAACAAAAGAAATTGATTTTGATTGTGCTATTTTTTTACAAGAATATTGTTTGATGTGTCTTGATGAACTCTGACACAAAAATTTAGCAATCCTTCAGTCTTTTTAATGGAATTATAGATGAAAATATGATTTCATGCATAAATTTGCATAATTCATTTGTTAAAAATAGAAAGCCAATATTTTTCTATTGTATGACCATGTAATCTTGTAGTTGACATCCGGCTCTATCTTTAGGCAAAATTTTGCGGCGATCGCGCGATCGGCGGCCGAGATCTGAAGGGGGGGTCAAATTGACCCCCCCCCCCCCACAGTAAAAACTTGGTCTCAAATAGCCCAGTTAAAATAAGGTTAATTATTCATGAATGAAACTGAGTTCAGTTTATGCCACTCTAAAGCCAAAACTCTTTTTTTTTTTCCTGTATGAAAAGAAGTGATATTTTTTCAGACTCAGCATTTCACTGTGTTTACTTGTTTTGTTGACTTTGACATGAACGTGATGTAATGAAAGCTATGTTTTTGTTTTTGCTCATGCTGCTGGACACAGACCGTTACGAAGAAGACAAAACTTTTGAACCTCGGATGGACTCTGCCCTAGAGTGGGGCACAAAAGTGGAGCGAGTGAAGTACAGTAAGTCTGTCCCAATTCTTGGTATCGCCAAAACTTCTGCGCACGCTAAAGAGCCCTGTCACAGATGCACTGTGGGATTCCTCGGTACCATTGTCACTTCTGGTTGTATCGCACGCGTCACAGTTCCCATACAAATCAGTGGTGTTATTTGTGTGCTTTTACGTTGTTACTCCTTTTTTCTTGGCTGTAATTCAGCTTTAAAGGGGTTGAAAGTTTCTAAATTTTACTGATTTGTGGTCACTAGAGTCATGGTTCACTACTGCTAGGCTTCAATGTGCTGGTCACATGATGGAAAGTGAAGAAATCTTGAACAAAAAATACCCCTGGATAAAGGCAGAACATGACCTGAGTGCATGTGCAGTCAAATCTTGGGCAAGTTTGTCCCCTGAGCTAGGTATTGGTGATACGGAGAATTGTTGCAGTGGATATCTCTTTTGTCTACTTTTCTTCTGCTGTCTCTTTTGTCTCCTTTGAAGTTAAAACATAATTTCCATATCGTGAGACATGGACATTCTTTATCTGAATCCACTTAAGTTTATCTTTGGGTGATGGCATATACCTAAACAGATTCTTTTCTTGTCTTATATACTCATGTGCTGAAGCAGAATGTAAATAATCATGTTTGCATGTTTGCGTGTTTCATTTCTTTGTATGTGTGTGTGTGTGTGTGTGTGTGTGTGTGTGTGTGTGTGTGTGTGGTTTATTTGTTTATATATGCAGTCAACCTCGCTTATGTTGCCCTTGCTCAAGTCAAACATTTGGCTATCAAGCGAGCTGAACAAAAATATGACCTGGACTTAATTTGTACACGTGTGTTTCAAAGAATTTTCTCTGGGTTTTTTTTTGGGATTGGATGTAGACAAGGTTGACTGTACATCTGCACAATCAGTAGAGATTAAAGGGGTGGGGGAGAAAATGTTTGCACAGATTGAAAGGACACCTAGAATGCATACCAATATATTTAATGCTAGTAAATATCTCACCCTTGGATTTACTCCAATCTTCACATTACTCGCTGCTTTATTGCGCACAGTCAGTGAGAGCAGGTTGTGTGCAGTTAGCCAGACTACCCCATACCAGACTTGTAAAATTTGTTGGCTTTCATATATAGCATGAACATGTGTAACTACAACAAAATATAGAAGCAAACCACATTAACCTGTTGAGGACGAGTCCCGAGTGTACTCGGGCAAGTGTCTATGGGAAATGCCTGTTGTAGCAGAATCGGTCCGTCCTCAACGGGTTAAACTTGTACCCCATTATGTGGAGATGACTACTATGCAGTCAAGTTTTAAACGATTGAGTCAAAATACTGATAAAGTAACATGGCAAGTTGGTGATTTATCTCTGGGTCTACTCCCACTTTGTCTAATAGCCATTCAGTCTCAACCAACATGGTCTAATCCTGCTTTGTCTTCAACCAGTATGTCTTATGACCATTTAGTCCAATTGCCACTTACCCTCATTACCAGTTGGTCTACTTCCAGGTGGGCTACACATGTATGCCCACATCGTCTTAAACCCACAGTTTGTTAGACAAAGTGGGAAAATTTCCAAGGAGACAAAACTGCAATTAGACCATCTTGGGGGCATTTCATGAAGCATTTTGGTCGGACATCTTTTTGACAAACTGTTAGAAGCTACTGAAATCCTTGCATCTGATTGGCTGAGAGCAAATTAGTCCAACAACTTTGTCTGACAAAATGCTTCATGAAATGCCCCCCTGGTCATTAGACAAAAACGATAAGTAGCCAAGCTGGACATTAGACCAAGGGCGCTTTCAGACACACCGAGTTATCATATATTCATATGACGTATGGATACAACATTTGGATATGATAGTGTTCAGACACAGTGTCACCCTGTTATATGATAATCGTATCAGAGCATTCGGACCTAGCGCACAAGCGATATTTCTTGAGTAGACGTGATTCTTTTCCATGCGCAGTACGTAATTTACGCAGGCTTTGCGAATAGTGTTTATACTCTGCCTTAGATTCATCCGGTAGTTAGCTAGTTCGCGCCAGATCATTATTACGTCACAATCAAATCTGTCAGCACCGCGAACCGCGGATACGTGAGCTTGGCGCGCGCTGCGAATAAGCCCCACCTACTAATACGATGTATGGATATGAGAGCATTCAAACACATATATACGTCTTATGGATATAGGATAATGATTTGATACGATGCTCAAATCATCGTTTTGATACATGACGTATATTGATACAACATTTCAATATTAGAGCATTCAGACATAAAAAACGTCCTATATCCATACGTTGTATATCCGTACGAGAACTCTCTAGTCTGAATGGGGGGGCAAGTGAGAAGTAGACCAAACAGACATCAGACGAAATTCATAGGACAGACCAAGTGAGTTTAGCTGTAGTGTGTTGGACGAACTGGGAAGTAGACCATCTGAAAGTAGACCAAGTGGCAATAGACTGGCAAGCTACTGCTAATAGCTTGATCCCGTACAGGGTCGGTCAACTGTTCTGTGCCTCAACCCCATACTTTCCCCCTCTTTCCCATGAGAGTACTGCCTGCCTAATGCTGTCGTGTTTCAAACCCTCGTCTAGTGCCACACGTATGCAACCCAACATGCACCAGCCGGACGTTGCCTAGCAACATCAAGGAAGCCACGAAAAACGTGAACCCGCTGCACTGGCCCATGACCTTTGGATTTGTGCGGGAGAACTACAAGCAGCGGGGACACATCAACCGACGTTACGTCGTCTATCGAGGGCCCTGTGGGAAGAGCCTGGTAAGTTGGTCCTCGACTGATAAATCTTGTTTGGTGACCTCTAGGCCGTTCTCTGAAAGATGGATGAATACTGAAATGTTATTATTGTAATAATGATAGGCCTACTAATAATTATAATCATTATTGTGATTATATTATAATTTTTTAAAATCATTATTATTACTGTAAAACAAGGAATGTTCGCATGCATTTTACTTTTGCAAGAGGCAAGATTCGCGAAATTAAAATGCATGCAAATGTTCTTGTCTACACTACGCATGCAATTGCATTGAATGGTAGAGGAAATTCATGAAAATTTCATACCACAAAAATATTATGTTTTACAGTATTTTTATTATATTCATTATTATTATTATTGTTATTATCATTATTTTTTTCTGTGTATATATATACAAAGAAACCATGATTCTTACTTTATTATTTAGAAGATCATTGTTACAAAGTGCGTGACCATTTGTCAGATAATTTTTCTCTCTCATCTGTTCTTTTTTGCAGTGCTCCTACGAAGATATCTTGCAATACTGTGAGTATAACGCATACTGTAAAAGGAGGAATGTTTGCATGCATTTTTATTTTGCTAGAGGCAAAATTCGCAAAATTAAACTGCACGCAAAAGTTCTTGTCTACACTCTGTGCATTTCATGTTCAGAGGCAACTCTCGAAAATTTCATGCCACATAAAAGGCTGTTGGCTCCAATTGGCGAAAATTTCATGCTGCAAAAATATTGTGTTTTACAATAGTTGTTTTGTGTCATATTCTATTGCTCATCAAAGTAAAGTTCAAAGAAATGGATATGAATGGACCCTTTGATGTAGTTTTACAGTATACTGTCGTGCCTGATGAAAATGAGTGATGGCCTGTATGATTTATTTTGTTCTTCCAAACATGCCTCAAATGTTTTTTATATTAATTTTGGTTGATTTATCATATTTTTCTATCATGTATTTTAATGTGCAAGGTTGTATTTGTCTATTCACGAGAGGAATTTGTCTTGTGTGCCAAATTTGATATATACGCGAAGCATTTAGAGATACACGCTGTATATATATCATTAATCATGAATGGCAATAAAGGATTGAAACCTCAATTCTAGATTAGTTTGCAATTAGTGATTGGTCCCCAAGTATCAAACCTTGGAAAGAAAATAGTTGTACGGCCAGATATCCCCCCCCCCCCACACACACACACACACTTAAGTTGTCTAATGGTCTTTTTAATAACAAGCTCTCTTGAACGTATAATGTTCTTTCACTGCAACCTAAAGAAACCAATCAGGCACTGTCCATGACGTTGCTTATTACAACTCTGTGCGTCATATCATTTTTTTCGACGGCCTGTATCTGCTTATGAGGAGAATGTAACTCCAAACTGCCGTATTGTGATAATTATTTGCGATTGATCTTTTCACTTTGCAGTGCGCGAGACGAAGACAGACGTCCTGTCGGTGGATCGATTCTCCTTCGACCAGTTCGTGCACATCAGCACCAACATACGTCGCTCGCGGCTCAACTACCGCTTCTACTACATGCAGATGGAAGATTTGTCCAACGGAGTGGAGCCTGTTCCCATTTCGGTAGATAGAAATCGAATAAACCTGTTTACCCACGCAGGAGTCTGATGTGTTGTGTATGAAATACGCTGTAAAACCAGAAATTTTCGCGTGCATTTTGATTTCGTGAGAGCCAAGATTCGCAAAATTAAAATTCACATGAAAGTCCTTACTCTGCACTACGTTTACTGAATATTGCTGGATATACAGTATTGGGACATTGTCATAGCCATGATTGTAACTGGTTAATCCACAAGTTGCAAGCGATGTGTTGAGGGACCTAAAGGTAAAGAATCATAGATATTTAAGACGTTGCCTTACTTCAACATTTGCTGACAGTTGTGTTTGCCAGAATCAACTAGAGTGAAGTTTGTTTAATGTTGATTATATTTGATAGTAATTATGCTGATGATGATCTTGATTGTTAAAGGCATACTTTACCACTTCCAGATGAAACAAAAAGCCAGCATTAGTGCTTTAAAATAGTTCTAGATTGTGAGTTAGGGAAAGAAACAACCACTGTAAAAATTTGCATCGGTAAAATGGATGTTAAGTATTGTTAAATATACAAAATGTGAACATTAGTTATAATTAGAATGTTTCCAGACTAAAGCATCTACAGTTATTGTTTAGTGGGGAAAATAGTGATATCTCCTTATGTTTTAGGCTTTATCACGACATTTTTATATGGTAGGATGTTTTGTGATACAACTGACCTACACATATGCATCAAATGTGATATCTTGAACATTTTTTCAATCACTGCTCCCAATGGTAACAGTACCTTTAACAGATTAACTGACAATTAATCCAAACAAGTCATTTTCACAAAAATTTGAGAATTAGGTCTTGTCAGCCCGACAATGTTATTCATGTACATCTCCTCACTTACTTCTCAGTGTGTGAACGAGTGTGACACAAGCGTACCACCCCCTCTCAAGTACATGACGGAGAGGCAGGCTGTGCGGGGGTCGAAGATCAACACCGACATTAACTTCTTAGTTGGCTGTGACTGCGTCGACGACTGCGCTGTGAGTTTCACTCTGTCTCCATGACTGGAAGGAAAAACAAAACAAAACGATACATTGGCGTTATCATTCTAATGTTTAATAGGTCTTGATGTTTTCATCATTACCTTTAAAAAGAGATTATTGAGCAGTTTACTGTAAAACCAGAAATTTTTGCATGTATTTTAATTCTGCAAATTTCGCGAGAGCCAAGATTTTGAAAATCAGAAATAGAATGCACGCAAAAGTTCTTGTATGAATTAGATGCATTGAAGGCCAGTCACAATTTGGGAAATTTCATGCCACGAATAAGGCCGTCAGCTCCAATTCGTGAAAATTTCATGCCATGAAAATATCTTGCTGTACAGTATCATATTACCAACCATGATTCCAAATGTGGTACATTGTACTCATCGGCCTGAATTCACAAAGTTACAATACTTTAGATTTAGTCCATGGCTTATGAAAAGTTTGTTTGCATAGATTTGCATTACATGTGCCATATGCCAACATCCAGTAAGAAACATATGTTGATACATGCATGTGAAGAGTACACCTCACCTGCTTTGTGCTTGTTTTACTCTATGGACTGAATTTAAACCATGGATTTGATTAAAACTACTTTTCTCAATTTTGGCCATTTGGAATGATAATAGGATGGGAGGAACACTTATCTATGATGCTCCTGCTATTCTTAGTGGGCAGACCCATTTATTTGAGTGGTTGTGAAACAGCTTGTCTGATCCACTACGTACTGTACTTGACTGTGTAAGATCTTGTTTTGATATGGAGGCATTGGCAAGTGCAGTAGAAGCTATTAGAGGAGAGAAATCCCAGTGTATGATAGGAGCTCCAAGAACAGCATCCTGATGATCATGAACATTCTCTCACAGACACATACACACAATGAAGCAGTCATTCTTCCATTATTTTTCATGCCCATTGCTCATCTTCTACAAGAGCTTGGCACACTTGTAGAGAGACTAAAAATTTGTTGTTAAGCACCTCATATCATCGGTTGAAAATGATAAGGGAGTTAAGTTGCCACTAAACCCACAATGTTCAAGACAACTTAATGCCCTTCTCATTCTCAACAGACGATATTGAGCTGTGCTAGTTTTGTGAATAAACACTTGTGTCTTTGCAGACAAATGATTGCGCCTGCCGGAAGCTAACCATTGAGGCGACCGCGGCCAACCCAGAGGGGACGACGCGACCGGACGCTGGCTACAAGAACCGACTCCTCTACGAGCAGCTGCAGACTGGGTAAGAGACGTCGTAGTATTACGACATGAACAGCTTTTTCAGGGCAATGATGTCATGAAAGCTCAGAAATAAAGCAGTCCATATCTGTTTTATAGACAGAGTAAAGCGAAATGAAACTTTAGGTGGCAGTGACATCACGAAAGCCCAGAAAAAAAGCAGTCCATATACAGTCAAACCTGCCTTAGCGGCCACCTGTTTATAGCGACCACCTGTCTATAGCGGCCACTGAAAAATCCCCCCGAGAGAAAAGCCATGATGTTAAAGACCCTGTGTATAGCGACCACCTGTCTAACGCGGCCAGCGGCCACAAATTTTGTTTCCCGCGGTAGATTTTAACCTGTCTATAGCGGCCAAAACTCAATAAAGCCTTAGCCGAGCCGATAATTCAGAGTGTTTTTCTGCTTTGTAGCTGTGCGGGCAACGTTCAGTGATCGCCTCGCTGCATTCATCTCTCATTCAGTCATAACAATGCACTAGTGTTAAGCTTTCTTCACGACAATACACATATTACTGTGCAACAATTTCATTTACACTGGCATGGTTAAATGCATGAAACACACGGTGTGTGCATACGTACACGCATGCATGTACATGTAAGGATACAACGATGATACATGTACATGTAAGCAATGCACACAAAGTTGGATTACCTGTCTATAGCGGCCACCTGTCTATAACGGCCACTTTTTCCATCTCCCTTGGGTGGCCGCTATAGACAGGTTTGACTGTGTACAAAATGAAACTAAATGAAGCTTTAGAACATGGCAATGGCATCATGAAAGAGCAGAACAAAAGCAATCCTTATCTGTTTTATATACAGAATATACTTGAATGAAGCTGCTTTCCATGGTCAATAATAGCCAATTCACCTATTCGCACTGCTATAAATGTGTACATTCTGATTGCATTGGACATTGACAAGAGTCAGCTCTTGTGCCTTGGAAGCCAAGTGTTTACAATATAGGGTATATACACTGTATATATCTACCCAAAGAGGGTGGTTTACTACTATGAGGCAATTTTGGTACTATTGAGCTGAAAGCTGAAGGCTTAGTCTAATTTATTCCCCTAATTTGAACCAATCAGAATGGAGGAGTCATTAGTTGTGATGTATAGCTGCTACTATCCCAAGAGCTTCTTGGTGCAGCATCTCTTCTATACTTCATCTGGTAATCTGTAAATGGGAATAAAGCTGCCTGAAGTCTGATCTTAAGGGGAAATTTTTCCTAACATACACATGGATTCAGCATATGCAGAACCACTCAAGAATAGTTTGAGGAAAATCAGACCGTCCATTTCAGAGAAATGATGTATTGTCAAGTGTTCAGTGCTTTTTCGTTGGCATCACTACACTTAAAAGCCAGCATTCTATTAAAGGTGCATGGTCCCCGTGTTTTAGTTAAATGTGTAAGCGGGCGCACGGCGCAAGTTTCCTGTAGAGACCTATGCTATCGACTCCTCTTTAGCGCTTATGCTGTGGCCCACTTCCCCACGTCCGAAGAAGTCCGATCAACTGTAGTCAGTGGTCGGATCACAGTTCGGCTCATGATTCGGCAGAGGGGGATGACAGCTTTAGCAAACTTCTTTTGTGATGTCATAATAACAAGCACATATGCACGCACCCTGGCATTACTACAGACTGCGCGATGCGCATAGAAGACAACGAAGGCAACGTTACTTTTATAGCAACAGCTATGCACTTTACTCTTGATGACAGCTCAACTTCGGTAATCTTCGTATCAATGCTAACGGTGATCGGCAGTATCATCAACAGCGCCCTCTACACTACCGGGACTATGCCCCTTTAAGATCTCTCTAAGTCAGCTACACAGGTAATGAGCTGTTTGTACCACACCTGTATTTTCACCCAAAGTAATTAGCTGTCTGTATTTCTATCATTTTGACCACCTCAGAATCTACGAGTGCAATGACCGTTGTAAGTGCTCCAAGAATTGCCTGAATCGGGTGGTGCAGAACGGCCTGTCCCTCCGGCTCCAAGTCTTCAAGACTACCAATAGGTGGGTTGGCATAGGGAATGGTGTGGAACCACGTCCTTCACCATGGGCGTGGCCTCGCCATGGTTTCCTGTTTTCAGGGGCATCGACCCGCTCACTTTCAATTTCATTTCAGATCAGAGTCAGTACCTGTTTTCCATTGATGATTTCTTTGAGGGGGAAATCCAGTCCAAATTTAAGTTAGTCTGATAAAAGTCGTATGAGTTCAACGGTAAAAATTTGACTGAAATCGGATGAAAAATAAGGAAGTTACGACATTTTGAAGTTTTGCTAATTTCTGCAAAACAGTTCTTGTACAGTACAATGTAGATAAGAATATGCAAATGAGTGAGCTAACCATGTCACAACCGTACAATTTTCCGTTGATCCTGTACAAAAAATGATGAAAATTCAATGTTTCTGTCATTGAAATCTGAAACATGATGTTATTCTTGATTGAATAACTTCAGAATAGTGAACAGTTAGATATACCAGGATTTGAGCCTCTGGCATAATTGCGTTTGAATGAAAAACTGGAAATTTCACAATTTTGTGTACAAACTATATGGTAAGTTGTGAGGGTATGACATGCTCACTTTGCAATTTGCATATTCATATTGACTGTTCAACAACTGTTTCCTGAAAAATTAGTGAATCTTTGAAATGTCCTAACTTCCTTAATTTTCACCAGGTTTTGAGCAAACCTCTACTGTTGAACTCGTAATATTTTACTCTTTCTTATCAGACTAACTTATATTTGGACTGGATTTCCCCTTTAAAACATTTGCCTCAAAGAAGCCCCTGTGTATTGCAGTTACCAATAAAGCAAAAAAACAAAAGCAAAAACAAAAAAGATAGCCAGAGCACCCCCCCCCCCCCCATCTAGTGCTTTTACTTATTTGAAATCACTCAATCCAATGGTAGCGAGGTTTTGAACAAGGATCTTATCATCCTTGCAGTTGGCAAGTTTATAAAGTTGTAGCTAACAGTTGTCTCATAGATGTAAAGCCTTCCTTTCCAAATTCTGTTTTGTGTCCGTCATACGATTTTCCCATGGAAAACTCAAGACTTGTTTTTGCTTAGAGAGGTATCAGCTAAAGTGTGTTTGATACCGTCTGCACTTTGCAGGGGGTGGGGCATCCGTTGCCTTGACGACATCCCCAAGGGGATGTTTGTCTGCACCTACGCCGGGCAGATTTGGGATGAGGAGGAGGCCAACAAGAAGGGCAAGGAGCATGGGGACGAGTACTTTGCAGAGCTGGACTACATCGGTGAGGACCCCTACTAACCCCTTTGATCCTGAGATAGTGTAAAGCCCCCAGGGTTAATACCTGACATGCCCTCTCTTCAGTTACCAGTGGGTTAAGTCGTTGTTCCAAAGGTTCTCATGAGCAACAGGTGGATTAACTCCTAAAGGGAGGGGGCAGTGATGCAGTGGTTTGCATATGCCCCCAATAAAGTGCAATTCCTTTCTTTTTCGCATGTATTTTTGCACTTTCGCATGCATGTTTATTTTGCGAATCTTGGCTCTCTCGAAATTTTTTGAATTAGGATGCCTGCAAAAATGTCTGGTTTTATAGCAGTTGTTTGGACCCAAACACTAAAACAGTTACACCCATGAGTTTAAAATTTTGTTGTCCCTTGTGAATGGCAGACATTTTGCTATTGACAGTGTTTCTGATGCAGGTTGTGTGAGTAGGAATGCAATGATGCCAATGCATAATGCCAACATCTTACTGCAGGCTGTATGTCCATTTGTTTAAGATTGACATAGGATCTTCAGGTGACACGAAACATGGCCAAGATTATGAAAGACGTATGAATGCTGGAAAATGAATGCTGAATGTTGGAGGCTCCATGCTTCGTGGGAGTTCAGTTAGGATTGATTGATTGATTGATTGATTGATTGATTGATTGATTGATTGATTGATTGATTGATTGATTGATTGATTGATTGATTGATTGATTGATTGATTGATTGATTGATTGATTGATTGATTGATTGATTGATTGATTGATTGATTGATTGGTTGGTTGGTTGGTTGGTTGGTTGGTTGGTTGGTTGGTTGGTTGGTTGGTTGGTTGGTTGGTTGGTTGAGTGATCAATTCATTGATTGATGGATGGATGGATGGGTGGATTGATTGATCAGTCAATTGATATGTACTAACAAGATTCTTGTACAGTTAATTTTCCTTTTTTCTTTCACCAGCCACATGTCATAAGAATTCTTCTCTCAAATTTATTGTGTCCTGACCTGTGTTACTTATATATGAATATATGTGACTTTTTTCCACATGTGACTCGGAGAGAAGACCGAGGTTGACAGAGATTTCACACAACTGTACATGAGCTTTTGTGAAAATAACATTTGATTCAACGTTCTCTTATCTGCAGAGGTGGTGGAAAAGTTGAAAGAGGGATATGAAAGCGACGTTGACCCCATCGAAGAGGACTTTTCTGACAAGAACTCCGACGATGATTCCCAAAATGATCAGTAAGTCAAGATTCTTCGAGTTAAAATTTTTCTTAGCCTGATTGTGCTATTGTTATGCTTTTTTTTGGGGGGGGGGAGGGTGTAAGGGAATGATTTAATGTGTTTCAAAGCAGGTGAATGAAAGAACTAAAGAAAGAGTGTCATTGTGGACGACTTGAACCTTTGACCTTTGTTACTCATCTGACAGAACTCAGAGTTCGTCAGACGGGGACTTCCAGACGACCCAATCAGGGATGTCCAGTGATGGGTCAGCCGACTACGTGGGGCCGATTTGGTCGTGTAGTGACTCCAGGAGCTCCTCGAACCAAGGGTGAGTCAGCTTCTCTCTTGCCCCTCACAAATCTTTGGTGATGTTTTGCATTTCCTGTCCTTTGTGCGTTGTGATTACGTCTTGTTCCCACTGTTGTGCAATCCAGTGATTCCGCCACTATTGTGCAATTATTGTAAAAGTGGAAATTTTTGCGGTGTTGAAATTTTCGCGCATTTCGCGCAATCAAAGACTAGCGTGAAAATAAAAGCACATGAATATTTCTGCTTGCCATATGTTTCAGTACCTGATGTCTTGATTCCGCGGAATTAAGAACGCGAAACTCTTCTTGCCCGGCCAAGCATGAAAAAATAAGTCGCGCGAAACTATCCACTTTTACAGTCATAGCTGATCGTGCAAGTTCTGTTTATTTGTTTCAAAATTTGTGCCGCAATTTAAGTCATGGTCTGAATCGTCAAAGAATTATGGTGATCGGATCAGATCTTATCGGATGTTATCATTTTTGTAGGTCATCCGTGGCAATCACATTGATCTTAAAAAAAAAAGTTTTAGACAGTTCCAAAATTGTCTGTGATCAACTTGATTGCCACAACTGACCTCAAGATGTGATGAGATCTGATGTGATCACCACGATTACTTTATGATTCAGTCCACGATTTCAGTAGTGGTGCAGATTGAGTTTGAGTTTAAGTTGATTTTATTTCACAACGGGTCACTCATTTCAGTCAATGGTTATTCTAAATTATAGTGTCCTCTTGTCTGTAAAGATGGGATGTTACTGCAACAGCAATTACCTTATTTTATGGCGATGTTTACTGTAAAACAAGGAATGTTAGCGTGCATTTTAATTCTGCGAATTTCACGAGTGCTATGATTCGCGAAATTAAAAGGCACGCGAAAGTTCTTGTCTACACTATATTCATTGAACGCCAGTGGCAATACGCGAAAATTTCATGCCACAAAAAAGGCTGCCGGCTCCAATTTGCGAAATTTTCATGCCGCGAATATATCGTGCTTTACTGTATGCTGCTTTATTGGGTCTTTTCCTGGGATATTCTTGTTATTGTTTTCTTTTTTTCATTTATTAGTGCTGGTTTAGTTGCAGGGAGATTTCAGATTCCACATTGCATGTTGCATGTCTATACAAACCCTTGTTGATTTGTTCACATTTTTATGCCTCCGCCACGAAGTGGTGCCAGAGGCATTATTTTTTAATTATTAAGATATTGTTGTTATTTTTATGGGCTGTGTGGATTGCATGCTGAGTTGCATTGTTCTCCAATTTGTGCAGATCAGGATTAGTCTAAAATATAGGGTTACATAGAGTTAGGGTAGAGATAATCTCACTAATCCTTTTGAATAAATGGATTTCGTGAAGGACTGTAGCAGCGTTCCACCTGAGTGAGTTGTTCTATTCTCATTACAGTGCAGCATCTTGAGGGAATTACTTGAATACTGACGAATTTCCTGGCCACGTATGACTGAGGGCATGCAGGGATTGTTTTAAGTAAACTTTTCTCTAATCCAGTTGGTATGAATTGATAGCGTTTAGACCAAAAGTCAGATGTGTATAAATGGCATACTATATACTTTAGCAAGTCTCATTTTTGTATAAACAGGACTTCCAGACAATTTTTGTGGGTGGTTAAATTCATGATAGTGGAGGAGAGCAATAGATGGAGAAATGAGTGTGTGCACATTGCATTCAGGTTGGGAGCAGAGTTAACATTTTCACACATTGTTAAATTCGTGAAAAGGACATGACAGACAAAATTTGTGAAAACATAGACCCCGCAAAATATTGTGTATACAGTAGATGATTTGAGTCTACTCCCTAGAATATGCAAGTTTGGGTTTAATATGTACATGGCAATTGACACATTGTGTACAATAAGAGACATCCAATAATAAGCGCACTCTAGATATGTGTCAGAGGTATACCTATTTCACACTTGTTCTTAGTCTGGACTTAAAGTTAACCATGGTTTAGATTGAGACAACCTTAGAGTGGTTTGGCAATGGAAATTAGATCAAGGGAGTAATACATCATGACAGCAACAAATGTTACTTTGGGCTTTTTTTCTTCTTATTTGTGACCCGCTACAACAAAAGGATCCGAAAATCAGGGTAGGACAGTTTTCTGCCATTGGCATTATGGCACTATGACATTATTCCCTTGCTCTTCCACTTTAATTTCATATGCAACACGACTCATAAAAGTACTCGGTTGCGGAGATATCAATGATTTCATCGAGTTGTTTAGGAAATCAGCATTTCAAGAAAAACCACCTTCAAAGTTTTCCTTCTGACGCTGTCGTGATCAAGGGGAGGCAAGACAGTTTCCACCTTTTGACAATAGAAGGACGTAAGCTTCTAGCAACTTCAGCGATGTTCATTCAAGCCGAGCCCCAGTGATCTACGCACGACCAATCAGTAATCTGGATGTCACGCACTGATCAATAAGATCACTCCCTTGTTGCTAGGGGCAGAGACTAGCTGCGGCACGAAATCCAAATCTTCGGACGTGTTTCTGTTCCGTTGAATGTCGGAAAATCATGGCCCAGAAAAATGCTAGTTTCTTTCCTTTCCTTTGATCATTTAGCTTCGAAATTTTGACAGATGATAGACGATACATTAGACTGCGTAATAATGCCGAAAACAGAAATCTGATCGTTTTCACCGATTTTAATGATCTGTGGAACTTGATTTTTCTCGGCTCAGCCATCAGCGACTTTAGGATCCTTTTGTTGTAGCTGGTCACATTTTTCTTAGCCAATTGCATTGCTCTCTTTCCACTTGGGTAAACTTTCCTTCAATTGAAGTGATGGTGTTGTCTCTATCTTTAAAGGGAATCATCAGCCGGTGGTGGGACGCGTCTCGTCTTGCGCAGACAGTCCGAGAACACTGAGCAGAGCCAGTGGTCAGTGAATAATTGATTTTTACTCGTCCGGTCAATCCCTCATTTGTCCGGTCAATCTCTCCCTCATTCCACGCAAAGTAGCACCTTTTGTTTGAAAAGCCCTCACAAATTTCTTCCTATGATTTCACTTGACCGAGAAAAGTGAATTGCTTGAGGCAAAATTGAGAACAAAAGTATCTATCCGTCTCTTATGGTGTAGCAAGGAGAAATGATACAATGTTGGTAGAAAAATTCTATCATTATAAATCTGTAGACATATTTTAGTTGCTGTCAGTAATGTTTGCGAAATGTCTACAACTTTTGTAAATCCTCATTCTCTCTTTAAGGGACCCTGATTAGTTCACTGCAGGTGTTTTCATTCTACACCTGCCAACAGCCTCTCAGAGTTCCATGTCTGATAGAAATGCTTTTGAATTGGAGACCACTCTCATAAAGCCTTTTGGTTTGCTGTTAGTTTAACAGCACATACTAACCTGTTCACATCATTCACGTGGCATGCTTATGATACTTTTATTTCTTTCATTCAAATCTTTTTCAGTCATTATTTTCATCATCCAATAGTTACAATCCGGAATTATTAATATTTCAATTTGCAGATGTAGGCCCTCTTTTTAGTTAAAATATTTCCTGCAGAAATACCATTTGTAGACTTGAAGTTGTGTTGTAACTACAAGTTCTACATTTCTGTGAGTGTGCGTACGTGAGCGCTAGACTACAGTTTTCTATGCTCAGCCAATTCTAGTTGTTGTTGTTTTTTTTAATTCAATGCCATTTGTCAAGTATCAGAATTCCACCACTGTGTGGTCTAAAGCTGTAACTCGTACGCTCTGATCTAAACAGGTCAGTTTCCTCTGCCAGCAGCGACACCAAGAAGGCTCCCGAACCGCCCCTCAGTGCCGGCAAGAAGGCGCTGGTGACGGCGGCAGGAGGAGACACCCGCGGGAGTGCCGAGAAGTCCGAGGCTGTCATCCTCAAATACGGCTACAACCCCAGCCCCTCCAAGGACTACTTGGATCCAAAGAAGGTTGCAGCTATCCGGCAGCGCAAGCAGGCCCAGCAAGAGGCCAGACTCAAGATGGCGGAGAAAGAAAGTTAGTGGAACTTTTTTGTTGGTGTTTTGTTGTTGTTATTTGTTATTCTTATCGTTGTTGATGTTCATTATGTGTTTTCCCCAAGAGACAAATTTATTTGCCAAACTACGGATGAGTGGAAGTGACATAAGTGGGATTCAAATATAGGTGAATTGGCGTGATACAAATCATAAGATTTGCATCGCTATCAAAATCTTGTGGTATTTGCCCGTATGGACACAAAAATCCCACTAATTATCGTGATCAGCATTGCGACGCAGATACCAAGACATCTTGGGCTTATTTCTGAATTATTATGATAATTCGACCTGCAGTGAGCATGTAAATGCTGGAGCAAATAATCTCAAGATATTATATCCCATCATTCATAGCGCACATCAGTGGGCGCACCACAACAACAGCGCACAAACCACACCACTGTGACGCACAGGAACCATAGGCCAAAGAGAAGCACACGCAGTGAAGCGCAGTGTGTGTTGGGCAGATGTCACACTTGCACAGATTTGTTGGCAAATTCTTGCGATGGGCAAGTAGTCGGATATTTCTGCCCATGTGATCGATTGCAAGAAGTCTCAAGATTTGAATTCTGATTGTTAGTGTTAATTTGACTTTGTGATGCGTTTGTGGTTGATGGTGAAATAAGTTGAACAGTATACAAATGACGCACAGGTCTGAGTGCGTCAGTCGGAATTGTGTGCATAAGGTAACTATGGAATGCTTAACCCACGAGGCGAAGCCGAGTGGGTTTAGGCTAAATTCCATAGTTACCGCATGCACACTATATTCCGACTGACGCACGAAAAGACATGTGCGTCATTTGATTTATAGAATGGGTAATTTTCTTGTCAAAAACCCAGTTTTCTATCGTGTTACCCGATGACAAAATTACTGGATGCATTTCCTTTTGGCTTTCCGTAAAGGGCATGCATACCCGTACTTACGGTTTTTACTGGATGCATGGCCAGCCATGCATAAGTTTTTACTGGATGCATGGCCAAGCCGAGTGCGCGAACGCTTGCTTTAGTGCGCGAACCTTTGTTACAAGTACGCGTACTCTTGCTAAGTGCGCGATAACATGTTTACCACTGTGACTCAGCGTGCGGCCAGTAAAAATGAACACATAGCTCTCGACCAATCAGATCGCAGGATTCTCGCTACCCATTCTATAATAGTATTTGATAGCTAATAGTCTTGCAATGTCCATTACAGTCACTTCAGCTATGACATATGCTAGGTCTACGGTTCATCGTGTGTGAGTCCTGAAAAGGACTGTTGGAATGAAAGAGGACGGACAGACGGAATGAAAGAGGACGTCGAGTCCTTCTCCTTGCCCCACACTCTTCTCTGGCTCACAGTCCTTTTTATTACTACACACACTCTAGAAAGAATACTCTCGCTCACTTTCTCGCTTCTTCCTCTTCTATCATCTCATTTCCTCTCTCATGCCAACAGTCCTTTTCAGGACTCACACATATGAACCCTAAACCGAGCATATGCTATGTACAACACCATGCAAACTTCTTCCTCCAAAGATCACTTCAGCTATGTATCTTCTTCTTTTTTTTTAATCAGTGATTCTTGCATCAAATTGTTTTTTTTTTGTTATAATAGACCAGTTGCCCTTCATTAACAAATATTATAATTCTTATGACTCTTGTCTAGCATTCAGGAGGTCGTGGGTTTGAGTCCCTCTGAAGTGTGCATCCCCATGATTATATCCAACTGATGAGTATTTTTCTTTGTCTTGATGTTCTCTCCTGGATAGAGGGGAAAGGAGGAGGAGGATACGAGGATGATGACGATGACGACGACGATGACATCCAGATCATTTCAGTGGATCCGCCAAAGAACGCTGCAAATCCAGGGCAAGTGAAAATCGAGAAAACCGCCGCCGACAAAAAGCCTGTTGCTGAGGACATCAAAGAAGAACCATCGGCCTCGCAAGACGACGCCATCAGCAAGAGGACGTCGGAGCTCGCGATCTCGTACAAGGGAACCGCCGTGAAGGAAGAGAGCAAAGATGGAGTGAAGGTGGAAACAAAAGATGAGCCTAATTCTGAAGAGACTGATGACAAGAAACTGGTGAAACCAAGTGAGTATCCCTGCTTAGAATCGATGATGTTATCATCGCTCAGGAGTACAGTAATTTTTTTTTTTCTCAATAGTATTCTTTGGACCAGTGAAATCATTTTGTAATAATCAACAGTTCGTTGTATCAAGGTTCGAAACACTGTAAAGTGCAGAAAAACAAATAATAACAACTTTGGGAACAGGTAAAGTACTGGTACTGTGCTATACAAAGAATTTGTTTTGGTTCAAGTAAAAATGAGAAAGTACATTTAGTTTCTCATCTGGATTTTAGGAGAGAGGGAGTGCAGGAGGTCCTTAGTATTTGATGTCTAACTATCTTTATCTAAAGATGCATGAATTAGCATAAATGATAAAAGAAGGGCAAATAATAACTCTACAGTTTTGTAGATGACGTAGCAGGTAATGTGTGTGCCAATTTTTGTCGCGATTGCAAAGTTGACAGCTGATATCGGGGGGGGGGGGGGGGGGGGGGGGGCTTTGGAGGCAAACGGTGATGTGCATGACCTAAGCTCGACAAAATTGTTGAGGACATAAGTTTTGGATGATTCTCTTATTCCTATGTCTTTGAAACGACATTGTCCGTCCAAGTGTATTCACCGGTTTAGAAGGAAAGTTGAATCTCGAACTTGAACTGACATAAGAGATTCCCATGGGGCAATTTTTTTTTTTGGTTTTTTGTTTTGTTTTTTACGCAGGAGTCATCACAGGACCGCGTGCCAGGAAATCCACCTGCTCCCGAAGGAAGAGACTGCGTTACCATGGCAGCCCTGGTGCAGCATCACAACCGGTGGATGAGGAGGAGGAGAAGAAAGAAGGTAATAATGTTAATCAATTTCACAATTACAGTACTATAAAAGCATGAATTTTCACACAAATCATTTTTTGTGCTCTTCTGGGTAAGATGATACTTGTGTGGTTTTAATTTCACAGACAGCCACAGAAGATGATGTCTTTGGCAGCACATATTGTATTGGAAGGGAACTGGTCCACGTAATGGCAACAAATTCATCCATGCTACAGGACTAGTGAATGTGAAGAAAACTACAGATATCATACCGTCAAAGTGGAGAGTTTTGCAGTGTGGAAATTTTTGCACAATTCTCGCAACCAAAAAGCAGTGCAAAATAGAGAACACACAAATTGTTTGCCATGTTATGTGTTCCACTGATAAATGTTTTTATTCCGTGGAATGAAAATTATGCAAAATTCCTCTTACCCAGGCCAAGCGCAAAAAATTACTTTCGCAAAAAGAAACAACTTTTACAGTAACAATTATACCCGTGCAATAGAACTTACCTTAAAGTGAAAGATATAAGATAATTTTGCACATAACAAGGAAAAGATTCACATGCTTTTATTGTCGTGCCACTTTCTCATCGTGCAAGATGCCCCCAAATTTTCACACCACACAAAATTTCCACTTTTGTAGTAATTGCTTCATAATAAGCATTATGTTGATAAAACAGGTGACATAGATTTCACACAGACAATATCTAGACAAGTGTCTGATAAATGTAACCGACACGGGTCCATTATTTTACTTGCCCACCAGAGAGTTTTACTTCCCGTGGGCAAGCAGGCAGCATCTTGTATTGATGTGATATGATGAAATTAACACTGGAGGAATCTTAATGACATTAAAAATGATACATTTATAAGAACACATTTTGAAATTAATGTCATATTGTCATCTTATTCACAGTGATTATCAAGGAGGTGTGGATTGTGATTTGGTGTTACTGAGAAAGAAAAATGAATAAACATTACGATAATTGTGTCTGTGAATATAATCTGTTTCTGCAAGAGAGGAGAAAAGAAATTTGCCCAAATCTTGATTGGCTTTTCTGGTTCTGATTGATGATAATGATGATGATGATGATGATAATAATAATAATAATAATAATAATAATAATAATAATAATAATAATAATAATAATAACAGTAATAATAATAATGATAATGATAATGATAATGATAATAATAATAATAATACTAATACTAATACTAATACTAATACTAATACTAATACTAATACTAATACTAATACTAATACTAATACTAATAATAGTGTATACTTCTATAGCGCAACAGTCTATCAAAAAGATGCTCATGGCGCTTTTAGTCTGAAGGTTAGGAAAAGAAAGAAAGAAAGAAGACAAAGAAAAAAAGGAATTATAATATGACATCTTCACTTTTTTTATTGTGTTTTCCCGAATCAAGTTTTTGCTTTATCCCTTTTTATTAGGCATTTTGCTGTATATTTCCTTCTTTTTTGTTTCCCCCAAGCATTTTACTCATTTCAAGCAACACTTGGCAGTATATCCAACCATTGCGTGGCAGTATCCGCACTTGTCGACTGAAAAAAAAAAAAGAGAAAAAATTGATGCTGTTAATACACTGTTATTTACAGCAAGCATTTTTGGACCTGACTTCTTACTTTGTTGTTACAAAATGCTGTTATATGTGACCCTGCACCACAAAACCAACAAAAAGTTGTCAGACATGGATTTTTAGTTACGAGCAGATCCTGAAAGAGCAGACTCTAAGCTTTTAAATGATGTATAACTCGATTCAAATGGACTCCCCTAACCTACATGTACCTAAATACTGGAAAGATAGCACACACTCTGGAAAAGTGTGAACTGAGAAAGCAGGCTCTGAAGTACAGAGTCTATTCAAGTGTTTATAATCTCTACCAAGCCGTGCTAGCTGTGTGAAGAAAGGGACAAAACACAGGATGTAAACCACTGGAGCAACAACAATGAAGAGACTATCAGATTAAGCTGAAATTGGGCGTAGTCTATTAGCACATTCTGTCCATAATTAGCACCAACTTTCAGAGCAGTTGGCATTCTCCATTCAAAAGTTATAAGACGAGAGTAAAGAGTGTACAAAGGATTTGAAGAAGTGAAACAGGGCCTCTAAAGACATACGTGATTATTCTACTCTCCCCCAAAAAGGTTTGTAGAAAAACTGCTGAAAACACACTTTCCCATTCATGTTATGATCTCAAACTAAAGAAAAATTCAGAAGGATAACTCTTTCAGAAAATATGAAAAACTCAACATTGACTTGATTGATCCATTTCACCTTTTTTGAGTCCTCACATAAAATCAAGGGCCCCGACTTTTTGTTTGTTTTGTGATGCACGGTCACATATATGGTGTTCATTATAAAAGGGATTTACTCTGTATTTGTGTTGTTCAAATTTTCAGCGAAAGTGGATCTGCCGGCGAACACTCGCAGCCTGTTTGGAGAGAAGCACTGCTACGTCATGGACGCAAAGAACATGGGAAACTTGGGAAGATATCTGAATGTGAGTGCTGTGGAAAGTTCTTCCTACTTGTGAGATCTAGAATATTTGTGGTTCTAAAGAACATTCAAATCTTTCCTTTCAAGAAAAGGTAGCAATGTCATATACTAAATAAAGTGCAGTCGCGTTTTCATGGGTCGGAAAAAATTCTTATGAGATATGACAATCTGTCCAGGCTTTAACCCAAATGTTTATTTTTAGCAAAGTCCAAAACAAACAATTTTTTTCTGAAATATATGCCAATCCCCATAAGACTGACTGTCACTTAAGTTTCATTGGTCTTGATTGTGCTGTGCTTTTTGTTTTGAATGACACACACATGATATGTGATAAGGCAGGGCTCGACTCTAATGGTGGCCAGGTGGCCCAGGGCCACCAAAAATGAAAGTCGGGCCACCAAATTTCAAAAAAGGGCAAAATTGGTGGCCCACCTCGGGCCACCAAAATTGTTTGAAAAGTATGTCAATAAATTCATAACTTTTTGCGCCAGAAATTAGCAGTTAAATTTGTTTAAAGGATGGATGAAAAGGACTGAATGAGTGCCTGAGAGTGAGTGTTGCAAGTTTGTTGAAGTTTATTTATGAGTAGATATGTCCAACTTCTAATTCTTACTATCATAAACTTAAATATTTGACTCATAAAAAAAGAAGGACTTTTAATGTTTTTTATTGTTCTTTTTTGGGGGGGACACCAAATTTTTCTCTTGGGCTACTAAAAATTTGAAATTTAGGATTTTGGTGGCCCCATCGGGCCACCAAACAAAAAAGTTAGTGTTGAGCCATGGATAAGGCTTCTTTTCTTTTCCCCCCACAGCATAGCTGCAGGCCAAACCTGTTTGTTCAGAACGTCTTCGTGGATTCTCATGACCTGCGGTTCCCTTGGGTAGCATTTTTCGCTGCTGAGTAAGTCTGATTCTCTGTTTTTATGTTCTCTGTCGCGCTGAAGTTATGGAAATAAACAATTCCAATTATGCATTCATGACCTTATCTTTGTTATTCCTGTGTGCACGTAGAATTTGAATATCACCCAAGTCAATGTCTTTTCCTTGGTCCTGTCAAGATCGACTAACAGGGAGTCCACTGTTTAACCACAAAAAAAAAAAAAAAATACTGGGGAGGGGGCTTTTTGGGCCCCCCCTTGACATTTTTCACGATAAATCTGTAATGTAAAAATCTCGCGCCGCAACGTTTCATGACTTTTTTCTTTGAAGTCTTGCACAACTTTTGAGACTAAATTCGCAACACCCGAGCACGTGGTTCTGAAGTTATGTAATATTTTGTAAGTGCATGTCAGACCCGAAATTGCTTGATCCAGGAATTTTCATGGATTCTTGAAGTATTTTTCATCTTTTGGCATGCAGTATATGGTCAACGAACTTGGGGTTCAAGCTGTGCATATTGGAAGTTTACATACTAGCACTAACGCGCATGCTCTGCTCGGGCAAGGCGCCATTCAATGACGTAAACAAAAGGCTTCTATTTTGGGAAATTGCGTGTGTGTAAGAGTGGAAATGAGATGCTGGCATAACAGAGGTCTGTGCTCTCTGAGTGCTTTTCTAGTTATAGTTGTTTTCATTTTATAAACAGGAGTGCTCTGTTGTAGAGTTGTATTGCTCTTACCATTTTTGTGATTATTTTACATCTTCATCTTCATCAGCTACATCCGAGCTGGAGTGGAGCTGAACTGGGATTACAACTACGAGGTGGGATGTGTTCCCGGGAGAGAGATTAAGTGCTTCTGCGGTGCCACAAACTGCCGGGGCCGGTTACTATGATATCAGCATCCTCCCAAGAGCGACGTTGTCATCATATTTTTCTACATCATTTTGACCCCTTGACGCTATACAGTATTTTTTTTTTTTTTTTCAATGTGAAGATTTGTTTTGAATCCATGGACTGGAAAAATTGATGTACATATTTCGCAACAAGACCGAACATGAGAATTCATTTCTCTCTGTTGTGTGTGTGTGTGTGTGTGTGTGTGTGTGTGTATATGTGTGTGATTTGCTGACAGCTCAAAGTCAAGTGGCATTCACAGACTTTTCTGAATTTGTCTCATTTCATATCAGTAGGCATTCCCTGTAAGGAAAAGTAAGAGAAGTCTTTAAAAGAACAGATTTTACAGGTCTCCGTCCGTCCAAAAATAATTTCTGAAACTACTCAACGAAAAAAAAAAAAGTTTTGTTATTTTCAAATGTGTTTTCCAAAGACTCCTGCAGTAGGTACCTTCTCCAGTATTTTTGTTTGTTTGGTTGTTTTTTTTCAGGGGGGTGATACTTGGACTTTAATTAAAGAAAGTTATGTTCAGTGCACTAATTCATTGTGATTATAGTAGCATAGTTACATTGAATGTTGGGGTGGGGGGACATAAGGGTCTTACAAAAATGACAGTTGTAAATTATCAACTAAAACCAAGATTTTGATTATCCTGTGTATACACACACGCACACATGCACACACACAAAAAGGAGTAGTGGCAAAATAAAACAGTACCCCCTCTTCTGAAGCCCACTTACACTACACGATATGACTGGTCGCACAACTAGAGATACGAGCCGGGTCATGTGACCAGTCGCAGTCGCATGACTTGAGACCGCACACCATACGATCAGACTACACTGCTAGGCTTACGACCGTCCTGGCTTCGGTACATTTATACTGTAGCCTGACTGGCTGAAAGCCCATGACTGGTTGTGAGAATGTGAACTGCCCAATTTGTACTAGAAGCATTGCAACCCAGTCGCACTACTGTAAACTGGCAGGGCAGGTGACGTCACACATCCGGTCTTATGGTTGTACAAGTGGTCAATTGTGGCAAAGTCGTGTAGTGTGCAGTAGACTTTACTTGCCAAAGTGGCTGCTACCGATTTCTCTATTTGATGAAAACATTAAACATTGAAATATAGACTTTAGTGTTTTTCTGTGTATGATTGTAGTGGAATTTTCATTGTTGAGTTCACTGTACTTGGCAAAAGTCAGCTTGGGTGCCTAGGGGCATTGCACTTTGCGATTCTTGTCGTTCCTCAGGAACAGTTAGCCAATAGGATCGGATAATCTTGAAGATGGTTGCTTCGATTGAGGTCAGTATGAGTAATATCTAAGTAACCATTGATTTTTGTGCTTTGCCCAGAGCGACATCACAAGGTTTATTGCTACTTTGTCTACTATCAGATGGTCTACTTCCCAGTTCGTCTAACACCACTCGGCTAAACTCTTTTGGTCTACTATCAATTTCGTCTAATGCCCGATTGGTCTAATCCCTACTTGGTCTAATGCCCAGTTTGGCTAATTATCGTTTTGTCTAATGACCAGATGGTCTAATTGTAATCTTGTCTCCTTGGATTTTTCCCACTTTGTCTAATAATGTGAGTATTAGACGAAGTGGGCATAGCCCATCTGGAAGTAGACCGACTGGAAATGATTCTAAGTAGCTATTGGACTAAATGGTCAATAGACAAACTGGTTGAAGACCAAATGGGATTAGACCATGTGGGTTGAAACAAAATGGCTATTAGACGAAGTGGGAGTAGACCAAATGATAGATCACCCATTCCAACACATGCTGGCTATACTTATCAAACATTATTCATGTCTACATGTAACTGACCTACCTCCAGTTAAAAGTGTGGTGCATAATTAAACATGTTGGTAATTGGCTGTCTTTGCATTTTGAATCAGACCGAAGTAAAAAATGGCTGCCTCAGAGCAAGTCACAATCCTGGATGGTGCTGGGCTATAAGCCTTACTTAAAGGGCAAGTTCATATTCACAGACATTTTGGTTGAGTGAATGCAGCTTTATGTAGAAGAACACAGTAATGAATGTTTGAGGAAAATCAGACAATCTTTTCAAAAGTTATGAATTTTTAAAGTTTCTGCTCACTCACAGCTGGATCAGAAGACTACTATAGCTTGTGATGTCACTTGTATACAACGATATAAGGAAAGTATAAAGAAAATTCAACATATTTTCACTTTTCTTGCAAAAACAAAAGAACACTCGACTTCTTTCTTTCAGAAGGCAGGGGGAATAATATCACCCTTTAACATACATCAGTAACAAGTCGAAGAAATGTGCACTTATTCAAAAAGTAAAGTTTTGTGAAATTCTCTTTTTATTTTCCTTATATTGTTGTATGCATGTGGCATCATACACTCTAGTAGTCTTCTCATCCAGCAGTGACTGCGCAGATACTTTAAAAATTCATAACTTTTGAACAGATTGTCAGATTTCCCCAAAACTCTTCTCACTGATGTGTTCTACTAATATTGTTGCATTCACTCAATCCTCATGTATATGAAGGTGGACTTGTCCTTTACCTCTGTCTGTGCCATGGTGGAAACCTCATGTGTGCCACATTATTCTGAGACATCAATGTAGTTATGCTTTGAGAAAACATTTTGTTTTTTAAATCTATGCACCTTCTACAGATTTTCGTTAAGCTTGACATATAGTGAGCACAGTTGTAGAGAAAATGCCTAGCTTTGCGCTGATGTAAATTGTATGACAAATCTATGATTGTATTTCTTTCAGATGACCAATAACAGCAAAATACTGTAAAGGCACGACTGTTACACAGAACACTGTGACAAAACAATGACAGAAACTTCGAATTTACACCCAAATCCAGTAGGATTTTGTGCACAGCAGGGTGCTACCTAACTTTATTTTACCACTTTCCCAGTTGAGCAAGCAGATTTTCAAATTTGTTGCAAAACACTTGCCCAAACATTAATTTTACTTGCCCGGAAAAAAGTCCAAAATATAACGTAATAATATAGAAAATCATGTGTTAGTCCAGGTCTTTTTGCATAAACAACACACATTGATTTGCATTCATAAACACAAAAAATAAGAAACTTGTTCCAATCGAATGTTGCCATTGCATGGCATTGGGGCTTCTTCACATAAGTGTTGGAAAGTTGCTGAAATGAAATATAAAGTGTTTTGCATCACTAAAAAGCCATTATCTATGGGCATTTGTATGGTTGACATTATGGGTTCGTTGGGGGGGGGGGGGGGGGGGGGGGGGGCAATATGTGAATAAACGGTGACTTTAAAAACTTTTTGCTTGCCCAGTTCGGACAGGCACTATTATTGTTGAAAGCCACTTAAGAGCGTGTGCTTTCTTTTCAATAATTAGATAGTGTAGGAGAGTCCATTTCAATTGGGCTATACATTATTTTAAAGCTGAGAGTCTGCTTATTCAGAATCTGCCCTTACTAAAGATCCAAGTCTGACGACTTTGTGTTGGTTTTGTGATGCTGGGTCACAAATATTTCTTTGTTTTTGACCCCGATATAGCAAGAATCCTGATAAAAGAATAGTGATCACTTATATATACGAGGATTTGGGCCTCGGGCATCACTGCATTTGAATGAAAAATTGGAAATTTAAACATTTTATGTACTAACTATTAAAATTGTAAGTTTAGAGGGAATGACATGCTCACTTTGCCATTTGCATATTCATATTGACTGCACAAGAAGTGTTTACCCCCCCCCCCCCCCGAAAAAAATGTTACTTCAAAATGTCATAACTTCCTTATTTTTAATCCGATTTCGATCAAAATCATACTGTTGAACCCGTAATAATTTACTCTTTCTTGTCAGACTAACTTATATTTGGGCTGGATTTCCCCTTTAATACTTCATTGTTTTTGTGCGCTGATGTATAGTGAGGAAAAATTATTTAACAACTCGTGTGTCATGGTTTTTAAGTCCTCAATTTAACAAGGTTCTGCTGTTTAAAGAGGTTGGACGTGACAAATCTTGTAACAAGGGGGTTTTCTAGATCCATGCTCTTTATATTTGTTGTTGTAGTTTTGTTTTGTTTTGTTTTTGTTTTGTTTTTTGCCCTGAACCCTGATATATTGAGAAAACTGATATGAAGCCTACAGGATGGGCTGTCATATTGTGGCGGGTGTGGGAAAAATGGGCTGAAATGTGTAAAATAAATGAATATGGAAATACTGACTGTCTAAAAGGATCGTGAAGATAACTTTATTTGTGTTAATTTATGTCTGATGAATTCAGGGATTTGTGTATGTGAGTGTGTGTGTGTGTCTGTATGCTTTTATCTTGGCAAAAAACTAAAGTAGGTTCACTCCCCTGGATCTGTCACCGACAACCACCCTCATAACTTAAAAGGATCGTATAGTTTTGGTTGAGATTTAACTTCAAGTTTCTAACATTTTGTGGTGAGATAATGAGAAATCTGTTATGAAATATGAAAGAGCGTGTAAGTTCATTTGATAAAAATTGGTTTTGAAATGGCTCAGCGAGATATCCAAAACAGAGCGACTATAGTAAGTGTGGGACCCTCACTTTATTATGATCGCTTTGTTTTACTTTTTGTTTTTGGATGTTCCAGTCATTCCAAACCGGATTTTCATCAATATAAAGTTTTAATTCCTCTGAAAATGGTATGCTCTGTACTATTTCATAAGTCATCCCTTTAATGTTACCATATAAGAATTCACCCTTACCGACTCGTTTCCCCAATCGCGACAACTCCTTGTTTGTCCTGACGTTTTGGCTTTGAACACTGTGGAAAAATGACAGCGAGATATACGACACAATGAACAATAAATACATAATTTGTCACTATCTTACAAATATGTCTTTGGGATTGTACTAGTGATTAATTTTTGCTGTCAAGAAATGGCAAGTTCAACATCACAAATCACCAATTGTGGCATTGAAGAGGGACACCATTTTTTTGTGTATTGATAGACATCTACCTATGTTTTCATTGGTTACCAAAAAATGTTGTGACCAAAATGTTTGAAAGCTGCTTTGTGCATTCAAAAATAGTAATAAATGCCCCAAAATCATTGTAAAAAGACCTGTGCAGATTTCAGCACATTTGAAATTGTGATACAGGTGTGTAAATCATATTGAGTGCCAAGACACAAATAGGGGGATGGCTAGTAACTAATCAGTGGGAATGCTGGAGGATGATTGTTCCAATCCTTGTGGAATTCATTTAAGAGTACTTATGAAGAGTTTGTTCGCAAAAACCGATAAGTCCATATTTGCCAAATGGAAATATTTGCGATTAAAGGTCAAGAAAAATAAAGAGGAATAGTAAAAACAATTTTGGCTTCTTTTGACCATAACTTCAAAATATACCCTTATATGTGGTGACCAATATATCATTTAAAAGGTATTATTTTGTACTTTATGACAGAGATTGTACTTCAAAATCTCAAAAATGGACTTATCGGTTTTTGCGAACTAACTCTTCATATCTTTTGTTGTGTGAAAATTATTTGCTCAGAATGGTCTCATGTTCAAGCAGTAATAATCATGCAGTTCAATGTTTGCAGGTTAGCATGCCTGACAGTGGCTTGTTGTTAAACTGCACATAATTTGAATATGAGATCGTTCTGAAGCAAATAATTTTCACACAACGATAGACTTATAATGTACTCTTAAATGAATCGCCTCCCTGAATGAATATCACAAGAATTAACAATCATCCCCAGCATTCCCACTGACTCCCACTGATCAGTTACTAGCTGTAATAGTAACAAAAGGGTATACAAAATGTACCTCGAAAAGCTTTTCTTTTATTGGTAATAACCTTGAAAATGCAGCTGAAAAAAAGCTCAATCAATTATCCATATCTGAGTTGTTACTGAGACGGAGTTTACCTGGATCTCTCTGGAATAAAAGTCGGTATACCGATTTTTACTTTAGATCTGAAAATACAAATGTACTCCAAAACAGCTTATCTCTCGGCAATTCGCGTCAGCCCGGTAAATTTCTGGGTAGCCTCTTTCGATATATTGCAAGCAAATATGCAATACTGCATGACGGGTTCTCAAACCCTTACCAAAACTATGTTTTCACTTTTGAAGAGTGCAGCGTGTACACTAAACACACACGGCATCTACACGGATCAACACTGATCAACACAGCATCTACACGGATAAACATGGCAGCTACACAGCAGCCACACGGATCCATCCCCGCTTGCTCGTGTAACACGACAGTCCCCTGATGATGCCAGACGTTTTTGACCTCCAAAAGTTACCGTGTTGGCCTCCCGTATGTCCAAGAATACCCAAAGCATCAACACAAGATCTCTTCCCGGATCACCGTAGATCAGATCCCGGGCGATCTGGCATACACTGGAGCATTTGAATATTTTAACATAAACAGAACCAATAACTTTACATGTATAATGCCAAATGAGATCCGAATAGGATTTGTGTGTGTGTGTGTGTGTGTGTGTGTGTGTGTGTGTGTGTGTGTGAATCGTGACTTTGAAATGCCTGCTAATAGAAAGTAACATTGCATTTTTTGTAAAATGAAAATTTACCTCAATCTTGCTTGAACGAGTAGTGGAAACCCGTCCGTCCTCTTTGATGACGGCAGTTATCTCAACTGTCACTTTGTTTCGAGAGGTGAGGTCCTTGCCTACCGCAGCAGCTTCCCCCAGAGTATGACATCCAATATGGATCCATCACTTTCTATTTTCATCTATTTTCTTTATACTTTGCTGTCTGTGCAAGGTCCCCTGCCTATAAAGAAAGCAGGGGAAACGAAATGTCAAAACCGAAGATTATAATATCATTACTCTAACCAAACGATAAGTACTCTCAGTTCAAAAGTTGTATTTAGATATAAGTTGACAACTTATGGTGGGTTTTTTTTTTCATACAAACATACAAAACAAAACCAAATTAACGCCATTTGGATGTAAAGCATCTAACGTCATTCATTGGCAGATGTAAAAATGAAGCAAATGTCCCAAGAAACATACAAAAAATATATATATAGTCTCTTATAGCTAGACGGTGGCAACTATCTAAACGTCATGTATTCATACATGGTCAACCTACATGTTTACGATCTCAAAAGTAGGCACCGTTGTTTCAAGCTCAGCAAAACTATTACTAAAAAAAAAAAAATAGATAGAAATTTATCTCTGAACTGTCAAATTTCTCTAATTACTATCATGGGTCATTTTATGTAAAACAATTGTTGACTGCAATTCGTTAATCGGACGTGAACTCCCGTTCACCGAGCAAGATACACTGTACATTCGTTTCCCACATCAGGTACTGTACTATGCACACCTGAC
The DNA here is from genome assembly GCF_040938485.1 of Diadema antillarum. Classification (NCBI taxonomy): domain Eukaryota; kingdom Metazoa; phylum Echinodermata; class Echinoidea; order Diadematoida; family Diadematidae; genus Diadema; species Diadema antillarum. Next base: position 172,370 of record NW_027272613.1, on the reverse strand, counting down.
ATGTATTGTAGGCCTATGCATTATTGTAATGGATGACTGATAAACGGTACAGAATATTTAGATATGATGTTTACCTCGACGAGTTTTCATGATTGTTAAATACCGCACACGTAACTTGTCCAAAGTGACGTGAGCACATAGCCCTTTGGCGCTGTAAATTGGAATTATGTTTACGTGTCGGCTTTTCTTTTTTCTTTTGACGCGATTATGTTGTAGGGTCCCTACCCATATTAAAGGGACATTTTAGACGATTTTCATCATTTCCCATCATGTAATACATAAATCGACAACTCCATGTATAGATTTGTGGAATTTAGTGTGGTTCTTGAGCAGAGAAACGATACTTTGAAAAACCATCTAGGCTTAAACAACAAATTACACTGAACAAGGATGATGACATAGGAGGTTCACATAATATTTCGGAAATGTAGCAGTGTAATTCCATTACAATACCGCTTGCTTGCGAGTTCACCTGTGTATAATCGTTGCATGCCTTATTCTATTGCACTGCTTTCTCGAGCCCCAACTCATGCATTCTTATGGTGACTCTGCCATGTCATCATCCTTGTTCATTGCAATTTGCTCTAAATGTTGAAAATATTCTTATTCTTCATCACAATTATCACAAATGCCCGAACTTTGTCCTTAGTATAACTAATCTATAGCTGCTCAATAGGCGTTTTCACATCAGCCCGATGTTTCGAAATAGCGCGCTATTTTCTGACTTGGGAAATTAAAATAATGTGAAAACGCCTATTGTAAAAATCTGAAAATCATCCGGAGGTCTCCTTTAAAGGGATCGTATAGTTTTGGCTGACACATAATTTCAGGTTTCTAACATTTTTGGTGAGATGAACAGAAACCTCATATGAAAGATGAACGAACAAAAACTACGCCATTTTCGAACGATATTTTGCCGGTAGAAAACTGCACAAAATAATGGTTTGATAGTGTATTAAAAAAAATGTACTCACTTCCGTGATGTCTCCACACATACTTAATCGTCTTTTGAGGGGAGCTCCTCTTGCCTCGGCGACTGAAACCAGGGGCGGATCCAGGAATTCTGTAAGGGGGGGGGGGGGGGGGGGCGTAACTAATTATTTTTGGTACCCTTTCCGGGTTTCATTTCATTTTTTTCTTTTTATTTCTTTTGTTTTTAACGAAAAATAAAAGGGGGGCGTGCGCTGGTTGCGCCCCTCTGGTCGTCTATCAGCTCATTCTCTACATCAAAGATGCTCACTTTGGTGAAGATCTACAAAACGCAGTAAAAATCAATGTTTGGTAATGCAACTGACCCACACATAATATGCATCAAATGTAATACAGTAATCGGAACTTTTTTTTTTTCAATCATTGCGACATTGTAATGTTATGCCTTTAAATCATGCATCTTGCACAGTCTGTACTTACTAGTAGGCCTTATACTGACATGAAACATTAATTGCTAACTTACCTTACTTTTTCCTGTCAGTCGTATTGTTTTCCGGACTCTCTTGAAGATTGGTAATGATGAGTCTCTGTCCTGATTCACTTTCCAGCAGACTCCTCGCCTGATCTGACCCATAGTTATTAACGTAACACTGAGGGTACTCTTTTCCCCTTTCCATCCCCTAACCATGTATAACGTTCCCACCACAAATTTGCTAACATTTCCTCGCCTGGTCCTCTCTTCGAATTTCTGCACAATGTACACTTTTCGTGGACTTGCCATGTTGAAAATCTCATATTACGTGCACTGTTTCCACTATTTATAGACATTGAACTTGAGAGGAACCGCCTTCTCCAATGATTAACATAATGTCAAGATGTCTTTCACGCTCACGCCTTTTTCAAAATTATGCGTGATCGAAAACAATAACAACAAAGCAAACGAAAACAAAGAATATAAAGGGTACATTCTGGACATGCTCTAGTTGAACCAAGGAGGTTTGAGAAAATGGAGTAACAATTACAGTCTCATTCCCTTTGATCCATGCTCCATGCCGCCACTCAGAAATATTTGAAGCATGTGCTAAACTGGAGCTGCCTCACAGATAGAATAGGAAGACAATTGATTCATGTGGCATTGCATCATGACTCGTCACTCTCAAAGGAAGATGTCTTTATGACAGTAATTGCGCAGCTTTTCGCCGTCCCTTCTTAGAAAACAAGCGGCACATTAATAGTACAGGCACGGGGATGTGCGAATAAAAATTGTACAAAAGTTGATGAAATGAAAATCAAAATAACTCGTTTTTTAAATGACTTTACACTAATCTAACATAATATAAAGCACTATACCAAATCAGTTTGATTTGTCGCAAGCGATTGGAAAGATGATAAAATCGGCTTTGTAGTGAGAGTACAGTTTCAAACATTTTCACGACATACAGCTTAGGTTTTCTTTTTTGCACATAATCTAGAACGGGATTTACTTTTGTTTCATGTGGTTTATTAAGAGAACATTCATTCTATTTGACAAATAAACAAACAGAATATAGACAATATAATGTTAGAGTCTAAAATGAATCTTCAGATTGCTCAAAAAAGACGGTGGCATGAAACCCTGATCATCAAAGGCACAAATGCACCTGTGGAATTCTTTTTGTGCATCAATAGAAAAATGGCAGCTGTTTGAATAATTACAGCCAGTTGGAACTCCATCTCTTAAACCTCCTTGTTTGAACTTGCACTTGTTCTTTACTTCGCCTTTTTGAAAACAATGTTATTCAAATCACAGTGAGAGAATGCAAGTACATACCATGCAATGCAGATGTATCCTGGGGCCTGTTTCATGACAAGTTGTCATAGATGTGACAAGGTACTGCAATCCTTGCATTTGATCAAGGAGGTTGAAGAGATGGAGTAACAACAGAGTTATTCCCTTTTAGTCCATGGGCCAAGACCCGAAAAATGGGTTAATATTGGTACCACCTGAGGTGGCAAAACCTTTTGGTGTCATTTTGTTTGTCGGACATAGATATGCTTATCAAGCTATGATAGCATTTCCAAATGAGTAGCTTAGTCATAATAAATGAATTTTTAACCAATTTGGTCTCGTTTTTATATCCCTATACTTTTGAATCAAAACTAACCGCTATACAAAGAAGAGCACTGTCTTCTGTATGTCCACAGGTGTTCTGTTGTAAACGCGGTGCGCTTAGTCTTTATCCAGAACAATGTACCGTTATCATATCTAAAGTTCCTAATAAAAGGGATTATCTGTACTGTTTTTATACTACCCTCTCAACAAATACATCAGTTTTAAACAAAAATCCCTCTGTCCATTTACAACATTGTTTATCATAATGCATTGTAGTGTACCGGTACATTGTTTTTGCATTATCTTTCATTGTTGGATGGAAATAAACCGACGACAGGGGGGGTGGTATTAGCGTTTTCACCGTCGCGTTTGCACCGGAAAATGACAAATAATTGGAAAATACGGTAAAATTCACTAGGAATTGCTTGTTTGTTGTTGTTGTTTTTAGAGAAAGGGATATACACTATATTATAAGCTTTGGATATTCCCTTCGCCGTCTTGAATATTAGACTAAGCGCTGTGGACATCATAACCTTTGGATATTCGCTTCGCTGCCTTGAATAAAGACTGAGTGCACCGCGTTTACAACAGAACACCTGTGAACATAGAAGACAGTGCTCTTCTTTGTATAGCGGTTAGTTTCGATTCAGAAGTATAGGAATATATCAACAAGACCAAATTGGTTCAAAATTCATTTATTATGACTAAGCTACTCATTTGGAAATGCTATCATAGCTTGATTAGCATATCTATGCCAGACAAACAAAATGACAGCAAAAAGGTTTTGCCACCTCAGGTGGTACCAACATCTGGCCTGGCCCATGGACTATTTGATCTATGTTCGAATACGCCGTCGCTCAAAAAAAAAAAAAATTGAAGCATGTGCCAAACAGGATCTGCTGCGCCGATACGAAGACAATTGACTCGTGTCTCATTGCATAATCGCCAGCCACTTTCAAAGGAAGATATGTCTTTGTGATTGCAATTACTTTTCGCTATCCCTTCTTATAAAAGCTAGGTGGTACCAGGGAGGTGTTAGAAAAGGAGAGACAACTCTTCGTAATTCATGCAAACACATGTTTTGGTTCAAAGCGTTACAATGGGATGTCTAGCATTCCACTATACGCCAGCTTTGAAGTCATGCTCTGCACCGCTCTAGTTGCAAGGCGAAGTTCGGAGACGGAGAACGCATTTCACCTTTCTTTGAATTACAAGCCTTATTTCCCCCGTAAAATTTTAAATGAAATATTCGAATTGATTAAGAGTAGTTTAGGAAAGAATTCAATATTATAAACATGTACTTCTAGTTTCTTCGTAATGTGCAAATTGAAATGAAATGAAAATTAGGCCATCTTAAAAACCTAATCTTTTTCTATAATGCGCACATTTCCGCATGTTAGTTTTCTATCCTTTAATCTGGGATATTTTGATCTTTTAAATAAAGTACGCCGCTAAAGCGCGAACCATCGTGCAATGCTTTTAGACTATTTGCTGTTAAAATTGTCAGTTTTACACTGCATTTTGATTCGCTGCTGCAATTCAAGGTACACAAATTCATTGTTGCCATCACATTGAAAGAGAGAGCGAGCGAAATGCAGTAGGGGCAAGTATTTCTAGATGTGAGAGCGCTAGTCCCGATTATTGATGCTCTCTTTTGTCAAAGCACCTGATTTCCACCTGTATGTGGATAGTTAAGCGCATAACTTCTCGGCGGTGCCGCGCATGCCTTCAAAGGAGAGCAGGAGTTGTCTCTCCTTTTCTAACACCTCCCTGGTGGTACAGACACGAGGATGAGCGAACAGAAATTGAGGAAAAATGCTGAAATGAAGATGAAAATTACTCGACTGGGCATACGCGGGCACTAATCTGATTATCTATCAATAAAGAATTATACTTGAAGATTATTACATGTTAGTTTCGTTTGGGTGGGTAAATAAAATAAAAATAATAAAGAAATGATAAAACCATGCAGCTTTCCAGGATATGGTACAGTTATAAACATTTTCACATAAATCAGCTCTGATTTACACTTTTGCGCAAATTTCTGAACGGAATTGACTTTTGTTTTACATGCTTTATTATTAAGTGAGATTCCATTTCATTTAATGAATAAATAAGCAAAATATGGCCAACATTAGGATAACGTTCAAAATGAATCTTCAGGGGGGCATTTCATCAACGAGTTCGTCGGAGGTTTTCACCGACAAATTTGCCTATCAGCCAATCAGACGCAAGGATTTCATTAGCTTTTAACAGTTGTCAGTGTAAATCCTTGCGTCTGATTGGATGATGGCAAATATGTCGGTGAAAACCTCCGACGAACTCGTTGATGAAACGCCCCCCAGATTGCTCATCAAGACGGCGGCTTGGAACGTCGATCATCAAAGGCATAAGTGCACCTGTGGAACTCTTTTGTACATCAACAGAAATCTGACAACTGTTTGAATAATTGCAGTCAGTTGGAACTCACTGTATAAAACCTCCTCGATCTGATTGGCTGAGAGTAAATTTGTCATAGAAATGTGGCAGCTGTCACTGATGATAAGTTTTATGAAACAGGCCCATGACTTTCATCTATGTAAAGTAGCATAACCACCACGTTGGTATCAAAATAATAATAATAAAAAGATATGACACTGTATCCCGTTCCGTGTCTCATACTGTTTTGCTCGCAAAATCTGGTACCCCCTTATCCGACACCCTTTAATCGGACACCCTTAAATCAGACACTCGTGTTAATCAACATTTATGTAAATGTTAAAAAAAATCTGTTCCCATTCATGTTACCCATGTTAATGAACAGAATTGCCGCGTACACATTTCCGTTAAACGAGTAGACATTTCTTTTAACGGAAACTTGATCTATACTTATTGCTTTCATCTTGATAGTGGGAATCAATATATATTCTCGGGAAATTTGTAAATGCCAAGAAACAATAAACGGTAATGTTTCTCGTTTCAACATGATATATGCAATAAATGATCAATGTGTCGCTTCGTCACTGCAAGTACACGTATGTGCATAACGGATCACATTCCATTAAGATTGCTTTCGTTTCGAAAACCCGAATTGCAATCGGAACCAAAACTATACCATTCCTTTAAACAAAGAGGTGACTCTCACATTAGCTGTCTTGACACAAACGCCCTTCCGACTCACAAAGATTTGTGTTTTTTTTTTTAATTCGCTAGAAACTGTACATGCTTTCCTGCTGTTTATGCAATGTCCTGACTTCCATGTTCTACCCTTCTAATGACCTGTAGCAACCGTCCTCATTACGTCATCGATCCAGCTACTGTACGTTGGACGCGTACTGACACATGACAACAATGTATAGGTATCTTGCATACGCTGAACACTTAAAATGCCACTAGTGGTCTGCATTGCCTCGATTTCCACGTTTGCCCTTTTAATGGCCTGCAGTAATTCGTCCTCTTTACGTCATCAATCAAGCAGCAGGGAAACAACAAAAAATAATAACGAAGACTTATTGCGACCAACAAATCTTTGTGCCTGCAAAATACGTGATGTATGTTCCTGTGTCTGTGAACGAGAAGTCTTCATAAAAACTAAAATAACTACGCCTACTTTCAAGTCCTTCGTTCATTTTCTCTAAAATTGTGATTATTTTGTGACAATAGTTTGAAGAAATAAAGCTCCTTTTCTTCTTTTTTTTGACATTTTTGTTATACTGTGTTAAGGATCAAATCGAATGATATTGTCACTTGTGTTTATATATTGTGATACCTGGATATATTATTTCTTTTTGTATTAAGAAACAAAAACACCAAGAAATCGTGTGTGTGTGCATGCACGTGTGTATTCGTATGTTAATGATTTTAGATGTAAAAACCAATACATGATTATCCTTTTTATATATTCTAGATACATTGTATTTTATATAAAATCTGAAAAAGAAAATTGTAACAAGAGTATGTTCGTGGGTTATGTGAGTATGATGATTTATGCGTGTGTGTGTTTCTATTTCTTTCTTTTTTTCCAGTTGGGGTGGGTTACACGTGCGTGTATGTTGCTTATATTTTTATGCCTCCGCTACGAAGTGGTGCCGGAGGCTTAATGCTGTCGGTTTGTCCGTCCGTCCGTAATCAATTTTGTGGACAGCGTAACTAAAAAAATCCTAATGAAACTTTGCGTGTTATGTATGAGTACGCAAAGTTGTGCCAACTTTTAGTTGCACATGCTCAAGATTAAAGGTCAAAATGTCAAGGTCAAGTGCTCAAATTTCGCTTCAATTTCCCCCATAGCCATGCAATTCCCAAAGGTATTTTCTGTAACCCTATTCCTCCCCCGACGTTTCGTGTGATTATTCCGCAACGCGTGATGCTCTCGCCGCGACATGTTATGACTTTTTTTCTTTCAAGTATCGCGAACTATTGAGACCAAATTAGTTGTTCCCGGGCATACCTTTTTGAATCCACGCCCCTTTGAAAAAAAATTCGTCGATCCAAAAATTGCTCAAAAACATGATTTTGTGTACAAATCCAATGTAAATTGTGGTTTAGCAATTGATTATTTAAAAAAAAATATTTTTTAACTTTCAATGGCTGATAATGATCTATTTTAGCCTGATTATGTTTTGAAAAGTTTCTGCGACAAAAAACAAAAAGAAAAAAAACAAAAAATACATAAGAAATTCAATAAACAAAAACAATTAAATTCGTAAGAAATAATTATGAAGCCGTATTTTTGCTTCAATATTATTGTTGACTATTTTGAAAAGAATATGTTCATCAAAATCTAGAAGCCCTGGAGCTATATTTTTTGATTTATAGGCAAACAATTATTTTTGCATGAATTAGCATAAAATAAATAATATGAAATACATAAATTAAGATATGAAAAATCTACACTGCAAAAAGTCCGGTGTTAAATAGTGAACACCGAGCTGGTGTTAAATTTTCGGTGCTCATTTATGGTGTTAAATTAACACCCCCGGGTGTCATTTCCAAATTTTAAACTGTTTTTTTGAAGAGTTTCTTAGTAACTGCACTTCTTGTTGATTTTTAATTTAAGCAAGACGATCAAGAATTTTACATTAAAATACTAGATTTTTGAAAAAATGTGAAAATAAATTTACACCAAAGTAACACCAGCTGGTGTGGTTTCTTATTGAAGCTGGACGGGTGTTAAACCATTGATATTAACACCAATAAATATCAAATCAACACCATGTGCTGTCATTTCCCAGTACAGTGTCAAAATAACACCAGGTATAGTGTCAAATTAACACCACGAAGTGTCAGGTGAACACTTTTCAACACCATCACAGTGCATTTTTAACACCTGTGGGTGTGGTCCTTTATTGAAGTTTGATCGGTGTTAGATTTAACACCCGTGGTGTTAAATCTAACACCGATTTTTTTACAGTGTACCTATACAGTCTTTTAAATTACATTGGCCTCTACCTTAGTGCAAATTTTCGAGAGGATCTCGCGATCCACGACCAAGATCCAAATGCCCCCCCCCCCCCCCGTGGTTTCAAGTCCCTCAAAGAACCTGGTTGGCAGGGTTAAACGTAGTTTATACATGTTACCGTATAAATATTCTCCAAAGAGAGTTTTGAGTCATGAGGTAAAAGGTCGAAGGTCAAAGGTCTAGTCAAAATTGTGAAATTTCATGTTTTATTTCTCCATATCTTTAAAATGGTTCAAGGTACCTTCATGGAACTTAGTCTATATGCATGTACTGACTGGCAGTAATTATCTAGGGAATTTGGTCATCATGGATCAAGGACCAGATCAAAGGTCACCGTCAGCTCCTCAAGATATCACCACTTCCCTCATAATTATGCAATACCTGCAGGATTTTCCTTGAAACTGGATATATACATGTATTACCCAATAGAGATTCTCTGGGAAGTTTCTTGCCAAAAGTCAAAGGTCAGGTGAAAGTGCTCAATTTCAGTTCTTCCTCCGTATCTCGAGAGTGACTCAAGGTATCATCATGAAACTTAGTACATATTTATGCATGTTCTGCCTGACAGTGTTTCTTTTGGGAACTTTAGGATCACAAGGTCAAGTTTCAAAGGCCAGGTTTAAATGCTGAAGCTACACTTTTTTTTCTCCATGCCTTGAAAAGTACTCAGTGCTAAAACGTATAAAAGGGTCAAAAGTCAAGTAAAAGTCCTCAAATTCCCGAATACCTGCACTCATAGACAACTTAGTCATTCATCCAATTAAACCTAGTTCAGGGAAAGTGAACATTTAGGAAATCTGTGACAAATCAGTCATTTTAATATTTTGCCAATTATGTAAAACTGTCATCACTCATTATGGAGACATTGTACTATAGACCTATTAGGAGGACCATTAATAATGGTGGAGGCATACCAGTCACCATAGCGACATTCTAGTTTCCTCTATATTTCTTATTTCTTCATGTCTAATTTTATCACATTTCAGTGACAATAACAGATTATAGGAATGAGACAGTTTCGGTTGAGATCGGACTACAGGTTTCCATCGTTTTGTGTGATAGTTTGTTTGTTTTTTTCTTCAGATGATGAGAAACTTTTGCATGAAATGGAAAACCTCTCATGAAACTTGAGAGAGCAAAGAATTCTAGCAGGAATTCAATGTTTATTCAATGAAAATTGTTTCTAAATGGCTCTGATATTAAAAAAGAAAAGCGATCCTAGTAGAGTGGGACCCAACTTTTATTAGGATCACTGTTTTTTTACTTTGTTTTTGGATACCTAGTACCTCAGCCAATTCAAAACTGATTTTCAAGAAATAAATGTTCAATTCCTCTAAGAATTTCAAGCTCTTTAACATTTCATAAAGTCATTTCTAAGTATCTTGCAAAAATTTAGAGGCTGAATTCTAGTCTCAACCAATACTATCCATCCCTGTAAAAGAAAAATGGAGTCTTCTATTTAAAGGCATAATCTACCATTTGCAGATGAAACAAAAACCCAGCTTTAGTGCTTCAAAATAGTTCCAAAATGTGAGTTAGGGATAGAAACAACCAGTGTACGAAATTTGAATCAGTATAATTAATGTTAAGTATTGCTGAATATACACGATGTGAACAGTAGTTATAATCAAACTGTTTCTAGACTAAACTATCTACAGTTATGGTTTATTGAGCAAAGTATTGATACCTCCGTATATTTTAGGCTTTAATGCAATTTTTACGTGGTGGGATGTTTTGTGATACAACAGACCTGCACGTGTGCATCAAATATGATATCTCGAACATTTTTAAATCACTGCTCCCAGTGGTAAACAGTACCTTTAAATGCGCCGTACGTCACACACTAAGGAGTTTTCGCTACACGACGCAGCCGGTAGTTTAGCGTGCCGTGTGCAAAATTTGTTTCTGCGCATGATCAGTGCCGAGAAACGCCCAGTCGCGTCCTGGGGAAGTTTACAAGTACATGTACGATACTCGGCCAAAATACTAAGTAGCGTTCGGTCTCGATGCTGGGCAGGAGGGAGCCACCCACCCATCCAGCCAACCAGCCAATCAGCGGTCTTGTCCACACGCCTGAGCCGCCCTAACAGGAAAGCGGAACTGCCTAGATATGGGGACGGGAGTACGGGGACTATCACAGCTGATTGCTGATTTTTACATTTTGGTTATTGCTCTACTGTGCTGGGGTTCAAATTCAGTAATATTGTCACTGTGTATATGTACCATAGTAATACCAGAATATATCATCATTTTCTGTTTTCAAAAAAAAAAAAACCCAAGTAATTGTGTGTGTTTGCGTGCATGTGTGTATTCGTATATTTGATACATGAAGATACCTTTTTATCTATTCTAGATCTATTGTATTATTAAATCTGAAACAAGAAATACTGACAAACGTGTGTGTGTGTGTTTGGGTTATGTGGGTATGCGTGTGTGTGTATTTCTATATGTTTTTTGTTTGTTGGATTTTTTTTCGTTTCGGGTGGGTTACACGTGTGTGTATATACATGTATGTTACTATTTTTTTTATAAAGTTCATATTTCTTTATTTTTAAGTTTTAACACATGTCAATGATAATAATTAAAGGGATAAGATAGTCTCGGTTTAGATGGGACTACAGGTTTCCAACGTTTTTTGTTTTTTTGTTTTGTTTTTTTTTTGATAATTTTTGGTAATGATCGAGAAACCTTTTTTGAAATGAGAAACCTCTTTATGAAATTTGAAAGAGCAAAGAATTCTAGCAGGAATTGAAAGTTTATTCGATGACCATTGGTTTTGGAATGGCGGAGATATTCAAACAAAACGATCCTAATGAAAGGTGGGAACCACCTTTAATTAGGATCACTTTTTTACCTTGTTTTTGGATATCATAGACATTTCAGAACCGATTTTCAACAAATGAACCTTTAACCTTAGAATTGCATGCTCTTTAACATTTTCATAATGTCGTTTCAAAGTATCTTGCAAAAAGTTAAAGGCTGAATCTCAATCTCAACCAATACTATCAATACAAGTAAAAGAAAATGGAGTCTTCTATTTAAATGCGCTTTATGTCACACGCTAAAGGGTTTTCGCTACAACACGACGCAGCCGGTAGTTGAGCGTACCGTGTGCAAAAGTTGTTTTTGCGCATGATCAAATCGGAGAAACGCCCCGTCCTGGGGAAAACGAGTACGATACTCGGCCTAAATAGCGTTCGTTCCCGATGCTGGGCAGGAGTTGTGAGCCAGCCAGCCAGCGGTCTTGTCCCCACGCCTCCGTCCTAACAGGCAAGCGGAACTGTGAAGTATGGGGACAGGAGTCCGAGTACGGGACTATCACAGCTAATTGCTTCCGCATATTCTCGGTCTTCCAGTCTTTTAGCGAAAACTCTTCAGTGACACGTACTCCTTGCACGGAAAAGCGAGACCTCCTTTAGACATTGTTTCATTAGGAACGAGCCACGATTAAAAAGAGAATTGTGAACATTGTTTAACAGTGTGACCTCAGGATGTTGCGAGGTCTTGGATCTTGTGTACGTGGTTTCCTGTCACGAACAGCTATAGGGCATCCGGATACCTTACTTTTTTGGATTTTAAAGGACAAGCTCACCTTCATTGATTGAGTGAAGACGGCAGTATAGTAGAACAGATCAGGGAAGAGTTATAAGAAAATCGGCAATCCATTCGCAAGTTATGGATCTTGAACTGCTGGATGAGAAGACTACTACAGCAGTCTGGTGCACGGGCATGTGTCATATGTGTAGAACAATTTAAAGAGAATATAAAGAAGATTCGACGTATTTCACTTTTCTCCCCTGGTAAAAGAACACTTGCCTCTTTCAAAAGACAGGAGTAATAACATTATCCATATGTCTGACAAGTCAAGGGAAGTTGCTTTTTTTTCAAAAAAAAAATTGAATGTTGTGAAATTCTCTTTATATCTTCCTTATAATCGTTCTACGCATGTGACATCATAAACTGTAGTAGTCTTCTAATCCAGCCGTGGCTGCACAGAAACTTTGAAAATTCAGAACTTTTTTGAACTGATTGTCCTATTTTCCCCTAACTTTCATTGATTTTGGTGCATTCACTCAATCCACGTCATGTATAAGAAGGTGGACTTGTCCTTTAAGTTCACGTCAAAAGGGGGTGACATATCCTATTATGGTCTTACTATAAACTAGAAAAAGGACAGCCTTTGCGTGCTGATAACAGTGACCTTCTTGAATATCACACCACTCTCATGATACCAACGCAGATGGATACGTAATTGTTTTCAATATCTGAACTGGGACAGGAAGGAAACTCCTGGGCCCCGTTTCAAAACTTGTTATCAGAGACAACTGCCACATTTCTAGGACAAATTTTCTCCAAGCCAATCAGGTGCAAGGATTTCAGTAGTCTGTAACAACAACTATCATGACTATCACAACTTGTCACTGATAACAAGTTTATGATACGGGGCCCAGTTCCTCAGCCACTTCAGGCACCATTTTATTATTTCAACCCGTCAACGCTCTTGTGCTTAAAGGACAAGTTCACCTTCATAGACATGTGAATTGAGTGCGTGCAGCAATGTCAGTAGAACACATCAGTGAGAGTTTGAGGAAAATTGGACAACCCGTTCAAAAGTTGTGAATTTTTGAAGTTTCTGCTCTGTCACTGCTGGATGAGAAGACTACCACAGCTTGTGATGTCACACGTGTACAATGATATAAAGAATACATAAAGAAAATACAACATATTTTCACTTTTCTCTCATAATAAAAGAACGCTTAACGTGCCTCTTTCAGAAGACAGGAGGATAATATTTCCCTTATTGTTCATTTATTTTCCACATCTCAATAAAAGAATCACATGTTGGCAAATGACAAACATGAGACACATAGGAAATACAAAATATACAAAAAAAATGCACATTATTACATAAAAGACATATAAATAACAAAGTAATGAGTGGGGAGGAGGCTACATAGGCCATTGGCCTTTCGAGGTAGCTCTCCCAATCAAACAAAGTTATCAGTTATCACAATATACAAATAACAATAAACAAGTACACAATTCAAAAAGACAATGTAGAGTGTAGTAATTTCAAGTGGATGGCTAGCAGTGATGGGGAGCTCATCAGAATGAGATTGAAACATTTATTTCCAATAATATAAAAGTAAAACTACATATATATATATATATATATATATATATATATATATTGCATAAAACATCATCATCAAAGAACGAGCATCCCACACACACTGCCAAACCTATCACTTGAATTATTCATTCTATACATTTATCAGGCTTTTAATAAATAATCCCTATATCTACGTTTGAAAGACTTTAGGGTAGGTGATTGTCGTATTTCTAAAGGCATTTCATTCCACAATTTGGGTCCGGTATATTTTATAGTTTTACGAGAGACAGCACATTTCAATAACGGTAAATGAATATTTTGAGAGAATCCAGTATCATAATTATGAATTGATGCATTATACAAAAAGATTTGATTAAATACAGGTGGTAAAAGATCATGATAGAACATATACATAAAAGATCCAGTTTGCAATTTATAGAGTTCAAGCGTGAGTATATTAAGCTTTTGAAATAAAGGTGCACTTGGAGTTCTTGGATGGGAGTGAGTAATAATGCGAATGACTCTTTTCTGTAAAACCACTAATTTATCTGAAAAAAATTTGGCACAGGTGCCCCATATCAAGTTACAGTATGTAAAATATGGTAATATCATAGTATTATAAAGATTTGTCAGAATTCTTAAAGAAACAAAATGTCTCAGTTTACTGAGAACACCTATAACTTGAGAAACTCGACAAACAATGTAATTTACATGAGCAGACCAAGACAAAGTGTTATCAATGACCGCTCCTAAAAACTTTGTCTGTTGCACCTGATGTATTTGCATATCATTTATATATATTCTAAGCACATTAGGATCAATTCTTCTTTTTTGTTTTGTGAAAATAATATAATTTGTTTTCTTGATATTAATCAATAATCTATTGGTAGTAAACCACAAACTAACCTTAGGAAGTTCAGAAGTCAATATATGTGATATATCATTCATATTTTTTCCCGACAAAAACAGATTTGTGTCATCAGCAAATACTATAGGACATATTTGTTGACTAGCATATTGCACATCATTAATGTATAACAAAAATAAAAGGGGTCCCAAGATAGAGCCTTGGGGAACACCAATAAAAATATCAAGCATTGAAGAATATGAGTTATTGATATAAACAAATTGTTTCCTATTCCTTAAGTAACTATGAAACCATCTCAAAACTGAACCTCTGAATCCATAAAAGTAAAGTTTTTGAAGGAGAATAGTATGATCTAAGCTATCGAAAGCTTTTGATAAATCTAAAAAAAAAAAAAAAATGCCAAGTGCGATATCACCATTTTCAAAAGTATTGCTAATTCTATTTATAAACTCAAATATAGCCATATAAGTTGAACGTCCAGAACGAAAACCAAATTGTTTATTATAAAGAATATCATTTCTTTCAATAAAAGACATCATTCTATTATATACCAATCTCTCAAATATCTTTGAAAATGCAGGAAGAACTGATATTGGCATATAATTTGAACATTGAGACTTATCTCCATTCTTATATATAGGGAGTACTTTAGCGATTTTTAATATAAAAATAAAAAAATATATATAATTATTTCAGTGACAAGTCTAGGAAATGCGCCCTTTTTTCAAAAGATAAGAATATCATGCATGTGAAATTCTCTTTTTATTTTCACGCATGTGACATCTAACACTGTAGTAGTCTTCTCATCCAGCAGTGACTGAGTAGACACTTTAGAAATTCATAACTTGTGAACGGATTGTCTGATTTTTTCCCAAACTCTCACTGATGTATACGTGTTCGACTAATATTGCTGCATTCACTAATTCCACAGAATTGTGAACTTGTCCTTTAAAGTACAATTCCGCTGTTGCATTATGCTGTAGTTGACTATATAGTAGACAAAGTATAAAATTACCAAAGATAATAGAGGAAGTATCATTAAAATCGGGGTCAAGACGAGGAAGTAGTTGAATCTCGAAGTTTTCTTTCCTTTTCCTTTATTAAAGGGATGGTACAGTATTGGTGGAGCTGAGGGTTTGGCTTTTAACTTTTTGCGAGATACAAAGAAACCACAATGAAATAGTACAAAGCATACCATTCTAAGAGGAATTCAAAGTTTATTTGATGAAAAATCGGTTTTGGAATGGCCGTGACATCCAAAAACAAAGTAAAACAAAGCGATCGTAATAAAATGTGGGTCCCACATTTCATTGTAGGCCTATATCCCTGTTTTGGGTATCTAAGCCATATCATAACCAATTTTCATCAAATAAACTTTAAATTCCTCTTGGAATTACATGCTCTTTAATATTTCATAAGAGGTTTCTCATTATCTCACCCAAAAATTTAAAAAAACCTGTATTTAGGTCTCAACAAATACTACACGAGCCCTTTTAAGGAACTTTGATCATAGTGTTCAATGTCGTTCAATACCTAACCTTTGTAAAGAGGACAATGCCGATATAGATGCGGAATTCGCAATCTCTTTATTGATTAATTTTGTTTCTCTTGCTTTTCCAAGCTTTTGCACGCTTTGAATTAATTTGTTTCTATAGGTCCTGCTTGGAGAAATAAAAAAGAAAAAGAAATAGAAAAACAAAACCAATCTTAACGTTTCACATGTTTCAATAATCAACGGCAACTCTTTTGTATGCTTTGCGTATTTCCTTATCCGTGTGTTCGTATTAGTCGCAACTCGCCAGGCGAGTAATGTCTGTACATATAAGTGGGTATATTGTTGGAACCACTGAACTATAAATGTAATAGTGGAAGGGGCGCTGTGCGCACTTAGCGCACACTACACACCATGCACTATGGGTACAAATTTTGAAGTCAACGGAAGTGCTGGCCGGTGGCGGCCATTTTGGGACTTTGATATGGGGCACCAATAAGGTGCCAAGTGTCACTTGGCTATTTCGTTACGAAATGAGTAATTTTGTCTATAAAATGGCATTTTGAAATCAGTCATTCCGCTGAAGAAATGTCAATTTTTTCACAAAACCAGTTGTTTTGCGAGGACATGTTCATTTTGTCGACTAAAGAGCCATTTCGTAATGAAATAGCCCATGCGATATTTGGCGCCCCATAATTTACACCAAAGTGACTTTCCACTGATAAACGCACGCTTCTTCTGCGTTCCCTCTGCACAACAGCATCGTATAGTAACGTGGGCGGGGCCTAAAGGTAGAGTCCTAAAATGGCAGCGCCAACTAAAGCAAAGTTCTGGCTTCAAGCACTGCGCGTAACGTCACTTCCACAGTAGAGTTCAGTGGTCGGAACGTACCTTTAACTGTTTCGCTGCATATTCTCTTCTGTGATTGGCTGAAGCAGCTTTATTGTCTTCTAATTTGCATATCGGTACTGTTGGCCTTGTTTATCTGTCTCCTGGTAATGTTCTTATAAAGTGAAAGCAGTGATTTTGCAGCCATTAGAACGAAAATTGATTTCTTCAGCTGTGTGAGGGCCCCTTGGTGAGTACAGTTTTCCACATTATATTTTGTGAACCGTCGCTACTTTTTTAGGAGAGGTGCTAAATCGAAAGTAGAGTATAGCATCTAAAGCAGATCTGAACTTCAAAGTCTAAAACAATTTCTATTTTGAAATGTACATCTTTGTTCTTGGAGTGGAGTTATTATTAGGATGATTTATTAATTTGATAATTTGATGGAAAGTTTCTTAGCACCTAATCTCAAACATTCTTGTTTGCAACTAATGCACTACATCTGATGGCTTCAATTTTTTCCTCTTTCTTATAGGTTTTTGTTAATAAAGTCATATGAATTATGTCTCTCGTTCTGTATATAACTTGTGTATGTATACAGGGGTGTCGGGGGGGGGGGCTGCATGGGGGAATGTGCCTGTCAATGAAAATATTGGGGGAGGGGTGGCAAACATCATTTTGTTCCCCTCCCCCCAATAATTCCCGGGATGAGAAGATTTTTCTTGCCTTTTTGATAGAAAACTTGTCAAATATTTCACCCAAAATGTACACCAGATTTCTGTATTTCAATTCTGAAAATGCAAAATCTCTCGCGTGGGATACCCTCCCCCATTTGGCCATTTTCCCATACACTTTCTATGCGCTTTTAGGATGACACATTTCTTTTGATGTTTCATAAAAGTGTGCACCAGATCTTTCACTTCACTTGAATAAAAATTGCAAGAGTTCCTTCGGGTGGGAGGGGATATCTTTCAATTAACCCTTCCTCCCGTCTTTTTTCCTTCATAAATTTAGTAGGGCCCATCTATACTAAAAGTCTATAAGAATTGACAGCTTCCCAAATTCCATTCAAAATGTGTTTACGAGATCATTTCATTTGAAGTATGAAAATGCAAAAGCTCCCTCGTATGCAAGAGCATGAATTCTGGAGGGGAAGGGGCAAACATGTCATTTTGTACCCCAATAATTCCAGAAATGAGGAAAGTTTTCTTGCTGTTTTGATAGAAAATTGTCCAAATATTTCATTCATTGTGCAACAAGTTGTTATCTCCCTCGCGTGGGAGGGGGATACCCCCTCCCACGCCCTCCCCTGTTCAATAGGACCCCTTTCATATCGTTAAAACAGTTCGACGCCGCTGTCTAGGACCCTATGATACAGGTCACAGTTCGTTATTCCGAAGGTTCGTTAATTATTCCGAAGGTTCTTTAGCTCGAAGGTTCGTTATTCCGAAGGTTCGTTGATCTGAAAATGAAACAAAGCTTGTTATTCCGAAGGCTCGTTACACACCCTATTGCATGTCGAATCAACGAACCTTCGGAATAACGAACCCTATTTCATTTTCGGATTAACGAACCTTCGGAATAGCGAACCCTATTTCATTTTCGGATCAACGAACCTTCGGAATAACGCCACAACTGTTCGGATTAAGGAATCCTTTTTCGTTATCGGATTAACGAACCTCTAGGTGGAATTTGTGTTTTTCGGATCAGCGACTCTTCGGAATAACGAACAGCGCCCTATATATATATATATATATATATATATATATATATATGTGTGTGTGTGTGTGTGTGTGTGTGTGTGTGTGTGTGTGAGAGGAGGGTGTGTGTGGGTGGGTGAGTGGGTGTGTCTGTGTTTAAACTTAGAAGTCTGGGTGTCTATAGAAACGTATCAAATACATCAGAACGGGAAAATCGATATTTAGTGACTTAAGCTAGCTGTAGTCTTGGCAGGGTCTTTAAACAATAAATTGCCTGTTTAAAGAAATAAATTATGTCATATCACTTTCAAAACGATAATGATATTATGTAGACATCTGTATGTTTCTTCTTGCTATGTGTTATACTATCTTGCCTGCAAATATCTGCTGTATTATGCTCAGCATCATCGAGCAGCGTAAATACACGTATAGTTTGCCACTTGCATTTTTGCATTTTATTCAAGATTGAATTGAATGATACATCCGGCATAAATTTGATAAACAACATCTTCAACGATGTGTTAATTTCTATATGGCGAGGCCGTACTGTAGTCCTCTTCAGTGTGCTAAAGATTGAAGTTGAGCCGTCTTCTTGTACTGTGAGAGTGTACACTGTAAAAACATCGGTGTTAGATTTAACACCATGGGTGTTCAATCTAACACCGATCAAACTTCAATAGAGGACGACACCCACAGGTGTTGAAAATGTATTGTGACGGTGTTAAAAAGTGTTCGCCTGGCACTTCGTGGTGTTAATTTGACACTGTGACTGGTGATATTTTTGACACTGCGCTAGAGTTAATTCAATAATGACACCGTATGGTGTTGATTTGATATCAGTGGTGTTAACTGCAATGGTATAACACCCGTCTAGCTTCAATAGGGGACCACACCAACTGGTGTTACTGTGGTGTAAATTTGTTTACACATTTTTTCAAAAATCAAGTACTTTATCGGAAAATTCTTTATCGTCTTGTTGAAGTTCAAAATTAACAAGAGGTGCAGTAACTAAGAAACTATTCAAAAAACAATTTTAAATTTTGAAATGACACCCGGAGGTCTTAATCTAACACCATGAATGAGCACCGGAAATTTAACACCAGCTCAGTGTTTCATATTTAACACCGGACTTTTTGCAGTGTAAAAATCCACTCCAGGCAAAAAATGACGACAATATTAGAATCAAGTGAAAACAGAACAGCCAGGTTTGATCAAGGTTTCATAAAAACTAATAGAAAGAGGAGGTTGTAAAAACAGTTGGTAGTCTTTCAATTGTCAACCAGCTACATGTACCGACGAACTATAATATGCCTGCTAATCAGAGCGGAATTGCAAGTCGTTTCATATGCATGTTACTAAAATGAGAGTGATGGTACAATTCCCAAGGTTCGTTAATCCGAAAGAAAAATCTGCGTACTATAACGAACCTACAGAATTGCGAATCTTATTTCATTTTCGGATTAGCGATCTTCTGAATAAGGAATCATTTTTAATTTTCGGATTTTAACGAACCTTCGGGATAACAAACTTTTGGAATAACGAACTGTAAATGGTAAATGGTTGCCGAAATTACACAGTCATGATTGACATGTTAAACAGTTAAGTCTATTGTTTTTTGGTTCTTCAAATATTAATCACGCATAACTTTAATGGCTTTACCTTAAAGGCTCGATTGATCATAGTTCAACGGCGTAGCCAGGATTTCATCTTAGGGGGGGGGCGGTTAGTCTGCGAGGGAGCGAAGCGACCGAGCCCGAGCGAGCGTAGCGAGCGGGGGGGGGGGGGGGGGGGGTAGGGGAGGGTGTGGGAGGGGGGTTTCCCCCCTCCCACGGTAAGAACTTTTTGCATTTTGATGTTGTAAATGGTGCAATTTGATGCATGTTTTTGCGCGTTTTATCGACGTGAAACAGTCCCACTTGTTCATGGTAGCAGTTTATTTTGACGTAGATTGATATTGAACAATTTGCCTATAAAATGGAGTAATTCAGATACACTTCTTGTATTGATTCTTTTCACTGAATATCATGAACGCGACTGAACCCGAGCGAGCGGAGCGAGCGAGGGGGGAGGGGAGGGTGTGGGAGGGGGGTGTCCCCCTTCCCACAGTAAGAACTTTTTGCATTTTGATGTTGCAAATGGTGCAATTTGATGCATGTTTTTTGCGCGTTTTATCGACGTGAAACAGTCCCACTTGTTTATGGTAGCACTTTATTTTGATGTAGATTATTATTGAACAATTTGCCTATAAAATGGAATAATTCAGATACACTTCTTGTATTGATTCTTTTCACTGAATATCATGAACGCGACTGAACCCGAGCGAGCCCGAGCGAGCGAGGGGGGAGGGGAGGGTGTGGGAGGGGGGTGTCCCCCCTCCCACAGTAAGAACTTTTTGCATTTTGATGTTGCAAATGGTGCAATTTGATGCATGTTTTTGCGCGTTTTATAGACGTGAAACAGTCCCACTTGTTTATGGTAGCAGTTTATTTTGATGTAGATTATTATTGAACAATTTGCCTATAAAATGGTATAATCTAAATACACTAGTCTTCTTGTATTGATTCTTTTCACTGAATATCATGAACGCGACTGAACCCGAGCCCCCCCCCCCCTCCCACAGTAAGAACTTTTTTCATTTTGATGTTGCAAATGGTGCAATTTGATGCATGTTTTTGCGCGTTTTATCGACGTGAAACAGTCCCACTTGTTTATGGTAGCACTTTATTTTGATGTAGATTATTATTGAACAATTTGCCTATAAAAATGGTATAATCTAAATACACTAGTCTTCTTGTATTAATTCTTTTCATTGAATATTATGAACACGACTGAACCCGAGCGAGCAGAGCGAGCGAGGGGGTAGGGGAGGGTGTGGGAGGGGGGTTTCCCCCCTCCCACGGTAAGAACTTTTTGCATTTTGATGTTGTAAATGGTGCAATTTGATGCATGTTTTTGCGCGTTTTATCGACGTGAAACAGTCCCACTTGTTCATGGTAGCAGTTTATTTTGACGTAGATTGATATTGAACAATTTGCCTATAAAATGGAGTAATTCAGATACACTTCTTGTATTGATTCTTTTCACTGAATATCATGAACGCGACTGAACCCGAGCGAGCGGAGCGAGCGAGGGGGGAGGGGAGGGTGTGGGAGGGGGGTGTCCCCCTTCCCACAGTAAGAACTTTTTGCATTTTGATGTTGCAAATGGTGCAATTTGATGCATGTTTTTTGCGCGTTTTATCGACGTGAAACAGTCCCACTTGTTTATGGTAGCACTTTATTTTGATGTAGATTATTATTGAACAATTTGCCTATAAAATGGAATAATTCAGATACACTTCTTGTATTGATTCTTTTCACTGAATATCATGAACGCGACTGAACCCGAGCGAGCCCGAGCGAGCGAGGGGGGAGGGGAGGGTGTGGGAGGGGGGTGTCCCCCCTCCCACAGTAAGAACTTTTTGCATTTTGATGTTGCAAATGGTGCAATTTGATGCATGTTTTTGCGCGTTTTATAGACGTGAAACAGTCCCACTTGTTTATGGTAGCAGTTTATTTTGATGTAGATTATTATTGAACAATTTGCCTATAAAATGGTATAATCTAAATACACTAGTCTTCTTGTATTGATTCTTTTCACTGAATATCATGAACGCGACTGAACCCGAGCCCCCCCTCCCACAGTAAGAACTTTTTTCATTTTGATGTTGCAAATGGTGCAATTTGATGCATGTTTTTGCGCGTTTTATCGACGTGAAACAGTCCCACTTGTTTATGGTAGCACTTTATTTTGATGTAGATTATTATTGAACAATTTGCCTATAAAAATGGTATAATCTAAATACACTAGTCTTCTTGTATTAATTCTTTTCATTGAATATTATGAACACGACTGAACCCGAGCGAGCAGAGCGAGCGAGGGGGTAGGGGAGGGTGTGGGAGGGGGTGTCCCCCCTCCCACGGTAAGAACTTTTTGCATTTTGATGTTGCAAATGGTGCAATTTGATGCATGTTTTTGCACGTTTTATCGACGTGAAACAGTCCCACTTGTTTAAGGTAGCAGTATATTTTAGTGTAGATTATTATTGAACAATTTGCCTATAAAATGGTATAATTTAGATACACTTCTTGTATTAATTCTTTTCACTGAATATCATGAACGCGACTGAACCCGAGCGAGCGGAGCGAGCGAGGGGGAAGGGGAGGGTGTGGGAGGGGGGTGTCCCCCCTCCCACGGTAAGAACTTTTTGCATTTTGATGTTGCAAATGGTGCAATTTGATGCATGTTTTTGCGCGTTTTATAGACGTGAAACAGTCCCACTTGTTTATGGTAGCAGTTTATTTTGATGGAGATTATTATTGAACAATTTGCCTATAAAATGGTATAATCTAAATACACTAGTCTTCTTGTATTGATTCTTTTCACTGAATATCATGAACGCGACTGAACCCGAGCGAGCCCGAGCGAGCGAGGGGGGAGGGGAGGGTGTGGGAGGGGGGACTCCCCCCCTCCCACAGTAAGAACTTTTTGCATTTTGATGTTGCAAATGGCGCAATTTGATGCATGTTTTTGCGCGTTTTGTAGACGTGAAACAGTCCCACTTGTTTAAGGTAGCAGTATATTTTAGTGTAGATTATTATTGAACAATTTGCCTATAAAATGGTATAATTTAGATACACTTCTTGTATCAATTCTTTTCACTGAATATCATGAACGCGACTGAACCCGAGCGAGCGGAGCGAGCGAGGGGGGAGGGGAGGGTGTGGGAGGGGGGTGTCCCCCCTCCCACGGTAAGAACTTTTTGCATTTTGATGTTGCAAATGGCGCAATCTGATACATGTTTTTGCGCGTTTTATAGACGTGAAACAGTCCCACTTGTTTAAGGTAGCAGTATATTTTAGTGTATAGATTATTATTGAACAATTTACCTATAAAATGGTATAATTTAGATACACTTCTTGTATTAATTCTTTTCACTGAATATCATGAACGCGACTGAACCCGAGCGAGCCCGAGCGAGCGAGGGGGGAGGGGAGGGTGTGGGAGGGGGGACTCCCCCCCTCCCACAGTAAGAACTTTTTGCATTTTGATGTTGCAAATGGTGCAATTTGATGCATGTTTTGCGCGTTTATAGACGTGAAGCATTCCCACTTGTTTAAGGTAGCAGTATATTTTAGTGTAGATTATTATTGAACAATTTGCCTATGAAATGGTATAATTTAGATACACTTCTTGTATTAATTCTTTTCACTGAATATCATGAACGCGACTGAACCCGAGCGAGCGGAGCGAGCGAGGGGGATGGGGAGGGTGTGGGAGGGGGGTGTCCCCCCTCCCACGGTAAGAACTTTTTGCATTTTGATGTTGCAAATGGTGCAATTTGATGCATGTTTTTGCGCGTTTCATAGACGTGAAGCATTCCCACTTGTTTAAGGTAGCAGTATATTTTAGTGTAGATTATTATTGAACAATTTGCCTATAAAATGGTAAAATTTAGATACACCTCTTGTATTAATTCTTTTCACTGAATATCATGAACGCGACTGAACCCGAGCGAGCGGAGCGAGCGAGGGTGGAGGGGAGGGTGTGGGAGGGGGGGTGTCCACCCTCCCACGGTAAGAACTTTTTGCATTTTGATGTTGCAAATGGTGCAATTTTATGCATGTTTTTGCGTGTTTTAACGAGTTGAGACAGTCCCACTTGTTTAAGGTTGCAGTATATTTTTGTGTAGATTATTATTGAACAATTTGCCTATAAAATGGTATAATCTAAATACACTAGTCTTCTTGTATTAATTCTTACACTGAATATCATGAACGCTGTCTGTTCAGCAATCAAACAGAAAAAAAGCATGCACACGAGGGTGTAGATAGGGGCATATCCCCTCCCACACGAAGGTGATATTGCGTTTTCAGACCTGAAATTCAGCGATCTGGTGCAAATTTTTGGTGCAATACTTTTTCATCGAAGTGTTAAATTCACGGAATTTAGCTCTTATTCTGAATGTGCACCATCTGTGCGTATGTATAAAGTCTAGTAAGGTAGAGCTTAGGGGAAGGGGGATTCCCCCTCCCGCTCGCGGAGCTTTTGCGTTTTTAGAATTGAAATAAAGCGATCTGGGTATAGCCACAGTCTATTTCTTTGCATGGCAGGGGGGGGGGGGGGGGAGCAGGGAGAAGGCGTGGGCGAGTGTTATCTCACCCTCCCTTCCGATGGAGCTTTTATCTTTTTAAGGTTGAAATTGAGATATCTCGTATACGCATATTTGATGGAATCAACATTTGGGAAATCACCAAAAAAAAAAAAAAAAACTGATGGGGGGGGGGGGTTGAGGGAGGAAAGGGTCGATTAAAAGGGGAAATTCCCCTTAAACATGAGGGAACCTTCAGTTTTCGGAATATAAGTGATAAGTCTTGTGCACTCAGAATTATTCAGAATTTTTTGTAAATCTAAAAAGTGTACTTAGCTAGGGAAAGAGGCACAGAGGGGGAGGGTTTGGGAGGGGGATACCCCCTCCCAAGCACGAGAGATTTTGCATATTTTGAATTGAAATTCAACGATCTGGTGCACACTTTGAGTGAAATATTCAAAAAAAAATATCTTATTTGATGAAAGGTTGCAAAGGAGACCCGCTTCATGTGCATGCATACAGTATACACGCATTTTTTTTTTTCCGCCTCCCAAATCCCCGGTCCAAATCTTAGGGGGGGGGGGGGGGGGGAGGGGGGGGGGGGGGGGGCGACCGCCCCCATCGCCCCCCCCCCCCCTGGCTACGCCAGTGTCATAGTTATGATCTAATATTTGATGTACGTGTTCGTATACGTCATGAGTTCGACACCCATGAGTCATACAGCCCATTAGTCATAAAGCCCAGCCTACGAGTCATAATTACAGGCCATGAGTTCGACACCAAGCA
Source organism: Diadema antillarum (assembly GCF_040938485.1). NCBI lineage: Eukaryota > Metazoa > Echinodermata > Echinoidea > Diadematoida > Diadematidae > Diadema > Diadema antillarum. The sequence continues at coordinate 146,994 of NW_027272613.1, read as the reverse complement.
AACAAGGTCCACGAGACTGACACATTCAAGCCCCGCGTTGCAATGTCGAACTCATGGGCTGTGTTTACCTATAATGTCCAACTCATGGGCATTATTTGCCTATAGTGTCAAACTCGTGGGAAACATGACTCGTGGGTGTCGGCCTCGTGGGTTGACCCCTAGAGGTCATGCCAATGGCAAGAGAAACAAATCGATATAGCGTATGAAGGATTATGAAAATATTTGTAAATAAATATACATATTTCTTCTCGTCCCAGCTTGACGTCCAACATGGCATCGACTATCAGCATGTGTCTTCTTGTGGTCCATCGGCATCGTGGTCACTCTCCTACCCCCTATTCATGGTCAAGAGGAGGAGGATGACCATCATCATGGTGAGGGACAAGCAAACAATTTTGGCTTAATTCACCATCAGAATGATATCATTGTGAATTAATTATATCATACACATTATAGTAGAACCTCTACTCATGGGGGTTGTGCGTGGATGCGAGTAAGTGCAACTTGCAGCAGATTACAACTGAAGAGTTTGTTCGCAAAAACCGATAAGTCCATATTTGCCAAATGGAGATATTTGCGATTAAAGGTCAAGAAAATAAAGAGAATAATAAGAAAATTTTTGCTTCTTTTGACCATAACTTCAAAAATGTACCTTTATATGTAGTGACCAATATATCATTCAAAAGGTATCATTTTGTACTTTATAACAGAGACCGTACTTCAAAATCTTCAAAAATGGACTTATCGGTTTTTGAAAACAAACTCTTCAACTGAACGTGTTGTCTTGTACCAGAGGTGCGCTCAAGATCTACCCACTTTCGAAAAAGGCATTAGATACCAATTCGATTTACATCCCAATTCATCCAGATTCCCTCCTGTTGCAGTACGCAGACCCTCCTAAAGCTGGTATCTCACTGAGCGGCGAACGTTTGCGAACGTAGCGAATTTGAGATTCGCCAACTTTTCTGACGAATGTTTGCGAAAAATCAAGGTTCGCTTCTGCCATTAGCGACAGTTAGCGACTTTTAGCGATGTTTAGCGACAATTAGCAACACTTCAGCGAATATCTGCGAAAGTGTTTGCGAAACACATAGTCCATGGGCCAAGACCGGAAAAATGGGTTGTTGGTACCACTTGAGGTGGCACAACCTTTTTGGTGTCAGTTTGTTTGTCGGGCATAGATATGCTTATCAAGCTATGATAGCATTTCCAAATGAGTAGCTTAGTCATAATAAATGAATTTTTAACCAATTTGGTCTCGTTTTTATATCCCTATACTTCTGAATAGAAACTAACCGCTATACAAAGAAGAGCACTGTCTTCCGTATGTCCACAGGTGTTCTGTTGTAAACGCGGTGCGCTTAGTCTTTATTCAAGGCAGCGAAGGTAATGTCCAAAGGGTTATGATGTCCACAGCTGTCATGCGGTGCGCTTAGTCTTTATCTAGACCAATGTACCATTATCATTTCTAAAGTTCCTCAGAAAAGGGATTATCTATACTATTTTTATACTACCCTATCAACAAGTACATCAGTTTTAAACAAAAATCCCTCTGTTCATTTACAATATTATTCATTATAATGTATCGTGAAGTGTACCGGTACATTGTTTTTGCATTATCTTATATTGTTGGATGGAAATAAAGCGACATTGGCGTGGTATTAGCGTTTTCCCCGTAGCGTTTTTCGCCGGAAAATGATAAATAATTGAAAAATACGGTAAATTTCACGAGGAATTGCTTTTTGTTGTTGTTGTTGTTTTTAGATAAAAGGATATACACTGTATCATACGCTTTGGATATTCCCTTCGCCGTCTAGAATGAAGACTAAGCGCTGTGGACATCATAGCCTTTGGATATTCCCTTGGCTGCCTTGAATAAAGACTAAGCGCACCGCGTTTACAACAGAACACCTGTGAACATACCATAGAGCTGCATTTTACAGCTCTATGGAACATACAGAAGACAGTGCTCCTCTTTGTATAGCGGTTAGTTTCGATTCGGAAGTATAGGGATATAAAAACGAGACCAAATTGGTTAAAAATTAATTTACTATGACTAAGCTACTCATTTGGAAATGCTATCATAGCTTGATAAGCATATCTATGCCCGACAAACAAAATGACACCGAAAAGGTTTTGCCACTTCAGATGGTACCAATATCTGGCCTGGCCCATGGACTAACAGGTGGCGACTATTAGCGACTGTTAGCAAATGTTAGCGACAATTTTGCAAATGTTAGCGACAGTTTTGTGAATGCTAGCAACTGTTTGCAAATCCTTTGCGACAATTTGCGAATGTTCTGGGACCCAGAAAAGTACCAGGCGATTATGTATAGTCAAACCCATAAAACGAACGTACAACCTTCCACTGAATTCAGATCTCTTGTGACAACCGTTCAAAATGGATTTCCAGTATGTGGAAATAAATTTCTGCCAAGAAGAGGCTCAACGTGCTGCTATCCTTGAAGAGCTGCTTTGCCTGGCTGCTGCTACAGCTATCGTGCAGCATAAGAGAAAGAAGATAAAGAAAAACAAGACAGGAAGAAGAAAAGAAAAGCTGTTTGGGTCAAAGAGTGGTTGATGCAGAGGACAGACTTCGGTCAATATTATAAACTCTTGCAGCAATTACATGATGGAGATGTCAAGAGCTTCAAGAATTTCCTTCACAGAACATTGCCTGTTTCAGGAGCTTTTTTATTGGAACCATATGGTTACTTGTTCGCTAGCAGTGGCGAATCAAAGAAAAATGTTGACGACACCGAATTACGACCGTTTGCAAATTCTTACGAGTTTTTTGCGAATGTTTTCAACTGTTAGCGAAAATGCAAATTCGCAAAGGTTCGCAAAAAATTTTTGAACATGTTCAAAATTTCTTTGCGACAATAAAAACCGTTTGCGAACATTCTTGCAATATTGTTAACGAACCTTTTGCAACCCTTTACGAACCCTGGCGAAATCCCAAATTCGCTACGTTCGCAAACGTTCGCCGCTCAGTGAGATACCCCCTTAACACCTTCCTCTGATCGAATATATAAGAGACGTTTTATCACTCATTTAATTTCATGTCACATCAACGTCAAAGTAAGCCCTATATGCTGTGAAAAGATTTATAAGGAAGTAAATAAATAACCTGTGCCAGGTGATATTGTCAGCCGATAATATACATCTAGCCTTTTACTCAAGAATTCGAAAGCAGATATTTTATGTATTCGCACTGCAGCGCCCTAAAAAAATCAGCCATCAAAAACGGAATACTAATCTTTGTAAAATCGAAAGAAACATAAAAACACCGGGGAAATATCCTCAGCTTGGAATGCTTAGACAGAGTGGAGCATAATGCTTGAATAACGAATGGCTGTTTCTCCTGGCTCTTAAAACTTTGATTATCATATACAGTCCGATATATCCTATTCGTCCTCCCGTTATCCGGATCTCTCTATACTTTCCCGAGGCGATCTCGGCGTGACTTTTTTTCCCCCAATCTAATAATTAGAAGGAGAAAGGGGGGGGGGATTTCAAACTCAAACAGAATTCCTACACAATCTCACATGAATTACATAATGCTTATTCGTTGCATCTATTCTTCAAGTCTACGAGATTAGACAATAAACAATAACCTCAAGAGAATGTTGAATGAGATCGAAGAATTCGTAAGTGCATTTATATCCTTTGTTAAGAATGAACTTCGAAAGGTAGCCTACATCATTGTTCGCTGATGGAACCCGGAAGTGCCACCAGAAATATAAACTCCCTCCCCCCCCCCCCCTCTTCCACACACCACACACACACACACACACGGGCTCCGACCCTGGTCATAATTTGGGATTCTGGGAAGTCAGAGGGAATAGCTTAGATGCTGAAACATCTATCTAAAAGTATTAGGTATTCATAGATGATTGCATTGTTATGATACCATGACATATCCATTAAAAAATAAGATGAAGAAACCGCATACTTGGTAATACTAGAATATGTTCATTTAAGGTAAAATGTTCAAGATACACTTTTGATGCATATGTGTAGGTCAGTTGTATCACAAAACATCCTATATACTATGATACTAGTAAAGTTTTGTAATAGAGCCTGAAATATAAGGAGATACCACCATTTTTCTCATTAAACCATAACTGTAGACAATTTAGTCTGGAAACATTTAATCAGTTGATTATATGACTATTGTTCACATTTTGTATGTTTTACAATACTCGTAACATCGAGTATACTGGTTCAAAATTTTGCATTGGTTGTTTCTATCTCTAACTCGATCACATTTTGGAACTATTTTGAAGCACCAATGCTGGTTTTTTGTTTCATCTGCAAAATAATGGTTAATATGTTTTTAATGTTTTTGGAATAGGTCACTGTTCAACCTCTCTTGGTAACCCGGATAATCCTGCCTTGTCTTGCCAACATATTCTGGAGGTCTGCAGCAGACCGTGTGGTTATTACTACATAACTACTGCTGGAGTCTATACCAAGGTTTGTTTGTTTGTTTGTTCGTTCGTTCGTTTGTTCGTTCGTTCGTTTCCATCTGAGAAGATGGCTGGAGAGCCCATATTCAGCTATGCTGAGCTGGTCTCCCACGGGGTCCAGTTGGATGTGAGGTGGGACCACTTCACAGGGTTAACCCTATAAAGCCCAAGGGGGGGGGGGGGGCACATTGTGCCCCCCTACCAGATTTTCGTTTGCCACTCCTTCGTCCTTAATCCAATTTCAACCAAATTTGGTGACTTTTCCTAAAATCTTATTGCAAACATTTTGATATATAATTTAGCTATATTTGATGTTGCTGGTTGCCATGGCAACCATAAACTGACAACCACGTCAGTCAGATTTTGCATATTTTATCTGTTCCCATTTCATTTAACAGCATTACAGTATATGAAATGGGTGTTTCTTGGCTGAAATTTGTTGAAGAAGCAAAATTTGAAGTAATCAAGGTCCTGGAAAGTTTTTTTTATTATTTCCTTTGTTTTTATGTGATAAAGGCATAAAACAATAGATATAATAGAGATAATAGAAAACAATAGTATTTTCTACAGATTGCCTTATATTTTGAGTTATTTTGATTCCTTCACCCAAGTTATACCTCTAATATCATTAGTTTATCATATTTTCAATTTGCAATCTCAAAATTCCACTATTATGCAAATATGAAATGTCATAACTATACATGTACCCATCCCAAACATTTCATCTCAGGTCTCATAATGTATCACTATGTTGATATGAATAGCGCCCCCATGTGGTGACCTTGGGAAATTTCAAACATAACAAATAATAAAATTCCACTTGCTTATCATTTGTGACAAATATGAAAATGATTTGTTTATGATAAGACATATATAATGGGGATAAAGAAATTATACCGAAAAATCATGTTTTTAGCATATTTCCTATGTATTTCTTTATATATTTGTAAATAGCGCCCTCCATGGGTGACCTTGTGAAAATTCAAATGTACAGTCATGTAGAGTATGAGTTACTCTACCCACATGCCAAATATGACGATGATACATCAAATAATAAAAAAGTTATATAGGGGGGGGGGGGCACAATGTGCCCCCCCCCCCCCCCCTGACGCCTGCGAGGGGTCAAAATAGCTTGGGCTTAATAGGGTTAAACACCCTGCTCTTTGCGATGGATGAATGAAGCGGGATCTTTTACGTGCGTGAGTTGTGACTCTCGCTATGTCCTATCCGAGGGACGTTTGCCTCTTGCTAGAGGGGACGGTATGATTACACACAACATTGCTCGGTCCAGGCTCGGGTTCGAACCGGGGTCCTTAGGATAGTGAGACCGACGCGCTACCGACTGAGCCAACTCACCTTCAGGCTAGAACAAAGCAGGACAAGTGCACTTATCCACAAACCCTTATATTAATGCGCACTTCGATCCTCATGGCTTACTCTTAAAGGGGAATTCATTCCAAATAAGTGTGTGGGTTGAACACTTTCTACTTAAAATTTCAATAGTAAAGTTTGAAGGAAATCAAGCAATCCATAATAAAATCCAAGTAAAATCAGACAATCAATAATCAATCAGTTAATTAATTAATCAATCGATCGATCGATCGACCAATCAATCAACTCTTAAGAAATCTTAAGTTTTGTTAAATCTATGTGCCGTCATTGCTTTATTCTTTTTCAAACGAAAGTAATAAGAAGAAAAATTGGGGTGAAGTGCTTGCGCCCCACCCCTTTAATTTTGTAAGGCACCCCCTCTTTACGAAATTCCTGATTCGCCCCTGCAATTTGAAAATTCAGTCGACACTCCTTTGTGCAAGTAGAAGCCCTATGGTAATGAAAGGCTTATGACAGATGATGTTTCCAAACGCATTTTGACAGGTGTTCTGTGAAATGACGCAGAATGGAGGGGGCTGGGTCCGTTACGGTAAGTCCGACATGGGAAGTGTCTGGAACTACGTCGAGGAGAACGAGGCGGAGGTCGAGTTGGAGATCATCTCTGCGTCCAGCATCAAACAGATGCAGGAGCTGAAATTCACCGAGTTCTACGTGCGGACCGACGTCGATTTCCAGATGGTCGGGGACGACAGCGTGAATCCGTCGAGATTGACAACGCGGACGATGCCGTGGTTGGAAGAGAAGGAGGTGTACATCAACGGATACGCTAACGACCACACCCGGCTGCAATTCCAGTCAAATAGTGGTAACGAGATTTAATTTCACGCAGCATAGCTCAGAAGTAGTAAGGTCTATTTATCATTGTTTATTATCCGAATCTTAAGTTCCACAGCTTCGCTGTTCACTGGGAACCACATTTCAAAAAGGTATAGAAACCCCAAATACCATTTTCTGTACCTTATTAAAAAAGGTTTTGAGGGGAATGCACTATACAAGCTGTGCTTTTTAGCTTCCCCTCCATTATCAACATCTTCAACATTACTTTATGATAGTAAATATCATGCGTCTGTAGCTTCTAAATTCCTTGTTTATATGTATTTTGAGCGCCATGAGCACAAAAGGTGGACCTTTGCTCTATCATGCAGTAGAAATTTTTATTATTGTTATTATTATTATTATTATTATTATTATTATTATTATTATTATCATTATTATTACCATTATTCTTATTACTATTATAATTATCTTTATCATTATTATTATTATTATTATTATTATTATTATCATTATTATTATGTATATAATTATCATTATGTATATTGCTCTTTTTAGCATGATATGTTTTGTTCACTCATATTCTTCGTTGGCAATGAAAAGAAAATGAAAGAAATCACCCCCCCCCCAAAAAAAAAAAACAACAATAAAACAAACACAACAACAACAACAAACAAACAAACAAACAAACACACACGCAAAACGAATTCCATAGCTATCCTCCATAAGTTTAAGTTTTATACAGGTTTCAGACAATTCCCTACTTTTTTCCTTCGATCAACACGTCAGTCTTATGATTGTGTTTTTTTTTTAAATTAGATTCATTCTTTAAAGACCAAACGTATTAGAGTTACGATTTCACTGAAACGAGGGGATGTTACCTGTTCCTTCACCGATATCAAAAACAAAATATTACAATGACATTTTAAGATTTCTATACTGACGGATATTCATCTATAATATCATAATTACGGTATAAAAGAAACAATGTATATAGGGTATACTTTATGCTTCATCAATAAAGATATAAAAAAGTACATTAAAGTTTGGTCATTAACAATGTCGTATGCAAGAACGTATGCAATATGATTGCTGTTGTTATCACTTTTCTAAAATGTAATTAATCCTCTTAGGTCTTCTTAAAAAAAACTGTACAATATTTTGCATCCCTTGTTTTAGTCGAGACCATGACGTGTATCCCAGGAGCTTCCAGCAAGTGTGGACAAGGTGGGACGCCCTCAGCCAACGGAGAGTCTAAACCTTTCTTCTTTGAGTCCCTCTACTTCGGGCCGCGGGCAGCAGGCGCAGAGCTGCACTCTAATCTTGCTGGTCAGTGGCATCGCAACAGATACACCTGGAACGGGACGTACTATTTCGTGTATGCCAAAAATTAGAAGTACTACGCGTAGCTACAAATTTGAATCATGAATATGATCATCCCTTGTTTGACAAGTTCAATTAGGTTATAGTGTTATTCCACTTTATCCTAAAAGGTGAGACCACTGGGGGATTGAATAGGAGATTTTTGTTGTTGTTGATAAATCAACAATGCAGGCCTAATCAATGAAGAAGAAATTAGAACAATTGAAGTTTTCCAAGTGAATTCTAAAATAAATAGTAAGGCATTCTTTTCACCACAATTCATCGAGCGTAGATCTTTGACGTCACTTTTTGAGGGTCAAAGGCCAGCACACGTTTACATTCATTGAGAAGGGCGCGGTTGGGGGCGCTCTATCTAAGAACACCGTTAATGCCAGAAAATCCTTGGAATGCGATACAGGATGAACACGTAATTCATATTACAAGAAAAGTGCCAAAACATACAGAAGACTATTACGAACACAAAATGCTTGGCACATTTAATTGGAATTATATCATGTCTTTGCTTTTCCTATCACAAGTCAGCGAATGTTTTTGCTTCCGTTTTATTCTGGTCCTTTTTGAGTGTGTACGATCAAAATTTGTACTAAGTTTGATCTCGTTTGGAGTAACATGCTGAGTGAATTACCATACAGAGTTTGACCACTCTGCGTTAAAAGTTTGTCCGGACACATGTAAAACGTGTTTACACAAACATGTATACGACTTTTTTATTTGTTTTTACAAATTGGATTGGATTGTGTTACCTTTGTGAGCTTAGAAACACCCGTATACTTAGCGCCATATACATTTTATTATCCTCATTATTGTGAGGCGATTGGATACTAAACGCTAAGAATCATTAAAGACGATCTGAATTCAATTTTGTTCTGTCTGTCTGTCTCTCTTTTGATAGTAATAATAGCAATTACAGTTGAAATTATAATTTATATTATATATATTATATATATAGCGAGATAGATATACATAATATTATATATAGCTATATGCATATGCGTATATATATATATTATACATACATATATAATGCATACATAGACAAAAATGACATGAAATGAAAGAATAGAATTAGAATTCTAATGTATAATGATTATACGTACACAATAGGCGCCTACATCATGTATAATAAATGTAAATGTGCGCTTTCAATACTGTAATGCTATTCATAAACAAAAAATTATGCATAGTAACATACACCGTGTATACATAACATATATTTATATATACAAATGTATAATCATACACACACATATATACAAATATATATATTTATATATATATATATATATATATAATATGTGATATATCATAAACGTCTGCATATAATGTAAAGAGAGAGAGAGAGAGAGATTTAGAAAGGCATTGTATGTTTCTTTGGCTGACTTGTGTCACATTGGAGCAAAATCCGTGCGAGGGTGACATTATAACGTGCATCGTAGAGAGAAGGTACAATAACTATTTCATCAGCAGTAGGCTATTTTCAAAACTTGGTAATCCCACTATGTACTTCTTCTTCTTCGTCTTCTCCTTCTTCTTCTTCTCTTATTTTGTGTGTGTGTGGGGGGGGGGGGGGAGGGGAAGTGGGTGTGCGGATGTGGATTGTGGTGAGATGAATAGGAATCCTGTCAATTTGTAATAATGCTTTTGCCATACATAAATGTTTGTGTGTGTGTTTTTTTTTTCTTTCAGAAAGACACAAATTCCATGCCAAAATATAGAACTACAACTTTATTTCATGACATAAGCACTTGAGGTACATATCGTAAGCTGGTTTCAGGGAGGATTTCATTTGAAACCGTTTTGCTGTCTTGGTTATTAGCTCACCTGAGCCAAAGACTCACGCGAGCATGCCATCTGCGGGCCCCAGTGAGACTCCAAATCTTCCAAAATCATGGAATCTTCTCTATAACCAGAAATACATTGTAATAGAGCTAAGTTGATACCACGAGTTAGTACATTGGTGATAGAAGTTTGAAGGTTGTTCATGGCGGAATCAAGGGTCCGCCCCCCCTTCTTCTCCTCTCTCTCTCTCTCTCTCTCTCTCTCTCTCTCTCTCTCTCTCTGTTTTGTTTATTAGACTGAACGGAATGCATACAAACACACACACATACACACATGTACTTTAAACGGCTTTCGAATAGACAGGTGTCAGTGCACGAGTGCTCTGGAAAGATTGTGTTTGATGGGGAAATCCAGTACAAACATAAGACAGAGTAAAATATAAAGAGTTCAACGGTATAAATTTGATCGAAGTCGGATGAAAAATAAGGGAGTTATTGACATTTTGAAGTTTCGCTATTTTGGGAGGAGACAGTTCTTCAACAGTCAATATATATGAATATGGAAATGGAAAAGTGAGCTATCATTCCCTCACAACTTACCCTATTATAGTTTGTACATTAAATTGTGAAATTTCCAGTTTTACACATACATTCTAAATGATCACTATTCCGAAGTTATTGAATTATGAATAACGTCATGTTTCAGGCTTCAATGACAGAAATATCAAATTTTCGTCATTTCTGTCTTTCGCGCACGTTGAATGGACATGGTCAGCTCACTTATTTGCATATTCATACCAGCAGCTGTACAAGAACTGTTTTGGAGAAATTATCAAAACTTCAAAATGTCATAACCTCCTTATTTTTCATCTGATTTCAAGCAAATATTATTGCACCTTTGAACTGATAAGATTTTACTCTCTTTTATCAGACTAACTTATATCTGGACTGGAGTTCCGCTATAATTAAAGCGCCGAATGTGATTTTTATATTATTCGTCCATAGGGTATAAATCATTACAATAATAGATATTTAATATTACGATATTATGCACCTAAGAGACGAATTTTTACGCGAAACTCTGACAGAAATGACTTCCAATTACCGGCAGACGTAATTGATTTTGCTCACTCGTGCTGAGCTGCTACAGACGATATTGAATTGCCATTGACGAAAACGAGTGACAGAGAGCACGACCTTGAATACATAAAATGTTTCAATATTGATCGACAAAAACGAAAATAAACGAATATTCGTACATTCCATGTAAACAGTGTTCGGGACAAAACATGTTAAAATATATCTTTATAAACATGATAAAGAATGATTAAATTTGAAGTCCTATTTGTTTTGAAATCCCCATGTATGAACTGGAATTGTATTGTCACTGCCTGGTAATTTGTATATATATATATATATATATATATATATATATATATATATTATCTCCTATGGCAACCAGGGATGACATGGCGTAGCGCTTTGTATCCAGTGGAAAAGCGTTCGAAAAATTTGAACTATCTTAAAATGAATGCTGAAAATGGGGAGGGAAACCAATATAATTATAATTCCAGTGGAGCAGCTAATGCGATGTGTTGTGCATGGTAAACAAACCCGGGTAACGAACCCATGAAGCAAGAAGCTTTTTAAAATCAAACCTGATACATTTGTTATTATTATTGTTATTATTATTATAATTATTACTATCATCATTACTACTACTACTACTACTACTACTACTATAGGTTTTCCCATCCATTTTCGCACTTTTGTCATTCAATTTCAAAAATTTATTATTCAATTTCGTCCCGAGAAGCACGTGGAACGCAAATCCTAACTTCAATTTCGTCAATTGTCATTGTAATTCGTTTTTCGTCATACATTTTCGAAGACATAGCATTCAGAAGTGTCAATTGTCATTCAAATTCATCCCTCCCGTTGACGGATCGCAGAATGTGAGGATTAAATTCGTTTTTGTTCACACAATTTCATGAATTTTTTCATTCAAATTAGTCAGATGTTGTCGTTTCTTTATTTTGATGGTGAACCAACTTTAAGCCGACATAATTTTACGTTCTCTCGTAAATTGTATCCTTACACATAATTCCCTAACCATTTGCTTAGACAATACACACGAAAAACATGACTGCCAACCAAAATTGATTGAAGGATAAACGACAGTGAAAAGACATAACCCAGGACAGTATGTCAGTATCACCTTTTGAACTTTAACTCGTAATGTTCAGGTTTTCGCATCATAATGCATGAAGCAAACTTTAATTTTTGTACCCTGGAAAGCAGTAAACATAATTATGTTATCCATTCTTTGACATTAAACAGGCTACAATTCTACACTTAAATTTTGTCTTTAATCATGTCAGCCTAGAAATCGTTTGTCAGTGTTTTCGTTTGCGAGACGGTACGTCTGTTTGTACAAGTGTGTACTCGGGTTGCTTGTGTGTCAAGTTGATTTTATTTCACTTCCAACAAACAAATAAGAAATACAAAGAAACACTCATATACACAGACGTCATGAAATCAGTACCACAATGCGATGAACAGAATAACATTGTAAGAAAAATATAGGTAAATTATCAACAGAGATACAAATATCTGTTACGTCACTGTGGTAAATGCATAAACAATATTGCTGGAAATGGAGGGGACTGCTAAAAAGCAGAGCTTGTAGAATGCAGTCCCCTCATAAAGAAAAAAAATGCAAAAAAAATGCAAAAAAACAACAACAACAACAAATTTCCCTAAGCGGTAGCAAAAAAAAAAAAAAATCTGTATCTGTGGTTCTCTCTGTGTGTGTGTGTGTGGGGGGGGGGGGGGGGACACTTGTGTGTATGTTAACTTCTGAATGTAAAATGTGAACGGTTACAGAAAAAAAAATACATGAATGACTGGAAAATCACACCGGATAGAGATATAGTCCGGGAGCCAGCGGGGGTCAGCCTAGCTGAAAAGGTTACCAATTTTTATGTATATAGCAATTTAGTACATATGCCCCTAAGTATGGAAATGCACGTCTGGCTGGTCATCGGTGGTGGGTGTGGCCAGGAGGGCCAAAAAAAGGACCCCTCAAAATTAGGCTAGCCTAGCTGGAAAAGTAACCCCATGAAAACAACTGGAACTTGTTCGTTACACTTACAGGATAGATGAATGACCATTGCCAGACGTTTTAAGTGGTGGGGGGTAGCCGCCAGACGCTCTTAAAGGTCCAACTCCAGCTAGGCTAGCCTAGCTGAAAAAGTAACCTCATGAAAACCACTGGAACTTGTTCGTTACACTTACAGGATAAATGAATGACCATTGCCAGACGTTTTAAGTGGTGGGGGGTAGCCGCCAGACGCCCTTAAAGACCCAAATTTTTCCAGCTAGGCTAGCCTAGCTGAAAAAGTAACCTCATGAAACCCACTGGAACTTGTTCGTTACACTCACAGGATAAATGAATGACCATTGCCAGACGTTTTAAGTGGTGGGGGGTAGCCGCCAGACGCCCTTAAAGACCCAAATTTTTCCAGCTAGGCTAGCCTAGCTGAAAAAGTAACCTAATGAAACCCACTGGAACTTGTTCGTTACACTTACAGGATAAATGAATGACCATTGCCAGACGTTTTAAGTGGTGGGGGTAGCCGCCAGACGCCCTCAGAGACCCAACTTTTTCCAGCTAGGCTGGCCTAGCTGAAAAAGTAACCTAATGAAACCCACTGGAACTTGTTATTTACACTTACAGGATATATGCATGGCCGCGTTGCCAGACGTTAAGAAGTGGGGGGGGGGGGGGGGGGGGGGATAGCCGCCAGATTCCCTCAAAGACCCAATTTTACCAGCTAGACTATAGCCCTGGCTGGAAAAGTAACCTCCTGAAACCCACTGGAACTTGTTCTATGTTTGTATCTCACCTGATAAACACTGTCGACATAGTATTCTGGTGTTCTTTCAATAACTTTCCACACTTTTGAGCTATCCTTATGACCACCAAATTTACTCCTCAGATCATCTAATGATTGCTGTCAAGTGTTAATATTGGTGAAGTCTGACTACGTCAACAGTCAAAAAGTCAATGAACTAGGCATATGCCATTTGAAAATCTCTGTAATCACAAAGTCGATACGTGGACGAGACATCACTTCGCTTTTGCCTTGTTAGATGGTGAATATTTGTAAGCTTCCGTTTCTAATTCATACAGCACCAGCATACATGTCTGAGAATAGCGGTAAAGAAGATTAGAGTCTTTGGCAACAAGTGCAAAATTAAATTCTGTGCCTTATTTGCTAAACAAACGTGGTATAGTGATAGGAGGACAACGACCTGTTAGGCAATATGGCGGACCAATAGCTCTATATTATTAGTGCTATAGAATAAATGACAATGATGTAGTTCTGAAGCATACTTTTCATCAGATGCTTTTGCAATGACTCAATGTATACTTTTAATCGAACTAATATATCCATGACTTGCTCGTGAATTACGGCAGAACGATTCGGTGAGGAAAGTTTTCTGTGATGTCATTACGGAAGAAGTGAACGTGTCAATATTTTGCTATTTGTTCCATAATTAATTCTGAAGTGGTTAAATGTATTTTCCTAAAACATTTTTTCTTTTATATAATACCTACGTTGCATCCAAATGCCTATTCGTTCAAAAAATGCGGGCCATGTATTCAAAGGTCAAAGATCATAGGTTAATGGAAGTAGGGCATACATTGTACAACATTTCACTAAGTTGTTGGTTGTTGTTGTTGTTGTTGTTGTTTTTTTTTTTTTGGGGGGGGGGCATGATTCAAAGTGTCCTAAAACCTTGTATAATACATGTATTTAGTTTTGTAGTCACGACTCTGCTATGTATGAATCAAAACTCTTCCCGCTCATACAAATGCAGCCGTTTCAGGGAAATAATTATGATAATGATTGGTAATGCTGAAGTGGTTCATAACATTCCATTGATACTATGTATAGAACAGAAAGTGAATTTGACAATGGTATATATATGATATCCGCAATTTACTCTTTGACAGGTTCTATCATCCGATTAATAATGTATAAATTGAATATACAGTAGTCCCCTATTCAGTAACGACAGGTTAAGTTAGATAAGCTGCATTAATTTTGCACGCGACCATGGCGTTATAGCCAAATATGATTGAATTCTGTAAATCTGTGTGCCTGCACAGGATTGGAAAACGAAACAACTTTCTGTGTATAGAACAACGAAACAGAAACTGGTGCATACATTATTCTCAGTCACTTTGTTATGCATAATGATGGTTTGCTCATTGCAGTTCCGGAATCTCAGCTCGAGGGACTCGGATTGATCCCAAATCAGTCGGCATGCGTGTATCACCCAAAACAATATCTGAACACAATTATAACTGCAGTCCTCCATAGTCTCTATTGGTTGCCGTATCAAGTTTGATTTTCATATTATTTACAGTACCTTGCATTTAAATGTTTTCATCGAAATGCCCGTATACGGTATGCGTATCTCAGTTAACTCTTTAAATCATAGTGATACGTGCCAAGAATCTCATGTTTTCAATAAGCGTGAACTCCAAGACATGTCGTGATAAGGACTTTAAGACAATTGGCATCGTCATTATAAAACGAATTCCCCTTTTACAAGACACGTTTTAGATTTCAGATAGAAATATGGATTCGTTTGAATGCATACAAACAGCTTCTTAAATCCTCTTACATTTTGTTTTTAAGATATGGTGTATACTTTAGAAGTGTAAGAAGCATGCTCTTGTTTTAGAGGCTTTGAGTACTGGTAAGAAGCATATGTTATTCTTATAGATTATGTGAATAAGTACGCATTCAAGGACGATTTGAATAAAACGTATCCAGACAACTGCATATCATATTTTCACCTCTTCCTTTTAATTCATGCAGATGTATACTCTTGCCGAGAAGGTTAACTGTTTGATAGATATAGTGCTCACCTTATTGAAAAGGTAATTGGGTAAATTTTTGGTTTCAGTATATTATTCAAACACAACTAAGTTAACTTTTACATTAACATTTTCACAACTCACAAATTCCACACGCACACACATTTCATGATTCACAAGATCCAAGTAACACTAATCCTATTTACTTTGCAGAGTGCAACAACAACATAAGTTATATACTGAGCAAATAGGCTTACATCAGTTCGCACTATTCAAGGTTTAGAGTAGTTAAGGAACTAAATCGTACCCGATTATGTGATGCTAAGTTGCACCTTGAGATGATGGGCAATATTGCCCCTATAAAGGAGCGGGCAGTGACACTGACTTGCTCCTTTAAAGGAGCAATTTTGCAGCAGTCATGGAGCAAATAAGCACCACATAGGTGCAACATCATACCAATAAGGCACAAGATTGCACCCTCAAGAGAGGGTACATTCTTGCATCATTCGGGCATAAAGTTGCACCTAAAGGTACGAGGTTGCGCCTTTTTCAAGGGGGCAAAGTTGCTCCCGAGGGTGTAACTTTCATCCTTTCTTGCGGGTACAAAGTAGCACCCAAAGTTCCAAGATTGCACCCTCAAAACAAGGCACAATCTTGGAACTTTGGGTGTTTCTTTGCACCCTCACGAAAGGATGTAAAGTTGCACCGAGATGTAAAGGCTACACGGGGTGCAAAGGTGCGCCGAAAGGTAAAGGGTGCAAGATCGCACCCTCAAGAAAGGTGCAACTTAGCACCACTTAGTGTGGGTGGAAAGATGCACCCTCAAGAAGAGGTGCAATCTAGCACCACTTAGTGTGGGTGGAAAGATGTACCCAAGGGAACATTTTCGCACCCTCAATAAAGGGTTCAACTTTGCACCCTCTCTGCAGTATTATTTTATACACACGTGAATTCCTTGTTCCTGTGAGCTACGTTTAATATGAGCGTGACCCAGTATTAGACACGTGTCAAGCCTTTGCAGACACATAATTTTTTTCTTCAGATTGTTTAAAGGTCATTTAAAACAAATTTAAATATGTATTTATTTCTTTTAAGTTAAGAGGAGCAAATGTGGAGATCATGACCTGTGATACATGTTACGGGAAGTCTATATCTTTATGTGTACTCGTTGTTTTTTTCAACTACAAGGAATTACCTATGAGCTAATTGGATAAAGAAGCTGAGCATTCCTTTTTTTTCACCAGTTAATGTCAGTGCTGGTGTATTATTCTTGAAAAGTTGGCATCTAAATGTCCTCCAAACCAAGTACTCACTGTATAAAATTATATTCCTGTGAGTTACGTTTCTTATGAGCATGACAGATCTGTAGACACGTGTCATAGTGGTTACAAATACTAAGTTTCCTTTGCTTTTATCGTTATCACGAAGCGATTTTGAACAATTTCAGATGTTCTGGTTTTTTCAATTTCGTTACGAGAAGGCAATAATGATTTCATGTAAAACATGTTAAGGAAAGTTGATAGTTTGGTTATTTTATCATTACTCATCTTCGTCTTCTCAACAAGAAGATGGTACACATGAGCTCATTTGCTAAAGAATTTGAAGGATGTTTAATTGCTGGTAGCCACGTAGGGGCTTTTGTCATAACATTTTGCATCTTAATCCCTCGAAACTAAGTACATGCAGTATTAGTTTATAGATAACATAATATTTTTGTTGTTGCTGTGAGCTTATTCATATGAATTTTAGACATGTTTCTCATATGTTTCTGTCATATGCTTTACTGAAGAACAGCAAATGTTGAGTTTATTGGCAAGAGAGGTTGATCATTACTTTACATTTAAGTTCATTGAAGTGCCGGAGCATAAACTTGTCTTGAAATATTAGCATCCAAAACCCTCCAAACCAAAAACGTGCAATACTAGACACGACAGGAATTCCTTGTTGTTGTGAGTTATGTTTCTTAAAAACACTGATTTTTTCTGCTTTTGCAATGTACTATGTTCAAAAACACTCTTGAACAATTTTCAGATTTCGTTTCTTTCTTAAGAGAAGAAAACGATGAGGTCATGTGAAGCATGTTCCTATAAGTTTTATTTTGTTAATAATTTTTCTTTACCCATCTCCTCAACCGTAAGGTGATACGGTACCTAAAAAGTCATAGGCCAAAGGTGTTGAGCTTTACTTCCCCTTTTTAAAGTAAATTTAAGAGCTGGGGCATTATTTTCAAAAAAGTTGGCATTTTAATGATTCCCACTGATCAGTTACTAGCCTTCCCCTTTAAGCTTTGTACACCGAGGACGAGTCTTACTGAATGGATTTCTTGTTGCAGTAGAATTGTATTTTTTATGAGCTTGATGGAGTATTAGACAATTGTATAAAGTGTTTGCAAAAACTGTTAATGGGTTTTGCTAATGTCCAAAGAGTTCATTTGCCAATTTTGATTGTCTTTTGTTTTAATCATCAGATGTTTGTTTTATCATGGTCATAGAGGAAAGTTAATTTTTTAAAAAAGCCTTCATATAAGAAGAGATACTGTAGGACACAATTTTATCAAAAGTTGTGATTTTCAACATTTCCAAAATGCAATTGATGAATATTTCTCCCCAGGACACAGAAAGAAAGTAGTTTTTGGTCTTGTTTTTTTTTTCACGTCAGTATGTTATAATACCCGCGGGTTTACGCCCATCCCACCAATTTCCATCCGGATACTGTACCCGGCCCTGATTTTTTTGTTTTTTGTTTTTTATTTTTGTTTTATACTGCAAAGAAAATGAGAACACTGATGTTTGAGAAAAATTCTGACATGTTTGATTGGGCAATTCTTTTTTTGATGTCTATTATCCTTCCCAAATAAGTTTTTTGGTTATCACTGAGGACAAATACAGACACCCTATTTCTTCTACAAAAACCACAGCACTGTATATTCTCATATTTCTACAGTATTTCGTCTCAACACTTGCCCTATTGATATTTCAAAGCATGTTTCCCTTTGCGCTCAAGAAACTCCCCCATTAAAGGAGACCTCCGGGTGATTCTCAGATTTTTACATTTGTACAACTATGAATTAGTTATACTGAGGACAGAGTTTCAGAATTTGTGATGATTGGGATGAAGAATAAGAATATGTTCAAAAAATAGAACAAATTGCAATGAACAAGGATGATGACATGGGAGAGTCGCCATAAGAATGCATGAGTTGGGGCTCAAGGAAGCAGAACAAAAGAATAAGGCATGCATAGATTATAGACAGGTGAACTTGCAAGCAAGCGGTATTGTTATGGAATTACACTGCTATCATTTCTGAAATATGTGAACCTTATAGCTGGTAAAATTGGGTCTTTGAGAGCGTCTGGGGGCTACGCCCCACCACTTAAAGCGCCTGGCAACGGTCATGCATTTATTCTGTAAGTGTAAGAACAAGTTCCAGTGGGTTTCATGGGGTTACTTTCCTAATTTTCAGCTAGGCTATAGCCTAGCTGGTAAGAGTTTGGTCTTTGGGGCGTCTGGCGGCTATTGTCTGGCAACAATTATTCAATTATCCTTTGAGTGTATCACAAGAACAAGTTCCAGTGGGTTTCAGGAGGTTATTTTTCCAGCTATATATAGGCTAGTCTAGCTGGTAAAATTGGGTCTTCGAGGGCGTCTGGCGGCTACCCCCCCCCCCCCCCCCCACCACCACCACCATTTAAAACGTCTGGCAACAGTCATGCATTTATTCTGTAAGTGTAAGAACAAGTTCCAGTGGGTTTCATGGGGTTACTTTCCTAATTTTCAGCTAGGCTATAGCCTAGCTGGTAAGAGTTTGGTCTTTGGGGCGTCTGGCGGCTATTGTCTGGCAACAATCATTCAATTATCCTTTGAGTGTATCACAAGAACAAGTTCCAGTGGGTTTCAGGAGGTTATTTTTCCAGCTATATATAGGCTAGTCTAGCTGGTAAAATTGGGTCTTCGAGGGCGTCTGGTGGCTACCCCCCCCCCCCCCCCCCACCACCACCATTTAAAACGTCTGGCAACGGTCATGCATATATCCTGTAAGTGTAAAGAACAAGTTCCAGTGGGTTTCACAAGGTTACTTGTTCAGCTAGGCAAGCCTAGCTGGAAAAAGTTTGGTCTATAAGGGCGTCTGGCGGCTACCCCCCACCACTTAAAACGTCTGGCAATGGTCATTCATTTATCCTGTAAGTGTAACGAACAAGTTCCAGTGGGTTTCATGAGGTTACTTTTTCAGCTAGGCTAGCCTAGCTGGAAAAATTTGGGTCTTTAAAGGCGTCTGGCGGCTACCCCCCACCACTTAAAACGTCTGGCAATGGTCATTCATTTATCCTGTAAGTGTAACGAACAAGTTCCAGTGGGTTTCATGAGGTTACTTTTTCAGCTAGGCTAGCCTAGCTGGAAAAATTTGGGTCTTTAAGGGCGTCTGGCGGCTACCCCCCACCACTTAAAACGTCTGGCAATGGTCATTCATTTATCCTGTAAGTGTAACGAACAAGTTCCAGTGGGTTTCATGAGGTTACTTTTTCAGCTAGGCTAGCCTAGCTGGAAAAATTTGGGTCTTTAAGAGCGTCTGGCGGCTACCCCCCACCACTTAAAACGTCTGGCAATGGTCATTCATTTATCCTGTAAGTGTAACGAACAAGTTCCAGTTGTTTTCATGGGGTTACTTTTCCAGCTAGGCTAGCCTAATTTTGGGGGGTCCTTTTTGTGGCTCTCCTGGCCACACCCACCACCGATGACCAGCCAGACGTGCATTTCCATACTCAGGGGCATATGTACTAAATTGCTATACACATAAAAATTGGTAACCTTTTCAGCTAGGCTGACCCCCGCTGGCTCCCGGACTAATATGAGACGAATATAAATGAAAATTTAACGAAAATGATTAACAAAAGACGAAATCGATCCTGCTGTTTTGAGTGCTGTGGGTGAGACTGACGAATTTGAACTGTAAATGACTAAGATGTATGACAAATGACTAAATTGAATGGACTTTATTTGAAAATGAACGACGAAAGACGAATTTGTAAGTAAGATTGGCCTATTCTCGACATCCTGCGACGAAATTGAAGTAAAAATTTGTTAAATTGAATGAAAAAAGTTTGAAAATGAATGGGAAAACCTATACTATATCATTTCATTTGTGGCATCTCATTTACCTTACAGTGCTCTAGCTGTTCTGAGTCCATTATTCCGAGCTGAAGAGGGGATTGACATGGTTGAACACAAAGCTACCCCAACCTGCATGTGAATATATAACATTGCACATTATTCAGTGTTATGGAATCCAACAGTGTTGAATCAGTAAAAAGCATTTTTGCAAAGAACACTCTACATCTATTCTTTGGTAGCAAGATTTTCTCATCTGGCCGTTGTCCTTAGCAACACATCATCGCGGATTCGCGGCAGAACGTCCGCGCTAATGGTGTCAAGATCACAAGTGACGTGTGTAAATATCACCATAGCTGAATCAATACGATTTCACATGCTGACGTTAGACGTTTAATCGACGCCACAATCAATTGAGCAAGGGATCACGACTTAATTATTAGGACTTAGTACATTGCTTTAAGCGCATCGAGATTTGTTTCCGTGATTAAGTAGAGCCCGTATTATCATAATAAAATTTCCGTCTTCTCCAATATGCTGAAATTTTGCAGAGAAGCCTCGGTTAGCTGCAGTAGGAACTATCGCTGTACTGCACCAGTAAGTTCTGGTTGCAAGATTTCACAATGATATGCCGAATGATAATGATAATAATAATTATAATAATAACCAATATAAGTAGCGTCTCTTCCACATCGACAGACTCAAAGCGCTTCAGCAGCTGAAAAAAATACAAGAAATCAACAATATCTACAATACCAAACAAAACAGAAAGGACAAAGCAAAACAACAAACAATGACTTTAAACTTGTCGGATCACTTTAAAGAAATTTATAAACGATTTTACAACTTCATGCTTTACATTTCAGAAGGCGCTATATTCTGACAATTCATGCTTTATTGGGATCTCCATGAAGTAGACATTTGAAGTCACGATAAAGCAGTCTTGAACACTCTGGGGAGATAATCATGATGTTGATTCCAATAATAAAAATAACTGATATAAAGAACTATTAAAAGATGGTGATGGCAGTTATAACTATTGTGATAGAGAGAAACAATAGAAATAAATACTAACTGATACTTAAACTACTACTATAGTGCAAGGACCTACTACTACTAGTATAAGTGTTACAATGAACATTTCCCACTTTTGATCCTTAATCATTCAAAAACTATATAGGCCTAAGATAACACTGACATTGATATGAGCAGTGAGTGTACAATTTTGTTGGAGGTAAATTAAAAATGAAAGCATGGATCATTTTCATCAAATTTAAGATCTATTTGTAAGTTATGCTTCAGATTTTGCTTTATTTTTAACCATTTATACAAACTTTTACTTTGCCATATTTGCACAGGGGTCAAGTGGAGTGCATGTCAGTGTGTGGTTAACACCCAGACGATGGTCCTGAACAATGGTCAGGGTTTGAATGCTTTAACTTATATTCATTGGAAATGCCACTTTCACAGCCAGTCTTTATTCATTCTGAAATGTGTATGCAAGCATAATATGAAAAATTTTGCTTACTTTTCATGTGCATACATTTTACCCTTACCCATGAATTCAGATTAGCAGCGCCCAGGGCAATCCATCATGAATTATTAATAAAGCATTGAATGTGGCTTTGAGCAAGAGATGAGACGGCTATAAGGCGTTTTCACGTCAGCCTGACAAAAATCCAAGCTCGAGATATTTTCCAATTTCCCAAGTCAGAAAATAGCGCGCTATTTCGAAACATCGGGCTGATGTGAAAACGCCTATTGTCAGCAAAGCTCCGACAAGGTGGTATTCATGGTATTAGTGGCATTCGCGTCTGTTCATGGTAATTGTAAGCGCACAGTCACTTATACACATCATTGGTTCCTGTGTAAACTTAAATTTTGTACAGAGTATATACACGTTTATATATATATATATATATATATATATATATATATATATATATATATATATATAAAACATACCTTATTTCTTCACAAATCAAAGAATGTAATAACCAATCCGAGGTTACTTAGTGCCCACAGGCAGGTAAGTACAAGGAAAAAGAATACAGTGAACACAATTGACAAGGACACAAATATAAACATGCATTTACAAACAAACATAATACATTTTAGTTTAATCGGCTGTTTCAGGACAAAAATTAAACAAAAAATGAAATTATTCCTCCATACATTTAGCCTAATACCAAAAAAACTCATCATCACTGCAAATTTGACCAAAGTCTGGAACTGAACTTTAAAATTAATCATAAACGAAACTGATTCATGCTTTCATATTTAAATTACCTTCACATAAATTGTACACTATTCAGCTATTACTCATAACAATGACAGCGTTATCTGATACATGTATATAGTTTGCGAACTATTAAGGATCAAAAGTGGAAAATGTTTTTTGTAACACCTATTACTTTACTGCTAATTCTTATTCTACTACTACTACTACTACTACTACTATTACTACTATACTACTTCTACTACTACTACTACTACTACTACTATTTCTACTACTACTAATGCACAAATACGACGTCTGCTGCTGCTGCTACTACTACTATTTACTACTACAACATGAGTTTGAGCTTGAAGAAGCAAGTCAATCATGCAAAAAGCAAAACAATGAAAAACTCAATTTCCTAAAGGGAATTGTTAATAATTACACCATCTCTGTTAAAATGTACGCCATGCTTGTGAAGCCACATATAAATCATGTGATCTGCGCACGGGATCCTTACACCAACAAAAATAATTGCCTTAATTGGGAGAGTGTAGAATGCCTCAAGATTCGTCCAAAACACCTGTGCAAAAAATGCAAACGTCAGAACCTTCAAGGATGGCCCCACTCCAAGAAGAAAGGTGCAAAGCAAGAATCACCTGCCTGTACAAAATGATGAAGGGCAAAGTGAATATTAATTACAAGGATTACACAGTGCCCAAATTAGACCGTCCTCGACGTGGGTATTACAAACAATTTACGATAGATTGTGTCAGTACTGCAAGACGTGCGCTCTACGCTTTTTTTTTTTCCTCCAAGGTCGATCAAAGACTGGATTCAACCATAACGATCGACCTAAATTGCAACTAATGGTTGATACGTTATCTGAAGATGAGTTATCTGAAGATGAGTTCAAAACTTGACTGGTTAGTTTAAAATACACACACACACACACACACACACACACACACACACACACACACACACACAATCAACCACTCTTGACAAACCTCAATAAATAAACCCCTGCAAGGAGTGTTTTTTGGAGGATTTAACTATTACTAACACTGACTAAGTACCAAATACTACTAAACTACTATTAGTAAAGTTATAGGCGTATAACCACTCCTATCGATATTATTTAACACGACATATAAGCACTGCTACTGCAGAAGGTAATGAAAACAACATAAATATCCTGAAACCGTAGATGGCAATAATGATTACGTTTAATGGAAGTCGTATATAGGCTATTATGTAGCGCTATGTTAAATCTGAATTAAAAGAAGGAGAAGACGGATAATGAAATGGCTTGAAAAAAGTATACTGTCTAATGACGACGAAAAGACAACAGAAGGGGATATAGGCCTATATGTTTATGATAACACTGACATATGGAAATAAAGTCATTATGAGAAACCAATTAAACATTCAGCACTATGAATAAATATCCTAACTTATCTGGAATAGAAAGAAGTACAGTCAATGGGCATTTAAACATATCCCGCATTTACATGCACAGATTATACTACCACAAACGTATTACAAGCTGGAGTTATTCTAATAAATAATGCAGAATGAGTCCTTGACGGGACGAATGTTCCCGTGATATCAACTCCTGTTTTGTGATTCTGTAGACAAAGAGGACAGCAAACACAGCAATTGAAATGCATTCATAATCGATTCGCAGTACACAATTTGGCGCCACGGGGAACATGCTTACACACGTCGCGATGTTTGCAGTAACTGCAACGTACGAAATAGAGCACAGACTTGTTTTATCTCATTTCTTTCTCTCCTTTTTTTTTTGAGTGGGAGCTGCGTAACCATTGGTAACATAGGAAGATGTTACTGATTGAACACTGAATGTTCAGAAAATGATGATTACATGCGCAATTTCAATACTCCATCGAAAGTTCGTGCATGAAATGGATGCGAATATTTATGTCGTGCGTGCAGCTTCTCTTGCAGCCGGTGTTTGTTCGCTGTGTGAGATAAAAAGGAGGCGGAATTGGGTCCCGTCAATCACAAGTCATTTTACGTTCCTATTTGGACAGTCTTGATTGCAATGGATTTCTATTATAGCCACGGACAAGCCAAACCATCTTCCAGTTTCGTACGGACATCAGTGACGTAACGACCGCTTTGTTTTCGCAGATTGTCTTCTGCCTTCCTTGACGCCAACACCGTGGGTGCGTACAGGCGCAGTATTTCAAACGTTATATTGAATTTAAAGTGAGGTATGAACATTCCTTTAAATATCTCGCGGATTTAAGTTTGCCATACTAGTATTTGATGTATGACATGAATCTCAGGATGATATCGTTGTATCGTGTTCCTAGAAGCCAGGCTGTCACCTCTTACGGATTCACAGCTGGGTGAGTATGTAACTTTTTGAAGAGCGAAATAAACTACTGGTAAAGGTTTTACATTGAATTATATCCGCCTATAGCTCACTGTGAATTTAAACTTTAGGTGCATGTTAAAGTGTGTTTTAATTCAATGAATGTCAGTTATTCAACAATGCTTATACTTGCACAGTTCTGTAGGTGTGTGTCTCACTTTGATAGGATGCGATTTTTTTCTCGTCATATAAAAAAAAAAAACCCGAGGTGTTGATTACATTTCTCCAAAACTTTGTACGTAGTGACCCTTTGAAAATAAAACATGCTGAATTGTGTTACTACGGAAAAGCCTTTCTACATTTGCAGATTTTTTTTTTTTAAAATCAATTTTCATCCAGTATCACACATCTGTAGTTGACATGATATATGAAAGTATTGCTGGACATGTTAATAAATTTCCATTTGAAAGAAAGATCAGAGCATTAACTTCGTACAGGCCATAACTGGTGTAATGAATGAAATGAAAATAATGTATTTTTCCTGTAGCAATGCACTTTCAAAATGAGTCATTAAAGGACAAGTTCACCTTCATAAACATAAGGATTGAGAAAATGCAACAATATTAGACGAACACATCAGTGAAAGTTTGAGGAAAATTGGACAATCGATGCAAAAGTTATGAATTTTTTAAATTTTTGTGTTGGAACCGCTGGATGAGGAGACTACTACAGCTTGTGAGTCATGTGCGTACAACAGTATAAAGGAAATATAAAAGAAAATTCAACATATTTTCACTTTTTTCGCATAATAAAAGAGCAATTGACTTGCCTCTTTCTAAAGGCAGGGGGAATAATATTACCCATAACATTTATCGGTAACGAGTCAGGGGAATGTGTACTTTTTTCAAAAGACGGAATTTTTTGAAATTCTCTTTATATTTTCCTTACATTGTTGTACGCATGTGACATCTAAGTTATTCATACACTGCAGTAGTCTTCTCATCCAGCGGGTACTGCACAAAAACTTCAAAAATTCATAACTTTTGAACGGATTGTCTGATTTTCCTCAAACTTTCAATGATGTGTTCTACTAATATTGCTACATTCTCTCAATCCTTATGTTTATGAAGGTGAACTTGTCCTTTAAAATAAGTATTGAACCGTTTCCAAGATTTCATTTGAAATTGAAATAGTTTGAAATTAAAATAGTTTCATTTGAAATTAGAATTCATTTGGAATTAAAAAAAGAGGCGCAAACTAATGTTTATTCTAAATGAGGAACGTATAAGATTCTTGAACAGATGTGGAATTATGACATATATTCGACAACTCATTATGTATTAATACAACATTGAACTAATCGAGTCAATTTTACATTTAACTGCAAGGAAAATAGTCTGGTTCTATGTTCATGAAATTCTTATTTTGTATGTGTGTGCGTGTGTGTGGGGGGAAGGAGGGGGGGGGGGTCACCATTTTCAAAAGTCAACCTTTTCAAATACGTTTAGAGCTCAGTGATAAAAGGTCATTTTGTACAGAATGATATTTCTTCAACTCTTCAACCAAAGGCTCTTTAAAAGGGAATTTACTTAAACACAATCATGATCGCTTTCCCTATAGTGAAAGTGTGAAAATGTTTGTTTTTATATTATTCATTTAATGTGAGAATTCGTTATTACTATTATTATCATTATTATCAATCTATTATCATTATTATTATCATTGTTATTATTATTATTATCATTATTATTATTGTTATTATTACTATAAGAAGTAATAGTATCATTTGTTTTGGTTATGGTTTTGGTCAGATTATCCTACGCGTGAAATACACAGGAAATATAATGGTTCACTGATAAGAATTCAATGGAAAAGCTGATCTTGATAACTTGGGTTCCGTCTATTCCTCAGACCCTCCTCTCGAGTCATTATCTAGACATTTTATTTCGACCTTACTGATGTCTTGCAGTGCGCATGCAGTTTGCCGATTATAAGCTCTTTTTACAACATGTACAGGGCTTTAAATTCTTGTTGTATTTATACATGTATTCGTCAGCTGCCGCTCCAAAAAAAAAAATCATTTAAGATTGTCTATTTTCAGTTTATAATTTATGCAATCACAATGTTCTTCCATTTGCACATACAAAATTGCATTAAAACGTTTATTCAGTTGTAGACTGAGGTATGAAATACTTGAATATTACTTATATCATTCTCTTTGTAAGGTTTAAATTCTTATTTATCACTCTGCATTATTTTTTTTTATTACTGGCTTTTCCTAACTTGATCATTTCCATGTATAAACGAATGCGACACTATTTACGTTTTCAATCATGAAAGTATATCACTAGTTATCATTACTTCTTGAGCCCTAAGTAAACAGGAATTAAATTTTTTTAAGCAACGCATTGCGTGTTGTGTGAAAGCAGACGGTTGAATTTTTTTCTTTATAGTATGGAAATTCCTTTAATACAAAATAAAAACCAACATGACTTTATAATACCCTATGATCAGAAGTAATTCAAAGTGGAATAAACAAACACAGCATTTTGATAAATTGCCATAACTTGCTATTTCTTGCGTTATAGATTGTATGTACGCGCGGGTGCTGTTTGTTATTCCGAAGGTTCGTTAATCCGAAACACACAAATTCCCTATACCTAGATGTTCGTTAATCCGAAAATGAAAAAGGGTTCGTTAATCCGAACATTTGTGGCGTTATTCCGAAGGTTCGTTATGCCGAAGATTTGTTAATCCGAAATTGAAATTCGGAATAACGAACCTTCGGAATTACGAATCTTCGGATTGAAGAGCCTTCGGAATAACAAGCCTTCGGAATAACGAGCTGTAACCGTATATACATATCATAAGAAAGCCTTTTTGGAATAAACGATATCAATATTTCAAGGGTTTGATAATGATACGGATTAAGCGCCATTTTTAAAACACTTTAAAGTAAGTCCATCCTCAGATAGAGCATAATAAAACATTTCATTCACGTCATAGCTCGTTTGTAACATAACAAGGAATATTCTTGAGGTAATAGTCATAGGAATATGTTCTTATCATTTTCTCTATTTTAGCAGCCTTAATCGCAATTATCCCAAATTAAGAGGGATGGCGTTAAATCGTTTTATGATCATTCCCTTCATTTGCTCAGAGCAAACCTCGCACCAACGCTTTACTCTCCCTACGCAGCGATGTCCCCGCCTCGCCTCACCTTTGTATGAGCACGATCAGTATACGAATGATAGTAGAAAGTTATGATCGCAGCAAACACAAAATCAAAACAACATTTTCTATAATTTTCGAGTTTTTTGACATGTCCGTGTCTCTAACAGTGAAATCCTTCTCATGGATGGGTACACTGGGGAAGATGGATTAGATGCTATAAGCCTGGGAGAAGAGTTAAAATGAGGGTATATAGTATTGGTTGAGATGGGTATTCAGCTTTAACCTTTTTTGCGAGATAATACAGAAACCACTTTATGAAATGTTACAGAGCATTCTATTCTGAAAGAAATCCAAGGTTTATGTGATGGAATTTGATTTCAAAATGGCTGAGATATCCCCCCCCCCCCAAAAAAAAAAGAGTAAAGCGATCCTAATAAAAGGTGGGTCCCGTGCTTTCGTTAGGATCACTTTTCTTTGGATCTCTCAGCCATTTCAAAACCAATTCATTTTCACCAAATAAACATTGAATTCCTCTTCAAGAAATGATATGTTCTTTCATATTTCATAAGATGTTTGTCACTATCTTGGAAACCTGAAGCCCCGCATCTCAGTTGAAACTATCCCTTTAATGATTGACTAAAGGACACGGTGAGGGCTTTGAACACTGCTCTGATCAAGGCGGCCGGGGAGGGGTCGGTGAGGGTTGGAAATGGGTCTGTCTTGGAGAGGTAGGGTCCTATCAAAGATACAAGTAGTAAATTAATGCATCAGATTATAGGAGAACGCCCTGAGTGAAATAAGATAAGATTCCTGGCGTTTTAACTTTTTCTTTGTGTGTTTTATTGTGTTTTGTTTTATTTTCCTCATTTTCTAAATTGTATACTGGTTGTCTAATACGACGTGCTGTCGTCACTGTTCGTTGTAAGAGTGGGAGAAAAAAATAGTTTTGAAAGTGCGGCGTAATTGTGCTTATAAAACGGAACACCATATTTCCTCTTTTTAAAACAACTTAACCGTAGTTTGGATCCTTGGGAATATTATCATAGCGATTAAGATTTTCTGTCCTGGAAGATGGGGGGAAAAAATCACATCCCAGTCATCTAAGACATCTGACGGAGGAATCTGCCATGTCTGCGTAGTGCGAATGGCGTACATATACATGTGAAGAGTTTGTTTGCAAAAATTGATAAGTCCATATTTGTAAAATGGAGATATTTGCGATTAAAGGTCACGAAAAACAAAGAGAATGATTAGAAAATTTTTGCTTCTTTTGACCATAACTTCAAAAATATGCCTTTATATGTAGTGACCAATATATCATTTAAAAGGTATTATTTTGTACTTCAAAATCTTCAAAAATGGACTTATCGGTTTTTGCAAACAAACTCTTCATGTAGGCTTACGCGATTTGTGTGATAGTTTAAGGGAATAACTGATCTCAAGGAACAGACACAAGCCCTTACCCACACACAATTACTCACTCACACACACATTCATGAATACATAATATATATATATATATATATATATATATATATATATATATATATATACTTTGGACAGGTTGGTGACTTTGGACAGGAATTGTTTCACTTGCATTTTTTTTTTTGCTGTTAGTTTTTCTGAAAATATTTTTGTAGGTTATGAAAGGGGGATATGTGAATATTTGAGTGACTGCACTTCTCTTGTATATTGCATGCAGCGAAATAATGTAAGTTAAGCTGTCTGAACGGTCCAAAGTAGCCCCACCTGTCCAATGTCCCCCCCCCCCCCCCCAGTTTACGGTATATACAGTATATTTATGTCATATTCTATCAAAGTACTAGTATGAAATTTCTACGGCGATATATGTAACAATATGAAGAGTAGAAAATATAACGTCAGTCCTTTTTCTTCTTGTTGACTCTTGTGGGGTTTTTATTTCACTCCTAAGTTTTTACTTTTGATTATCAAGAGTAACATATCATATATATATATATATATATATATATATACATATACATATACATTTACATATATTAGTACGTAAGCAAAACGTGAACTGTCCAGCTAAGTCACTGATAAAGCAACACTTCCCATCTACTATAATATTGTACTATATATTATACTATTATATTTATGATATATATGCGTGAACCACTTTATCAACGAAATATAAAAGGGCACGAGTAGTACAATGTTTATATATATATATATATATATATATATATATATATACAATATATTATATTGTAATTTTATTTTCATCAATTTTGTTTTCATGACAATGTATAGGGCCTAATCACTTTAAGGTTCCACAGTTTAATACTCTTCTCGTTTTACTTTGTTTTTGTTATGAAACCTCTCTCAGGCTGTTACCACAGGAAGCGAAATGTCGACGTTCTCGTCGAAAAATGAAATGAAATTTTAATTATATTAAACAATACATGCATTATAATTATATAGGAACTATACAATAAAGATAAATAGCTAGATACATACATACATACATACACACAGGCACACAGACAGACATATGCAACTTATTCTAAAGAGGTTACTCCAATTTCTGAAGACCAATCATTGTTTCGTACTACAAAATGGCGGGGACATCAAGGATTCGATTAGTAAACTGGATAGATAGAGCAGACGGGCATGATGGGTTTCCATGGCAACCAGTGTCGCGTGCCGACAAATTAACTGTGCACTTATAGGAAAGGTAGACATCACACCTGATTGATAGCGAAGAACAAGAAGTAGACAGGCGTGCGCATAACATTGTATTATATTAATATGTATATATAACTTAAAAATGCAATATATACGAATATAACATTTTATATCTTTAGATTCTCTCTCTCTCTATCTCTCTCCGAGGCGACAATTACTAATTCAGGAGCAATTCGAACAAATTTTATAACGGATCCTGACTCTGTTTTTTCAGAAATAACGGAGCAACAAAGCTGAAATCAGTGCGATAGCACACACAAACACACGCACACACACACACACACACACACACCCACACACCCACACACACACACACACACACACACACACACACACACAAATCAGCGACAACCACAAAACCCTTACAAAATGAAAGACGTGTTATAGATCACTATATCTTGTTTAACTAAAACTCTGTGCCACAATTTTGCCTTCAAGAAACAATGACTAAAATCCTCGTCGTGATGAGAGAGCACACCATGAACTGATTTCCAGTTCGACCTACATCAAAATTACGTTTCCTCATTGCAAGTCTATTTTTGTAAATATTATTGTCACTTTTATCATACTATAATGTTTTAGAAAGGCAAAAGAGGGGAAAACAAAATCCTACACGCTCGAAAACAATCAGTTAAGTTTCGACTACAAGGCAACATATTTCCGCGTACTCCCGCAAGTCTGTGGTGGTTTTATTGATTTTTTTTTTCAGTGCTGATTTGCACAGGTGCATTTTTGGTGACACATTTCGGTGACATCAATACTGTTACCATGGCAGGACTGAGTTCGTCCGTTGTGATAAATTCACCTGCTATACAAGAAAACTCACGGGTTGCATAAGCTGGGCAATCGCCGATACGGGAATTTGATTACTTCATTGTGAAACTCTTCGTCATTTCATTTCATTTCATTTCATTTCATTTCATTTCATTTCATTTCATTTCATGTATTGTCCACTTCTTTCACAGTTCCCGTCTCTGATTGACTCCTTGACAAAATCATAATCAGAAAAATTCAAGCATCCAAACACGTCGAGTATTTTTTTTTTATCATTTTTCATTTCACTTCATTTCATTTAAGTTCATTCATTTCATGTCAAACAAAGTATATGCAGCATAGGCTCCATTTAATGTCTGCAAATACATAATTACACAAAATCAAAGAGACTCATTTCTTATGATGATATGATATGATATGAGAAATGATATAAATAGTTATTATGAATGTGTTATAATCCATAAATAGCAATGCAGGCGTGTTTTTTGAAGAATGAGTTTCAATTTTTTGTTGTTTTCATCAATTTAAATGTCGATCGAAGCTGCAGCAAGCTAATCACACGCAATTTGTATTATTAACAACAAAACTCTCTCGAGACCCAGATTCTATACGCGCCACTTAAAATTCAAGTGGTTACAATAACTGTGTCCACATGGAGCGAAACTACGAGTGGGGAGCCCCCGTGGCTCGTGGAGAGAGCGTAAACCCTAGTGAGATGTCTCGGGGTTCTAATCATCGACTAAACTTTAAGATTGCTAACTTTCGAGTGCGTCCACGCGGTGCTAAACTACAAGCTAATCATCGAAAGTTTTCGACCTTCAACTTAAAGTTTAGGAGCAGCGTGTGAAACTAACTATTGAGAGGTGACTCAATTAAAACGCACTTTGCTGGAGCGTATGGACCCTTCTGCGTGATTTTCATGTAGTTCATAAATCGACAACTCCCTGTATAGATTTGTGGATTTTATTGTGGTTCTTGAGCAGAGAAACAATACTTTGAAGAACCTTAAACAAATTACACTGAACAAGGATGATGACACAGAAGGTTCACATATTTCAGAAATGATAGCAGTGTAATTCCATAACAATACCGCTTGCTTGCGAGTTCACCTGTCTATAATCTATAATATGCATGCTTTCTTCATTTGTTCTGCTTCCTTGAGCCCCAACTCATGCATTCTTATGGTGACTCTGCCATGCCATCATCCTTGTTCATTGCAATTTGTTCTATTTTTGAAAATATTCTTATTCTTCATCCCAATTATCACAAATTCTGAAACTCTGTCCTCAGTATAACTAATGTATAGTTGTACAAATATAAAAATCCGAGAATCACTCGGAGGTCTCCTTTAACGTTAACCTTTTCTATGCTAGGGGTTTCGGACAGTGTGTACAGTGTTATGGGATAATTGTGCCAATCGGCACTCATGAAACACAAAAGGATTAACATTTATTTACTTCAAACAGCAATCATTTAGAAAAAAGGAAGACACGTGATATTACACTTTGACATATCCCAAAAAAAGATAAGTCAAAGCAAAATATATTATATATATAGTATCAAAAGAAGTAGTGCTATCCTGCATTGTCGTGGACTATTATACTCTGATTTAGCTCCGATGGGAATGAGATCTAAGCTTTAACAAAAACCTGATCCAAAATCACGGTTATTCCCAATAGAGCAACAAGACGTCAGTATACGTTCATTTTTAAATGTGCATTCAGTGTTTGCCTTTAAAAAATCATTAAAAAGAAGCGTGTGAAGCAATCAGAAAGCACAAAGAAAAAAGGAAGTCATTACTTCATGAAACGCTTCTTCAAGTGAACTTAAAGATTACACACACGGTTAAGGAAAAAACAACAAAATGAATTAACCACAGACATGACAGATTTAGGCGAAGCCGTACTGAATTAAATTTCCTCGTGCGAACTTTGCTGAAGGTGTGGAAATAGATATTTCCTTAATTCTCCTGATCAACACTTAAAATGTTTTGAAATTAAGATGGGCAAAATACAATGAGATGCTAGGCAATCACATAACATCGCATGTGTGGGCGCTGCGGCATATGTGGATAAGACTCCCGACGCCAAATCGGACGACTCTAGTTCGATTCTCGACCAGTGCTGACTTCGTTGGACGAAAGCACTTGACAAAATGGACAAGATGTTTTTACCCACATTGTCCCTCTCGACTTAGGTGTATAAAAAGGAACCTGGCAACGCTATACAGTGGTAACAATATGGCACCCTGTGGTAAAGCAGTGGCAACACTGAGAGGCTACCCTGGGTAAATCAGACCGTATTAATATTATTATTATTAACAACATCATCACATTATCGCATAGTCCGACCAGCCTATCCGATCGAAACCGAAAGCTGCAGGCAGCTATATAGCGTAATCGAATCCAGCTGTATTGTACAAACGAAACCATACCTTAGACAGGCCAACAGCGAAGTGGCATTTTTGTATTATGTATTGAAATTATAGCAGCTTTCACTGAAGTTTCCCATGCACTCAGAATAGAAAAAGATAGGCCAAAGTGAATGGCTTTAAGGTCACGAAAATAGTTCAGTGTACTTCTGGTAAGATGAGGCTTTCTGTATCTAAACGCGGTGTCAAGTGACTATGGACAATGACAAGGCATACGTTGTTTGATTGTTGTTTATAGACCAAGAAGGATGAACCAGTTTTCAGGACGTCAAACGCTTCCAACAAACACTAGTTCTTACTTTGAATGTTTTCTCTTTATTGCAGTTTATGATTCTCACTACTATCATCAGCCGTTTAGTTACGCGCCGGCATCCGATGGTCTTCCAAGATGGCACAAATGCACGAACCAAGAGTTTGGAATTCGACGGATGATCCCATGGACGATTTTCCTCTCGAGGGTTACGATCGAGTCACTGCCCTTATTGCCAGCATCGTCGGAGTTGTGTTGTCGACAGTCTTGAACCTGCTGAATCTGATTATCTTACCGCGGATTCCCAATCGCTTCGGAGAGAACGGAAGGCTGTGTTTGCATTGTCTGGCGGTCGTCGATATCTTTGGTGGCTTGGCGTGCTTCGGCAGCCGCGTCGTATTCGAGATCGAGCGAACGTTTCTTACATCGAACTCCATTGTCTGTAACGCTGTGGGGGCGTCATGCACGGTATTTGTCAGCCAGTCAACTTGGATATTGTTCGTTATCAGCGTCGATCGATATATCGCCGTGACGCGTCCGATGCACTACGTATCGATTCTGACCTATCGGCGAATGAAAGCGCTGATCGTAACGGCGATGCTGATGGGGCTCACATTAGCGCTGACCCGAACAACACACATGGCGGTCAATGGATCATGTGACTTCGACCACGGCGCCACTCACTACGTCAACGATCCCGCGATCACCCTCTATTCGGCAATCGTGCTATTCTTCGGCTCTATCGCGACGGCGCTCAACGTCAGAATTCTTCACATAGCGCATCGGCATCGGAACTGGATCGCTGATTACGCGTCGAAGCAGCATCGACCGCGCCATGACGCCGCAACGTCGCCAAAGCCGGGAAAGATATCCGGTTCGAAGTACCGTGGCGCTATAACCGTCGCCATTCTCGTGGGGGCGTTCTATCTCGTCTGGACACCACACACCGTTGGAACAATAGCGGCAGCTGCCACGGGGCGAACAATCCCTGAGGCAGCCTACTTCACGATAGTTTGGATCGCCTTCAGTAATCACTGGTTTAACGCCATCATCTATTTCTTCTTCAACAAGGCTTACAGGACTGCAGTCGTCAACCTTGCCAAGAGGAGACGAAACCCGTTTTCTCAAATTCAGGAAACTGTTTTCACAGTTGACTCGTCTGTCCCAAAACAACTACCACAAATCGAATAATCAGAGAAGAACTACGTATAGGTCTATAATTATGCTGACATGATTATAGACCGTGAGTACTAAAGTATACCAATGATATTGCACTAAAAGTTTTATGTACAGACCTTGCTAATTTAATATCGATATTCTCATAAATACTTAGGGCCTATGACATTATTCACGTTATATTCGTCACTCAGGGAAATAATAATTTTGCTATCAGTAGAATGGTCTTTAGGCGATGAAGTGTTTAACTCCTCTGAATTCAATCATGTCAGCTTCTTTTACAACACTATTATCTTTGTTATCTCACCACTTCTGCTCTTAATCAAATTTGTATATTGTTCTTTCGTGATAACATTCTTTAGTAATTTGATACGCACGTCTTTCACTGAAATGTTTGCAGTAAAATAATGCATTACTCGATGTTTCAGTATCTTCAGTTGATTATTTCATGGCTAGTACACATTACGTGCAATTATCGAAGTTACCTACAACTATTTTCTAATCCTCTTCAGATGAAACGAGCCTCAAGAATGTTTGCCCACTGTCAAATCATACGATAAATTTACAAACTTGTGACGTTATAATGACAACTCCAGGGAAATAGTATTTTTCCGTACAGCACATAAAGCGTCCTTAAATAATCCTTAAATGAATGGTATAGTTTCGGTCCAGATGGGGATTCAGGTTATAACTTTTAGCACGATAATTAGAAACCACTCATGAAATATTAAAAAGCACACAATTCTTAGAGGAATTAATAGTTTATTTGATGAAAATCTGTTTTAAAATGGCTGAGATATCCAAAAACAAAAGTGGTCTTAATAAAAGGGTACCCACCTTTTATTATGACCACTTTTTACTTTGTTATTGATATCTCAACCTTTTCTAAACCGATTTTCATCAAACAAATTCTAAATTCCTCTTATTTGAGTGCATGCTCTTTAACATTGCACATATGAGTGGTTTATTGTAATGTATCGAAAAAAGTAACTCCCATCTCAATCAAATCTATAATTCCTGTAATATTTCAACAAACCAAACAATAATTAGGACGCATCATCGCCGAACTTTTAGTAGGACAGAAAAGCAAATTTCATTTCCAGAGCGCCATGATCTCTTTAAGAAACCAAAAGATTTTTAATAGATGAACAGGCATGAGTGAATGCATTTTATAACATCTTACCATTTGTATATGTAATAATTTCGAAACTTGAGAAGAAACCGCGAAGGTCAATAGGCTCATTTCCTGGTTTGGATTCGTAACTCAAATTTCAAATCCAAGAAATATTCGAACAAGTCTTTTTTTTTTTTTTTTTTTTTTTTTGGCAATGATAAATGCCCGGGCAAAAACATTAGGATGTAGTAGTTATATTTTTCCTGTATATCTGATATTGAGGTATGGTTGTCGATCGTACTTTATGTTATATGATAACGGTATGCGTGACTGTGTCATCATTATGACAACATATACAATCTATGTAAAATTGTATGAATAACATGTGCACTCTTCTGTTTATCAATATTCATATTGGACATTAAATTCCATGTTACTTACAATAAAACCAACCATTAAATACACGATTTGATTGCACAGTTCTCAATTATATTGGTTTTTTGTTTTGTCGTGCTGAGTAGTTTTTACTGGATCATTCCTGTAGTGCGACTGGGCAGTCTATTGCGTTGCGCTTTGGGTACCCAGTTAAGATTGAGACAACGATTTACAATTTGTAATGAAAGTGTTGATAATTACAATCAAAAACAATAGTAGTAATAATAAGAGGAATATCGGTAATGATAATCATGATAATAACCATCGTCTTTCTTATTACCAACATTATTGTTGTTGTAATTATTGTGACTATTATTATTATCATTATCGCTTTTATTATCATTATCATTATCATTATTATCATCATTATTATTATTTCATTATTATCATTTTCATTATCAATGTCAATTCCAATCTAATTTCATGTTAATATAAGTGTAAATTAATCGTGTGGCTAAGTCTGGAATGTATAGGGGAAGAGCTAGATAATTAGTGTGTAATAGTGATGAATGATAAAATCACATCCCGAGAGAAAAACTGGTCTTTTACGTCATACATTCTCAATGTACTGAGTAAATTACATTATAATGCAGTATTTAGTCAGCATCTTACAAATTTCATTCACAGTTTTTGTGCATGTTTGTCCATATTTATCTCATTTTTTATTTATAAGTAAATATTTATATGTTGTATTCAAATCACTTCTTATCAT
Organism: Diadema antillarum; assembly: GCF_040938485.1. Classification (NCBI taxonomy): domain Eukaryota; kingdom Metazoa; phylum Echinodermata; class Echinoidea; order Diadematoida; family Diadematidae; genus Diadema; species Diadema antillarum. The sequence goes on along the minus strand of NW_027272613.1, from coordinate 108,857 downwards.
TTCAATATGATTTATGTAAAATGATTCACGCCCCCATTGAAAAACAGCGTTTGGTGATTGGGCATTTTTATCCATGGCAAAATAAAATGAATGAAATGAAATATGTCTATGAATAATTTACCAAAAATGTGAAATAAAATTGGTTGGATTGAATATATAATGCGCATTTGTAATGAATGAAAACAATATATATAAATATATATATATATATATATATATATATATATATACAGTATAAATATCATACATTTACTGATATATAAATATATTGCGCATGTATACACACACACATACACACACACACACACACACACACATATATATATATATATATATATATATATATATATTAATATATTATATAAAATATACATATATTACTGCCTGTAATACATTTACTGCATGTCTTTTACAGGGTTCATCATCACTGGTGGCCCGGGGCCACTAGATATTGGTGTCAGGCCAGCAAATTTTCATCAGGTTATCTTTTTGTGGCCGAATCAGGCAGCTACATTTTAGAATGAGTTTTTTATAATTCCCTTTATTTTAGTAAACTAAATTCCTTTTTCAGACCACCAAAATTTGAACTTCACAGATTTGAGTGACCCGAATTAGCCACTATAGAGATATAAAAAGTTAGTGTCAAGACCTGCTTAAAAACATACATATACAAAATTATATATATAAAAATATATATATATATATATATATATATATATATATATATATATGTATACTGTAAAAGTGGATAACATTGCGCGATTAATTCATTTTTGCGCTTGGCGGGGTAAGAAGAGTTCCTCATGTCTTTAATTCCATGGAGTCAAGACATCAATTACTGCAACATATGGCAAGCAAAAATATTTGTGTGCTTTTATTTTCGCGCTATATAGTTTCTGGTTGTGTGAAATGCGCAAAAATTTCAACTTTTACAATATATAATACAGTACATACACACACACAGTACATATACGCGTATATTCTATCTCTAATGTATTCTTTTTTGTTCATTATATCTGACTTACCACATATCCTTAGACTTCTGATATGAATTTTGTTAAACATGATTAAAAAAATATATATATATATAGAAGTATTGGAACAGGTTCACTCGGTTGACAGCAGGTTCATCCGTATTTATTGCTACTCAGAGTTTCATGTCACCTCCATGAGGCGCAATCATCAGGCAGTCTCTTCTTGAATGAATTGCGCGTTGGTACTGGGATGTTTTTCGTGGAATAGTTGAAGTTCACTCGGTTTAGATGATCCATTTTGTCATCCTTGAACGGATAGGCAAGAGTGCTAAACAGGTACCAGGAGCGGATAAACACTTGGTGATTCTATCCTTCTATGAAGAGTGCTCGATATCCTCAAAGGAAGAGCTTTAGACAGAATATATATATATATATATATATATATATATATATATATATAAATATATATATAGATATGTATATATATAAATATATATATATATGTATATATATATATATATATATATATATATATATATATATATACATTATAGTTGTTCCGCGTATTGGCAGTACTAGAAATAGCAATAATAAAGTCACAACAGAGGAATGCAGGGAATGCATTAATAGCCAAATCTTGATTTAATGAATAATCCGAATTTTCGAGGATCCTTCCTCTTCTTCAGGGATATATATATATATATATATATATATATTCGCACTGTCATCCCTGAAGAAGAGGAAGGATCCTCGAAAATTCATATTCATTAAATCAAGATTGGCTATTAATGCATTCCCTGCATTCCTCTTTGTGACTTTATATTTATATATATATACAAATGTATATATATATATATATATATATATACTTTACATATATTTATATATATATATATATATATATATATATACATATATACAAATAATCATATATAACACAATTCATATCAGAAGTGTTAGGATACAAGTCAGATATAGTAAATAATATATATACATTATTTCAAATCAGTGCATGATGTATACCATCTTATTCAGATATGGGTACAGTACTAGTACACTGCACATGTAATTTCATAAGAGTCTTATAACAAGACTGTATTGCTAGATATGATTCACAATAAAGAAAACAAAGATGATACATGTATCTTACAAGTTTAGCAAGACATTAAGCCATGTATATTTACGTGTTTATTTCTGTTAGAAACAAGAGATATGTATGCAGTAAATTGGAGACAATAAAGGCAAATGCAAAATACAAATAACAAAGTTACAGACATTGGAGAGCCCAGATATCCCAGTATCAGTGTTCCATGACTATCAACAAGATAAAAGATTGCACAAATCCATTAAATAATCAATAACAATACAAAGTATAGTACCATGAATTTGAATATAGTATGACAACAGAAATCAAGACAAAAAAGTTATTAAAATCTGTCAATTAATCCTGATTTTGACATATCATTCCTCAGATTAATCCAGAGGTCAGAAGTGATTAGCAAAAATGAGTCACCAGCAGCAAATTTGTTTAAGCTGGGAATTTCACCAAAGAAAAGGTAATAATGAGGATTTGGTTAAAGGACAAGTTCACCTTCATATACATGTGGATTGAGTGAAGGCAACAATATTAGTAGAACACATCAGTGAAAGTTTGGGGAAATTCCGACAATCCGTTCAAAAGTTATGAATTTTTGAAGTTTCTGCTCAGTCACGGCTGGATTAGAAGACTACTATAGCTTGTGATGTCATATGAGTACAACTATATAAAGAAAGTATAAAGAAAATTCAAGATATTCTCACTTTTCTCACATAATAAAGAACACTCGACTTCTCTCTTTCAGATGCCAGGGGAAATAATATTACCCCTAACATAAGTCAGTAACATGTCAAAGAAATGTGCACTTTATTCAAAAAGTCAAGATTTGTGAAATTCTCTTTTTATTTTCCTTATATTGTTGTACGCATGTGACATCATACATTGTAGTACAGTGTAGTCTTCTCCTCCAGCAGTGATTGCACAGATACTTTAAAAATTCATAACTTTTGAACGGATTGTCGGATTTTCCCCAAACTTTCACTGATGTGTTCTACTAATATTGTTGCCTTCACTCAATCCACATGTGTATGAAGGTGAACTTGTCAGATTAATCCAGAGGTCAGAAGTGATTAGCAAAAATGAGTCACCAGCAGCAAATTTGTTTAAGCTGGGAATTTCACCAAAGAAAAGGTAATAATGAGGATTTGGTTAAAGGACAAGTTCACCTTCATATACATGTGGATTGAGTGAAGGCAACAATATTAGTAGAACACATCAGTGAAAGTTTGGGGAAAATCCGACAATCCGTTCAAAAGTTATGAATTTTTAAAGTATCTGTGCAATCACTGCTGGAGGAGAAGACTACACTGTACTACAATGTATGATGTCACATGCGTACAACAATATAAGGAAAATAAAAAGAGAATTTCACAAAACTTGACTTTTTGAATAAAGTGCACATTTCTTTGACATGTTACTGACTTATGTTAGGGGTAATATTATTTCCCCTGGCATCTGAAAGAGAGAAGTCGAGTGTTCTTTTATTATGTGAGAAAAGTGAGAATATCTTGAATTTTCTTTATACTTTCTTTATATAGTTGTACTCATATGACATCACAAGCTATAGTAGTCTTCTAATCCAGCCGTGACTGAGCAGAAACTTCAAAAATTCATAACTTTTGAACGGATTGTCCGATTTTCTTCAAACTCTCATTGATGTGTTCTACTAATATTGCTGCATTCACTCAACCCACATGTCTATGAAGGTGGACTTGTCCTTTAAGGGATAAAAGGAATGAAAAAAAGGGATTGAGTAAGAAATACAAAAAATTAAGTACTGTCTTTATTTACTGATACTAAAAAAGGATATCTGTGGAATAAATTTGACTCCATATCAAAGATTTTGCTGTGTTGTCTGTGTTTATGCTGATACATCACTTTGCTGAATTTTAAAAATGGAAAAACAGAATCTAAGGAGACTTGAACCAGTACCTTGCATGCTAGGTAGAGACACGACCGTCTCTGAACAACATGAAGTATTTTTTATTACTATTTACTTTCTAGTTACTATAATTGTTATTATTGTACATATTATCATTATCATTAGTAAAATAATGATGATGATGATGATGATTATCATTACTACTACTACTACTACTACTACTACTACTACTATTACTATTATTATTATTATCATTATCATTTCTTTCAGCAGTTGATGTTGTAGTGTGACTTGAATACTGACAGGTGGTACCCACTAATACACCTGGGTCAACAAAGCATGTGATTGGTAAAAACCACTTGTCCACGGATGTATACATAAAAGAGGTTGGATTTTAACCAAGGACTTCTTTTGTACGTGTCCACCAGCTATATCAAGGCGACCAAACTTATTTGGTGCTACCAATGCATTTATCATAAAAGCAAGCTTCAAGCCATGGAATTCTCCCAACTTTGATAATGAAGTCGATAAAAAAAAATTATAGTGAACCCCTCAACAGAACAAGATAAAGAGTAATTTCACGAAGACCAAAATGGGAAAAGAAACAGTTAAAAGAAAACAGAGACAAGAGATAAATCTGGGCCAATCCCTGAGACCAACTTCAATAACATTCACCTTGTCACATCTAATATATTTTCTTGACAAGAGACATTCAAAATGTCCAAAGTATGTTACAAGACAGTGGTGCTACACTGGTTACATATTTCTGCCCACAAAACGAATTTCAGTGGTTACCCGGTAACTACACTATGAAACTGTAACAACTGATTACATAGCTGGCTGATATTACACACCTCTTATTTTTTTTCTCTGAGGTAAAGTTTCAACTGACCTTGCTTGCATACAAATAGAAAAATACCACAACAGTGATAAAAACCAATGTCACATCCATACCTCACCAATCATAATAATGTATGTGATGTACTGTAAAAGTGGAAATTTTTGCAGTGTTGAAATTTTCGCACAAGCAGAAACTAGTGCAAAAATATAAGCACGCAAAAATCTCCACTTTTACAGTACTGCACACTTGGTGTCCGCAAATGATTCTTATTTGACTTGTCAGAGATGATTGGGCAAAAATAGGAGACGAAAGAAGGATACTGTCAACACTGAATGGCTATGGTCACAAGGAAAAAACAAACAGAGACAAAATCACTATGAAGAAAACTGTCAACACCAAAAGGCCAATAGGCACGAGGAAAGAGAATGATCCATTTCTTGATCACAAAATGCTGCTACATTTAAAAGGTGAACTGCAGTATTTAACATTATGTTGTTAAAATGCGTTTGATGGGACTTACTTGTGAAATTCACAGAGAGAACATCTTTGTGATTCTTCCGAGTCATTTCTTCATCTCTGACTTGCTGAAAAATTCCTGATTGTCTCAACAAAACATGTAGTAGGATCGCCAAGTCATCTATCACGGTGAATGCTCCCAGGCCGACAAGAGCTGAAGACGTGACTTGGACAAGTCACCAAACAGTTCTCCTTGGGAATTTCACAAGTAAGTCCAGTTGAACAGATTGTCATTCTACTACCTGGGTAAATGAAAAAATCTTCATCAATATATAACATATGACATTAACACCATAAAGATGCATGTGGAATGTGGTCCAAATTCCTGGCATGGAAACTGATGTAGGAAACAAGGCCCTGGTGTCACGGGTGCTGAGGAGCTGTTCATCAGAGCAAGTGTCTGTAGTGTGGGTTGATGTCTAGTGGGCACCTTGGACAGGGGAATTCTTTGGTCAGGAACGGTTCGTACCTACAGTTGGTAGCAAAGATATTTCAAGCAAAGATTAATTTCATGAATTACAATCAACAGACTGACAATATTTATACTCCAATGATCAACTAAGCACAGATAAAAATTCTCCTTTGTTTGAGAACCATAATTAGCGGTATTATGAACCAAAACAGCACACTCAAAAAAACAAAAGAGAAAGACCCTCATCAGCAGATTTCCTCTTCATACTTTCCTATACTGATTACTTGCTGCTACTCCAAAGATCAACTACATACTAATAAAAAGTCTCATCTGGTAAAGAAGAATCATAACTTATCATACGATAATTCAAAACAGAACAAAAGAAAAATCTAAAACAAAAAATGAGAAAAAAAAAACACTGCACAGATATGTTTTCATAGTTTCCCACATTTATTACTGTACTTACCTCAACTCTAACATTGATAGGCAAAACTACAAAAACATGCCTTTACTCCTGATGCTACTAAGATTTACATCTGTGAGATCACACGTCATAATGTAGATTATTTGTTTTATTTGTTTGTGAACTGAACAAAATTATGTAATCAATTAAATATGTCTTAAATTTCACTTTTGTTGAAACAATACCTTTGCATCTGGATTATGACATCTCATTCCTGACACCTGAGAAAAACTCTGATGAAACATGGCAGTACTTAAGAGATGGTTTCCCAAAACTATTACCAAAGCCTTGGGAACTACTCATTTGTCTGAAGAAGTGATTACCCCTATAAAATTTCTAAATGAGCAGTACTTAATCCCATCAAAGTTTCTTTTCAAATATGCTAACAGTTTGCTAAACAGATAAAGTGCCAATACTGAAATTGCAAAATAAAAGTTGCAATAAACTAAAAGATGTTTTTTTGTTTTTTTCTCAATTAAATGGTTCATATAAAGCAAGTATATGTTAATTGCAGTGAACATCACTCCTCCAAATAGACAAATAGTTACTGCTTTATAGGACCTTCTTTAGAGCTTTTCAAAACTTGAAATACTCAAAGCCAGTGAAAAAACACGCTCAAAAGTGCAATCCCTCTTACCAGAAATTGACAGCCAGGTTTCGTCTCTCAATCTCGTTCGGGTAAGACTGCACCTCGTGCCACCAGAATGCAGGCATGAAGAGAATGTCGCCCTCGTTTATTGTGCAGTTCAAAGGTTGTGCGTCTGCGAAGGCTGGGAACATCTGAAATGATGAAAAGAGGTATAGCCATGACAATTCATCTCAGATGTGAGGGAGATTGGGTTAAATTAAGGCCAACAGGGACCAGGAACAGTGACTTTGCTTTAACCTGCTGATGACAGACTGATCTTGCTACAGTATAACATGCATTTCCCATAGACACCTGCCCGAGTATACTCGGGACTACTGTATGCGCCGAATATTTAGCCGAGGTTTTTATTTTCATGAATTTTGCAAGTCAGGTGCATTTCATAAATTCAAAAACACATGAAAAATATTGAGTCGACTCTGATCCCGATATGAATGTGACATGCACGTATACATTTCTCTCTTCAGTACAGGACTTCACGATCACAAATTTAACCACTCGCGAAATCATCAGGAGGTCCCGATTCGCATAAATTTAGACTTGCTAAATATATTACATAGAGTAGTCTTCGATGGGTTAATATTTGGATGGAACAGGTAAAAGTAAGGAACAAACAAAAGAAATATTGAATTTGTGAAATTGAGAGGAAAAATCCTTCCAAACTGAATGTATAAATTTCTCTTTTTTTTATGCATTATAGCTCTTTATACGATATGTAGAATTTGATTTTAAACTATAGAAAAAGTTTAAATGAAGGAAGCAAAGTGGAATTTGAACCCATCGCTTACTGGGAATCACACAATGGCACTACCAACTGAGTTGACACCATTTCATGGCAGCGACACAATCGAGTTTGTAGAAATGCCGACTGCCTCACCTCTTTTCTGTTCTCTCTGGTTTGATTTACAAGTGATTAAAATTCCTGCGTATCAAGGAAGACATGCTACAATATCGTACATGAATAAAGCGGAATATATCTTATCATAACTATATAATTTTTAAGATTAATCTTTGGTATTGCATGATTTTTCTTACTTTGAGGTAAGTTGCAGCCTTACAATAAAGGAAACCAAAGAGTGGATCATAATTACTGAATCTATTCTTTAAAGCATCCAGCTTCCTATACTGTTACCCACTTATAAACAGAGAAGCACTGTACATGAAGTAGGCAGCGCAAGGATGCAAGGACCGTGTTAGTGCTTGAACCACTGACTCTCCAATACAAAGCCCAGGGTGCCCAATCCACTAGACCTCAGGACCACACAACACACCTGGTAATTTGGCTTTAGAACGTCCACTGGTGACATGACCATCGAGGTACTATCCATGAGCTTCTTGCGGCGGAACGTCCTCGAGACTGGATCGAAGCCTAACAGCGCCTCCGGTACATGGGCCTCATAGAGACGGGTGTTGTTGTGAGGCTCAAACAGAATCAACTCCTTCCTCCCTCGCAGCTGAAATGGAAGCAAACCAAGAGTAAGAATATAAACATGGTACAGTAGCAGATCTGTTTTACAAACAAAAACCCTGCATGGCTGAGTACAAGACACTTGTCATTTTTATAAAAATGCACATGAAAATTAAAACCTCAGCATTCCAGTGTGAGATTGTGTTAAGGTATAAATTGCTTCTTAAACGTAACTGAACAATGGTGTACAGCAGCTCTTTTTCAGTTGACAGGGGGTTTCCATAAAAATATTAAATAATGGTGACTTGGAAACACAACTAATGTGTTAAAGGTGCATAGTCCCGGTAGTGTAGAGGGCACTGTTGATGATACTGCCAATCACCATTAGCACTGATACGAAGATTACCGAAGTTGAGCTGTCATCAAGAGTAAAGTGCGTAGGTGTTGCTAAGTAATGTTACCTTCGTTGTCTTCTCTGCGCATCGTGCAGTCTGTAGTAATGCCAGGGTGCGTGCATATGTGCTATTGTTATTATGACATCACAAAAGAAGTTTGCTAAAGCTGTCATCCCCCTCAGCCGAATCATGAGCCGATTAACTGTGATCCGACCACTGACTACAGTGAATCGGACTTCATCGGACTCGGGGAAGTGGGCCACAGCGTAAGCGCTAAAGAGGAGTCTATAGCGTAGGTCTCAATAGTAAACTTACGCCATGCGCCCGCGTACGCATTTGACTAAAACACCGGGACCATGCACACATCACACTCCATTCATTGTCAAATTATAACGCTTACAAAAAGGAAAAGAGCATCTTTCATTGTTCCTGCAAATGAAAGGTCAACAAAGTAAAACAGGAAAAAACAAACAAACTGGAAAGGAATTTGTATTTTCACAACTTTTCTTGAGACCAATTTTAACTATATTTATTGGTAGTATTCTGACTCCACACACCATCTCAAAATGCAAAATTTGGCAAACTGAAAAACTTTGCAAAATGTTTGGTTGCTCTAACGATTAACCTGTACAGTATGTCCCAAAAAAATTACAACGGGGCCCTCCGCAATGATATCTTTAAAAATAGTAAATCAATCTAAATACAAATTCAGGGTATGAAACTATAACTCATTGCCAACATCTTACAGGAAACCCCACTCGATTTGCTTCAGTGGTCAAAGAAAAATATGGAATTTTGTAGAGGATGTCGGGAATCTCTTCTGTCCAAGCTAAAAATTAAAAAAAAATTAATCATATTGGGCATTATCAATGCGAAAATCTAATTGTAATTTTTTGGGGGACATACTGCAGTAAGTCGCCCCAAAAATTACAACCAGATTTTCAAACTGATAACACCTAATATGATCAACCTGTCTAAGTGCTACTTCAGGGTCTTAAAACATAACATCTTAGTCTATTTTGCAGAAAACCCCATTCAATTTGGTTAAGCGGTCACAGAGAAATGTAGATTGTTGTAAAGCATGTCACGAGTCTGATTCTTCCAATCTTAGCAATTCAATGCTCTTGTGTGTGAATAATAGACAGAATTTGGACAGAATAGATTCCCGACATCCTCTACAAAATTCAGTACTTCTCTTTGACCACTGAAGCAAATCGAAGGAGGTTTTCTGTAAGATGTGGGCAATGAGTTATAGTTTCTCACCCTGAATTTGTATTTAGATTGATTCACTATTTTTAAAGATATCATTGCGGAGGGCCCCGTTGTAATTTTCTTTGGGACATACTGTACTGTGCCAGGGACTTTGGGCAGAGTGTACAACACAACATGGAATTTTTTGTGCCAAGTATCACTCAAAGTGAACAAAGAGTTTGAAAATCATCTGCTCTTTGCCTTACCTGACATAGCAGATTATCAAAGGGGTCAAAGTGGAGTTTGCCGAGGGTGTCACCATCGCTAAGCCAGATGTTCAGGTGTCTTCGATCTAAGAGATTCCTCACAAAGTCGGGCTCTTCCAGGTCTTCTTCGAGTTCTGGAAAGTAAGTCCTGATCGAGGAGTATTCAAGGTATGCCGAGACCCTTGGCTTTCTGCTGGTCAAGAAGAAACAAAAACAAGCAAATGTTGTTGTCATAGTAGCTGTCTAATGGACAAGAAGTTAAACAAAACTAAGCAAACGTTGTTGTCATAGTAACTGATAAAATACTTGATCATTGTGTAGAACAGTCAGGGAATCACCTCTGATAATTATAAAAGATGCTTGGGCTCCCTACATCAAATTCTTCATGACTATCTTAAAAAAAAGAACAAACAAATAGATTTCATCTGGATGATATCAGAGAATATGGCAAAAGATGTTGTATAGTATCATGTTTTTAATAGTTTAGCACTGATGTAATTTCTCCACCACTCGTAGCAAATCCATGGATTTCAATTACTCTGTGTTTCATTTAATTATTAAAATTCCAGCATTCAAAAATATGGGTACCTTTCTATTGAATATCACTGTTCTAGCAAATCTACGTACCTCTGTTTTGGATCTTGAGTTTGAGACAAAGGCTGACTGGAATTCTGGATTATCTCAATAAAGTCTGCAAATTTGACGTTCTGAGTTGCCGGCCGCACAACGACGAGGTCTGGATATGGCAGCTTGTCGGCAATCGCTGCTGGGATTTCAAACTTGTCATGGTCCTCCCATACTTCTGCCGGTTCCACACCCTCAAATATTCCGTCCGGTGCCAGCTTGATGTGAACTTTCTCCTCCCCGTACCATTTTTTCAGGGATTCCATTGACCACTTTCGGAAGGCTGGCCACTGCGATGCCCCGTTCTCGATGACGACGGGACGGGATTGGCTCAGGTAGCGTAGGAAGAAGTCCTCTTTGCTAAGGTGGGATACTCGCTCACATTGCGAAATCTCTTCCACTTTTTTCGAGGGACAGTTTCTCAAAATATCCTGACCGCCTAAAGTTTGACAGGATGACGCATCATGACAGCTACCTCCATCATCACTGATTAAGTCACAAACACTTGAACAGCTTTCCTTGAGATCTGCTCCATACTTTTCCTCAATGTGAGAGGAAACGCCATCATTCATTTCATTGTTACAAGTTTGGCTGCGGCTTTTCTGGAACTGGATACCCCCCATTGATTGGCCAGTAACTTTGAAGAGATTTTCCAATATGTGATGTCTGTGAATACCTTCTACACTTATGCCTCCATTGGCACTTACATACGTATTGCACTTGATATTGATAAATTCCAGAACAGCTGGCGTAGAAAATGGACCAAAATAAATGTCTGCCTCTGGGAAGTGTACTTTTGGGGGAGGGAGCAAACATTTGCGATCTGTTTTTTGTTGCTGGAATACGACTAAGGAGTAACCATGGTGATTGGACATAGTATCGTCTGGTTCATTGACCAGTTTTACTGGTAAAGAATCCTCCCATATGAACTGCCCGTCAAGAATGCCTATTTTTACAAGCGGCGCAATTCCCGCTCGATCTGCATCCGTCGGATCGTCCGCCTCGTCGTCTGCCCAAACTGCCGGGGAGGCAACCGGTGGCTGTACCGTATGGAAGAGCTGGTCGATTTCGTCCAACACCCCTCTCAATTGCGGGTTACCTCCCGACAGCAGCACGACGACACAACCTTTTTTCACGTCTTCGGGGATATCGGTCATAAATATGGATGGCAAAGCGGCTTGAACCTCCAACACACCTATCAGCTGAGCAAAAATACTGCTCATCAGTAACACGAACAGAAGTTCACAAGAAGCCATATTGTCGATTCGTGTACTGAGTATCCGAACGAAAGTACACGTATAGCGTCGATGCAGTTGGCGCGCGCGAGCGAGGGCGAATGTCGTGCATCACATTCACATTGGTCCTCATAGAGGGAAATCCCCCTTTTGATAGAGCTGGGGGGGGGGGGGGGGGGGGGCTAGATGCTGATGGTTAACATGCGGGGGGGGGGGGGGGAAGTGGAAATATGATAGCATTTTATGCAATTGGTATGAAGCAGGAATGTGTGATTACAGTAACATTGGTGTATTTCTTGAAATTTGTGGGCAAATTTCTACTGCAGAGACACGCAATAAATGAGTTCACTGAAAATCGAAGGGCATTACAAAAAACAAACAAACAAACAAACAAACAAACAAACAAACAAAAAACAACAACGAATAAACAAACAAACAGACCATGAATTAGTTTGTGTTCTCTTTTTTCTTTGATAACTGTAGTCTCATTAGTTTGGTGGCGTTTTGAAATTTGTGGGCACTGGAATCAAACAAAAATATAGAAATACACGCGCAACACCCTCTAATGTAGAAATGAAAAAAAAAACACCTCATGTTTGTTTGTTTGTTGTTTTTTTTTTACTTTTTGACACTTATATAGGGCTTAATACTGACGTTAGTAAGCGCATTAATCCGAAAATACATCAAATTGAAATACAGCATTATGTATATATGATATAACAGCAACAACAACAACAATTAGGATTGAGTAAATAAAGTTTTCAGCAATCATTCAAACTTATCGATACTTTCAGCATTTCGAATATAAAGAGGGAGTTCATGTTCCAAAGAGATGGAGAAATAACAGAAAAAGCTATCAGTCGCCATAATGGGTAGGACCTACAGGTGCGGGGATCATGTGATAATTTGAGAGTGGAGGAAGAACGGAGAAAACGGGTTGAAAAGGAGGAGCTAAAAGAAATCAAGTCTTTGAGATAAGATGGGACAAGATTGATCAGGCCCTATAATCTTATAAACAATGAGAAGGATTTTAAAGGTGATACGTTGATGTATGGGGAGCCAGTGAAGGTCACGGGAAAACTGGAATAATGTCATCAGATCTTTTAGTAAGGGTTACAAACCTAGCGGCTGTATTTTGAATTCTTTGTGGTGGTGAGATACTCGAAGCAGGGAGACCAACAGGAAGGGAATAATATTGCAGTAATCAAGAGGAGAAGATACAAATGCGTGAATAAGAAGTTCAGTGGAAGACTGATCTAATAATTTGTGGATTTTACCAATTTTACAACTACCCCAAGCAGCAGAACAACACTTAAATTCTGCCCTCCTACTTTCAGTTAGCTTTGCTTTCATTGCATGTCGGACTTACCTTCCCTGCGCTCTATGAGATTGAACAGAATGTACATGATTAATAGGGTTATAGATTAGAATTTTAGTTCAGGATTAAAACTCTTAATCTATTACACGTGTATCATATAGCTTAGGTTAATGGGAGGTTCAGATTCCATTGTGAGACCGTCGGAGGAACTACTGAAGACCCAAACACAAATAAACCTCATAACTTAAAATGGAGTTTATAACATTTTTCTACTTTATTTTGTGGTTGATGTATAATATTATGCGCTGCTGCGTTATAGTATATATAGGCCTACATTAGTGGGTGTTTCTACATTGTGTGGGCGCTGATGTTCTTTTTTTCCATTTTTAGTTGAAAATCTCTGCATTAAAGTGGTTGATGTTTCTTAAATTGGGGGCGATTATTTTCTACATTAGCGAGCGTTTCTTCATTAGTGGGTGTTTTAATTTGTGGGTTCAACATACACGCACCCCTACAATTTGGCCGACCCAAAAGAAGGTTTGAAAGATGGTCCAGGAGTCTCACGACCTGATCCAGATCCCATGTTTGATGCCGCCATACATTATAACCAACTGAAAAGTATTTGATGTATGTATAGGCTACATGTGCAGGCCCGTAGCCAGGGGGGTGCGTCGGGTGCGTACGCACCCCCCCCCCCAAATTCTGAAAGGTCCACTTTTTCATAATAACGGTTTTTAGCAATTCTCAAGATAACAATCCAAATAAATATAAAGACATATTATATGTTACGTAAATGTGGAAGAGTACGTTTAACAATGTTAAAAATAATTGTACGAAACCCTTTTGTTGTATGAACCATCGGATCGTCCCCATGCACACAAACACAAATGACTGATTGTTATGTATCAATTTGTGCGAGCTATCATTATATTGGCACTGCATGCCTTGGCCCTTGACGCGTGTGACCGGTGTTTTTTTTTCCACTGGCCGCCCGAGTACGTGCGATTCGTGGATGACATTGAGGTTGACACTTGCATTTTTTCACAGGAACAGAGGTAAGTGGATGAAAATCTAATAGCCTCAAGTTTACATATATGATAAAAATTAAAGAAATTTCCTCGAAATTACTATAATCGAAAACCTGAGACATTTTATATCTACGTCTCACAAAGATATAGTATACATGTATATATAAGTACATGTTGGCATGATAATGCCTGGGGATAGATTATTATGTCAACTATTTTCAATTATGAATACATGCTCCAATCAAATTGTGAAAAGGTGGTCATGAGTTAGCATTTCTTACGAACGATCAGGAGAGACAAAACAAAATGAAAGGCCTGTCTTACTCCAGTTCTCTTGTAACACTCATTGGGCCATTATATGCATGCCTAACGAATTATAATAGCTGCTTTTTCTAGCCCTTTTGCTAGTACCAACATTCGAGAAAAGATCATCTATCAAGTAACTGTACGATCTCCGTGCATAATCTAATGCTTTTTACAGTACAAACGATTTCTTGAGCCTGCACCGTTTCAGGCTCTGTTCTGGATACGGCGGTAGAAACTCATTCTTTTTTGTTGTTTATTTTATCATTATTTACTAATCTCTTTTCTAACTTACAGGTAGCGGATTTCTTTGCAGGCCAAATTCGGAAATGTAGTGTTGATTATTACTTATACATTTTCTCATGTTGTGACAGTTCTATTGGTTCTCATTTTAAAGTGAGCCAAAACCTAAGAACATTTTCACTTATAATTTCCAAAGAGTATTATGCAGGCACGCAAACTCATTTTAGTTGTATTTCATTGAAATGTAATGGGTAAAAGGGTATGAGAGAGAATGAAAAGTGCTGAGCTATGAAGTAAAATGGTAAAGTAAAAAGTTTGTCAGATAGTATTACAAAAGAAACTCTTTCTTTTTTGTTTGTTTATTTTATCATTATTTACTTATCTCTCTTCTAACTTAAAGGTAGTGGATCTCTTTGCAGCCCAAATTCGAAAATGCCTAGAGACAGCTAGTAACCAAATATGCTACTATAATTTAATAGATAAGAAATAACCATTCCAGTATGTATCTTAGTGTGCACAGTAAGACAGATCAAATCAAATAGGAAAACATCTGAGCACTAAGCCTGAGGTCTGAATTTGCACTCAACTTCTTCCAATGGCTAACGGATGTTTAATTTTTGAATTTCACTGACCTCCAAATTTCACAAAGAAAACCTTCTTAGCATGATGGTTAATATGACATTTGACTGATATTGGAGATGTTTGCGAATCGGATCTACTACCTTTAATATTATTAAATCTAAAATGATTATTTGAAAGTTCGGAAATGCTGGAAATATCCTACCACAAGGAGGCAAAATATAAATGGTTCACATTTACAATAAATTTTTTAAAAAAGTTTTCTTATTTATTTTCGTTTTTGACAAACTCGCATACCAACGGCTGATATACTGTATAGTAAAGTGAATGTTTCATCTTCCAAACAGCATCCAATGGGATGGAAAACTCCAACTGAAAGGTGGACACCGTGACCATACTCGCTAAAGAAAACGCGCAATAGGGGTCGTTTTTTCTCACGGATTAGATGGAAAGTGTGATGTACGAGCGTATATGATCAAAGGGTATCAAAAAGGCCGAAATTTGGGAAAATGGTATATTGTTCAATCTGATGAAGTACTTCTTTAGGGTGCAGGAAACATTTAAGGAATACTTGTTTTTAAGGCCCGAAAAAATCATATGATCAATACTCGTTTAGGGGGCATTTTGAAAGTCCATGTATGAGCATGGTGTCCACCTTTTAATTGTCGCTACCCCTCCCGGGACAGTATCAAAGGACCGTTTTGTTAATCAACGCAATCCCCCCTTCCTTTAAAAATCCTGGCTTCAGGCCTGCTAACGCGGGTATACAATAGAAAAAATAAAAGTTAAAACAACACCAGGAAAATCACTATTCTCAATTTTGCGGCGCGCTACGCGCGCAGAGTCTCGAACACAATTAAACTTTGCAACTTCCTGGCAAAATGAGTTTTTACTATTTCCTAGATGAAATACCGTAACGCGATTGCATGCAACAGACAAAAATACAAATTTCCTCGAGACTTTAAAACGTCATTAAAACAGTCAACATTCACAATTTGCGGCGCGCTTCGCGCGCAAATTCTTATACAACTTTTGTAGTTCGGTCGTCCAAAGAATATATATATATATATATATATATATATATATATATATATATATATATTGTGTGTGTGTGTGTGTGTGTGTGTGTGTGTGTGTCATCATTGGTATTGGTACCGAAGGTCCGTTTTTTTAGTGACCGCACCCCCCCTTGAAAAATCCTGGCTACGGGCCTGCATGTGCCAAGCTGGATCTGTCTCACAGATAGGAAGAAAATGAATTCATGCCTCATTGCATTATATCGTCCAGGTATAATTTCAAATGTTTGAGTATGATCATTTTTCGCCGCCTCTTATAGGCCAAATTAAAAAAAGAAATGGTAGGCTCTAATGATGATGATGATGAGTAAGATGATGATGAAACAGAATTTATGGCACCATTTATCTGTAGAAACAATTCAAAGGCACCCTGCTCCCACTCACATCATTCACGAAGATGGGCGGTACGCTTATCATTAAGATAGGATGCAGGAATATACATTGTGCAACTGAGTCGCTGAAATTATATTAAAAAAGATATTAATAAAAAATCTCTCGAACCTCCAGCGGGTCGACGAGATTGTGAAATAAAGGGGAACAATAAAAATGATACATTATTAAATAAACTTTGAAAGAAAGAAGGAAAAGAATACATATAGGCCTGCCTGTCCAGACCCATCCGTGGTGATGTACGTATAGGTCTATATAGTTGGCTACATTGATTTTATTTTATCTTATTTGCATCAAATTCTTACGCTTCCACAAGCAAGATACTCTATACACGAAACCATGGCTATCAACCACACTTATTAGCAAAGTAGGCCTACTGTGATGCAAATTTATTTGCACAAAGGGCTATATCAAAATGTGCAAAATCCTATTATCTAGAATACTTGGTCAACGTATGGCGATACGTGAGAAACATAGTACTTCGCATGCTCTTTTATATTTCGTTGATAGAGTATAGTTCATGCCATTGATAATCATTCTCATTTAGTTAGTATTTTCTTGGACTTCTCCGAGGCCTTCGACACCATCAATCATGACATTTTACTTTATAAATTATCGCATTATGGAGTACGTGGGAAGGCCTTGGAGTGGTTCAAGAGTTATTTGTTCGATAGAAAACAATTTGTTACAATTAAAAACAATGATTCAGTTATCAGAGAAGTCAAATGTGGCGTCCCACAGGGAAGTCTTTTAGGGCCGTTATTGTTCATTATTTATATCAATGATTTTTGTCGTGTATCTGATGATCTCTCTTTTATTCATTTTGCAGATGATACTAAC
Source organism: Diadema antillarum (assembly GCF_040938485.1). Taxonomy (NCBI): domain Eukaryota; kingdom Metazoa; phylum Echinodermata; class Echinoidea; order Diadematoida; family Diadematidae; genus Diadema; species Diadema antillarum. The sequence continues at coordinate 91,131 of NW_027272613.1, read as the reverse complement.
GTATTTTTTGCCCATAATGATATTGATTTTCTTGTTCACAAAATTAACATTGAATTGAATAAAGTGACAAATTGGGTCAGAGCTAAAAATATATGAAAAATATATGATTTTCAGCAATACTGTTGATAGTTTAAGCACAAATATAGTTTTAGATGATTCTCATCTACAAAGAGTATCAACTATTAAATGCTTGGGGGTTATTGTAGATGATAAACTTTCCTGGAAATCACATGTTTATAATATTTGTAATACAATATCGCGTAATACAGGTGTTATTAATAGATTGCAATTTCATATTCCTCAAAAAACATTACTTATGTTATATTCGTCGTTAATATTGCCTCATTTGAATTATGGAGTTTTAGTATGGGGCAACACGCATCAGAATTTACTTGAAAGAGTGTCCCTCTTGCAAAAGAAAGCCCTCCGCATTATCTGCCATTCCATTGTACGTTCTCATACAAACACGTTGTTTACCTCCAATAAGCTCTTAAAAATTAAAGATTTATTTCTGTATAATTTAGGCCAATTTATGTGTAAGTTTATTGTAACAATTCACTTCCGTCTATTTTTAATTCCATGTTCTTAAAAAAACAATCATTTCATGAATATCCCACTAGGCGTTCCAATGAATTTCATTTACCCCTCTGACGCACGATTCTTGCTAAAAATACACTTATTCATATTGGCCCAAATTATTGGAATTCTCTGAATCATGATATAAAAAACGCCCCATCCATACATTCTTTCAAGAGGAGACTGAAGTCCTTTCTATTGCAGTCGTATGACTTTCCAGGACACTAGCCATTTGGCCTTCTTTCTCACATACAGACTTACGTTTTCTTCTTTGAAGAATAAATTGTAATCTTTTGGATGTCTGCTGCTATCTACAACTTTCGCCAAAAGAGTCAAAGACATGAATGTCTGTCTTATTCCTGTTCTCACGTCCCTTCATTTCCTTGCTTTTCTCCTTTCAGACGCTACAATCAGTTTTTCCCCTCCACAACCATTTTCTGTTTCTCTTGATACGCTTCTGTCGAAGATCGCTGTCTCTGTTGTGCATTTTCGTTTGCTATTTTGTCTTCTATTATTGTTCATCGTTTCCATTCCGTTTTGTCCCGTACAGCCTTTTCTTCAGTAGTTGTTTTGCTGTCCAGTCTTGTTTCATGTTTGTTCGCGTCTGTTAGTCTTGTCCATCCCGTTTTGTCCCGTACAGCCTTTTCTCCAGTTGTCCAGCAGTTGTTTTGTTGCCTAGTCTTGTCCTATGTTGTTCACGTCTATAATAGTAAGTGTATTTATCTGTGAATCTAGTTCTCAGTGCGCATCCAGACTTCTTCCTCTTTTTTCCCCCTCTCCTTTTGTATTTATGATGCTTCAATTAATCTTTCCATTGATGTTATTATTCCAGAGGGGCCCACATTAATCTCTGTCTTTTTAGTGGGTCCCTCCATTTTTCGCACTTTAAGCAAAGTTATACATGTACTTTATTTCGATCACTTCCGTTTTTTTTTTTAACTATAATGTATAATTACTATAAGGTCCTCCTCAATTGTTTTATATTCTTTTCGATACATAATGTTCTGTTTACCTTATTCTCTGTTGTCAAAAGAAGTGTAACTTTTATGTTTTGTCGAAAAATGAAATAAACTTTGAATTGAATTGAATTGATACAGGGAGGAGGAAAAGAAGGACGAGGAGGAGGGGGAAGAGGAAGAGGGGAGTCGGGAGGAGGAGGAGGAGGAGGAGGAGGAGGGGGGAGGGTCGGGAGGGTCGTACGACCCCCCCCCCCCCCCAAAAAAAAAAAATAATCAAAAGGTCTACTTTTTGTAACAGACATTTTTGTTTTTCGAGGGCTTTTTACCCTGTATATACAACAGAGGAAAAAGTGACCAGGTGGTGTTCCAGCAAATTGTCAAAAACCTCGTAAATTTCGTAACTTAGTTTTAATCTGCCATACCTTTTTTTTCTTAGGCTTAAGCCGCACTGCCATGTTTATTGATTTTCCTGTCTCCCGTCAGCAACTCATCGAACTGGTTGACTAGACTACACACTTACAGCTGGCCTTATTACTCGCGCCTTACCCTATGACAACCACGGCCGTTTGAATTATGGCCTAACCTATTGTCCTGTAAGGAAGAATGAATGTTGTAATTCATACTCATGTTTTCAACTCCTGTCCTTTTGGATTGAGATTGAAGTGCATATTCTACTTTGTTACTACATTCGGAGGCAAAGTTGGGCAGGATTGACTAGCTCTGGAAGTATCGTCAACTCTAGCTAGAATACTATACAGATGGTCTGCAAAATCTTTTACTATAATTATTATGCACTCTTGAGGAAGGTGTAGCTAGTCAGCAACTTTTTTAAAATGCAGTTTTCAACTTACCGATTCACGAACTTGTAAGTGACCATCTAAAGGGGGTATCTCACTGAGCGGCGAGCGTTTGCGAACGTAGCGAATTTGGGAATTCTCCAGGGTTCGTAAACGGTTGCAAAAGGTTCGTTAACATTCGCAAGAAAGTTCGCAAACGGTCTTTATTGTCGCAAACAGTTTTTCTTGTCGCAAAGAAATTTTGAACATGTTCAAAATTTCTTTGCGAACCTTTGCGAATTTGTATTTTCGCTAACAGTTGCAAACATTCGCAAACATTCGCAAAACACTCGTAAGAATTCGCAAACGGTCGTAATACGGTGTCGCTAACATTTTTATATGATTCGCCACTGCTAGCGAACAAGTAACCACATGGTTCCTATATAAAAGCTTCTGAAACAGACAAGGTTCCACTCTAAGAAAGTTCTTGAAGCTCTTGACATCTCCATCATGATTGTAATTGCTTCAAAAGCTTTTCATATTGACTAAAGTCTGTCCTCTGCAACAAGCACTCTCTGACTCTCTTTCTTTTCTTCTTCCTTTCTTGTTTTTCTTTATTCTATTTCTCTTATGCAGCACAGTTAATAGCTATAGCAGCAGCCTGACAAAGCAGCTCTTCAAGGATAGCAACACCTTGAGCCTCTTCTTGGCAGAAATTTATTTCCATATCCTGGAAATCCATCTTGAACGGTTGTCACAAGAGATCTGAATTCAGTGGAAGGTTTTATGTCGTTTTATGGGTCTTACTATACACAATCGCCTGGTACTTTTCTAGGTCCAAGAACATTAGCAAAATTGTCGCAAAGGATTTGCAAACAGTTGCTAATATTTGCAAAACTGTCGCTAACATTTGCAAAATTGTCGCTAACATTTGCTAACATTCGCTAATAGTCGCCACCTGTGTTCGCAAACACTTTCGCAAACATTCGCTATAAGTGTTGCTAATTGTCGCTAAACATCGCTAAAAGTCGCTAACTGTCGCTAATGGCAGAAGCGAACTTTGATTTTTCGCAAACATTCGTCAGAAAAGTTGGCGAATCTCAAATTCGCTACGTTCGCCGCTCAGTGAGATAGGCTGCCTACCAGCTTAGGTTTTATCACCAGTTTTAACATAAATGGTTTTTTTTAAGTATGCCGAAAAAAAAAAAAAAATCACTTTTGTATGCACCAAATGGCCCCATTTTAAGATACTGTCGACATAGTACAATTCAAAAACTCCCCACCGTGGGGGGGGGGGGGACACCACCCTCCCACACCCTCCCCCGCTCGGTCGCTCCGCTCCCTCGCAAAGGTAAAGGTCCAAAAATTGTGATTATGACCCCCCCCCCCCCCCCCAGAAAAAAATCCTGGATACAGCCCGCGGGGGGGGGGGGGGGGGGGGGGGGGGGGAGGGAGGAAGCGCCGTAATGTTGACTCCCGTTTCCAATATTCCTCGGACCAAATCCGACTGTGCACATACGTACAGAGCTAGAGTACTCTGCAACCATTCTAGGAGCACACGTGTTTCAATTGCACACGTGCGCCGTGCACGCACGATTGACACAATCCCTGCAGAGCCAGCACATGCCAGCCTTGGTGGTTAGTAGGTTATCCACAGCACGTCGGCTCCGTATCATCAACTACACCGTATCGTAAATGTAAGTGCAGAAATTCATTTTCTCCTTCAGGTAACTTCTTTACGAATGGCTGTCGATATTGTGGCGATTTGAATGTCTGTGTCTGTGGTGAAGGACAGGAAATAGGTTACAATTGTACGGCCTTAAAGTTAAAGCTACTTAATTTAGCTAGATCTACTTCAGTTTCGCAATAGCCTTATCACGGCCCCACATATTGCGATTTGGGTAAGTTCAGATTTGTGCTGTTCACGCTCAAACAAGCTCATCAACAATCATCCAGCAGTTAGCCAAGCCAAGATTAGAAGGGAATGTGATATGAAACCATATCTCTTGTAGTGTTGTAGTATTGCTTTGTAATCACCCCCATTCTTATTAGATCTAACCAGGTAATTGACAGTAGAGACGAAATTGGGACCTGTTCTTGCTGCTGTGAATTGCTTGCTTGGAGTTGGAGATGGTGCGCAAGAAGATTGATAATCGCATCCGAGTGCTGATAGAAAATGGCGTTGCTCTTGGTCACCGTTCGTTGTTCGTCATCGTTGGTGACAAAGGAAAAGATCAGGTGAGACTTCTATCAGTGATATGATATCTTGTCAAACAGCAAGTTCTGATTTGGTTGTGAAAGAGTAATCGTGAATATCGCATTAGGCAAAAACTGTCAGCTGCTCAAGAACTAGTTTACTCATTTGTAAGTAAAGTCTGATGTCAAGTTCAGCCAGACATACAAGTTTCTTAATTGAAACAGTTGGAATAATCTATTATCAAGCACTTGATAAATTTCTTCTTGATTTTAAAAATTAAATCATATCAGAACAGTTGTTATGTTTGAAAAACAATGCGTTTTCCCTAAACTGTGAAAAGAAAAGGACAAAACTTAGTGTAATATTCTTCTGTTTTGTGCTGGTGTTTTTATCTTCTATTGAACAAAGTTAACCATCACATACTGCATAAACACAACAAATACTAGTAATCACTTTACAGCACAGCAAAACTAGAAAAACAAAACATGTATGTGATGTATGAAACTGCAGATTTAGATGCATCTGTATCTGCATGATTCAGAAGCTGTGAAGATGTATACAACGTGTATGTACCTTGATGATACCCACATTTTAGTCATCAACCTTTTCATTTTCGTTTGATTTTCATTGGAGGATCATTTCTGGAAGAATTACAGTTTACAAACACAAAAATACAAATTGATTGGATGGGGTGAAACCCTTTTCACACCTACAATGTATATTATGAATGCATGCAATATTGTGACTGTGTGCTGTCACTGTTAGTGTGTCACTTGTTACAGGTCGTCATTCTGCATCACATGTTGTCCAAGGCTGTCATCAAGGCACGGCCATCCGTGCTGTGGTGCTACAAAAAAGAACTTGGATTCAGTAGGTAAGTCTCTGCACCCTTTTGCTTCTTAATGGGATGGTATAGTTTCCGTTGAGAAGGCAGTTTCTAGATTCAGTAGGTAAGCCTCTGCACCCTTTTGCTCCTTAATGGGATGGTATAGTTTTAGTTGAGAAGTGGGTGTCTGGATTCAGTAGGTAAGTTTCTGCACCCTTTTATGCTCCTTAATGGGATGGTATAGTTTTAGTTGAGAAGGCGGTTTCTGGATTCAGTAGGTAAGTTTCTGCACCCTTTTGCTCCTTAATGGGATGGTATAGTTTTAGTTGAGAAGGCAGTTTCTGGATTCAGTAGGTAAGTTTCTGCACCCTTGTGCTCCTTAATGGGATGGTATAGTTTTGGTTGAGAAGTGGGTTTCTGGCTTTAACTGATTAGAAACCACTAATAAGAAATTTCTAAAGAGCATAAATTGTAAGTGGAATTACAAACTAAAAGGAATCCTCATCTCTACTAAAACTATACCATCCATTTCATCGATGATTTAGATCCATAGCACCAAGTTGTGTCACAAAATCTTTTTTTTTTCACATTGTGCTCAATTATCCTTCCTGTTGTCTATTTATAGAGGGAAACAATTATCTCATGGTGGAATGAAACTCTCAATATGCTGAGATGCACATATATCTGGTGCAAAACCACAGTACAGTAATTGATGTAGCCACACCATACTCCCAATGTCTGTTTGATAAAATTTGGGGTTTTTAATTCAGACCAAGCTACTCTAGGATGATACTGCTAGCAGTGATAAAATAGACTACAGATTGTCAATTACTGAAAGATTTTTTCAAACTGCATTAGATTGTCATGTTTTTCATGAAGTCAAGCAGACCTTCATCATGCACAATATAAACCAAACAGCCATAAAAGTGCCACTGAACCTTTGCTTTTAGGATAATGAGTAAGGAGTGGGACAAGTGCCTCCCTTCAGGATACTCAAGAAATCTACAACTAGAAAAACACTCCCAGAGCGCAGACCTCCGCCAAGCATGCACTCATTTCCACCACTAATCTTGTTCTCCCATAGAGATATCGGTGATTTCCAACCATACATACTTATGGCATTGTGTGCTGAAAATCGCCCAATTTCCCAATATAGAAGCCTTTGTTACGTCATAAACCCTCTGCTGCACGGCGCGTCTCGCCCTAACAGAAACTAGAGCACGCACTTTAGTGTACGCATGCAAACCTCAAATACATGCAGCCTGAACTCCAAAGTTCATTGACCCTACCTGCCAAAATATCAAAAATCCATCGTAAATTCCCCCAAAATTCTCTATTTGATCACTACCAATATTTAATCATCTGTTACTTGTATCATTCTAAACCTTTCCTGCAAGTTTCATCCAAATCCGTTAACTACTTTTTGAGTTATTTTGCACACGGACAAACTAAACTAACTAACAAACAAACAAACACACAAACCAACGGTAACGAAAATTTAACCTCCTCCCTTGGCGGAAGTAAAAATCAGCAGAAGTGTCGGTAATTATCTTTCTATCATCGCAATTTTAAAATCTATCTTTCTCAAGTCATCGCAAGAAGAGGATGAAGCAGTTGCAGAAGAAGATCAAGAGTGGGATGCTTGATGTGAAGGAGGACGACCCGTTTGAACTCTTCATCGCGGCGACCAACATCCGCTACTGCTACTACTCGGAAACACACAAGATTCTGGGAAACACCTACGGGATGTGTGTCCTCCAGGTATGACATGGATTGCCTGGTCAAGATTTGAGCGTCGGGAAAGTGTGACAGTTGAATACTTTTTTTAAAGATGAAATGTGTCTTGTAAGTTGTGACTCTTCAACCGTTTATGTGCCCTGGCACTCATGATCAGCTCTACCTTCCAAGGTTTTTCATCAAGTTAATAGTAGTTTAAACTAAATCTTGGCCAAGTTGTAGATTAGCAAGCCCACTTAGGTGTAACAATGTGCCTCAGTCTAACAGGATAGCCATGGTGACACAGTAGGGATTAAGGAGGATTAGGTAATCTCTTTTTGTTGAGTATTAGATTCCAGACAAGAAGGCATATTAAGGGCTATACACCGCACTACTGAATACATTGTGAAACAAGACATCCTTGGAAACGATGTTCTGCATTAATGCTTGTAATCTCTAAATTTAACATGTATCTGATGTTGAAAAACTGATGTTGAAAAACTGGCTTTATTTAAAGTCCATTTGTTGTACATTTGTACTTGAATAAAAATGGTATCAAGAATCTACTGATACGAATCTTATCAAAGAAGAAAACTTTGGTTTCTCTGTTATCCAACTGCACAGGACTTTGAGGCCATGACCCCTAACCTTCTGGCCCGTACCATTGAGACGGTGGAGGGGGGTGGCATCGTGGTCATCTTGCTACGCAGCATGGCGTCCCTCCAGCAGCTCTACACCTTGTCGATGGACGTCCACGCCCGCTACCGGACGGAGTCCCACCAAGACGTCGTGGGACGTTTCAATGAGAGGTGAGGCTTGTGATATGAAGATGGCAGTCTTCACAACAAGTTTCTGGTGACATTTCTGCTGCCAAATGATTGATATATGGTGAAATTTCTACTGCGAAATGTTTTAGATATGGTAAAATTTCTACCGCCAAATGATTGTGATAACGATAGCAGAGTTGACTAAGGCACAATGAGGATGATCATGCATGTCAATGACTGTTGTGTCAAGATGTTCTTTATTACAACTAATTGACAAATTTTCCTCCACTAATGTAAATAAACACAAATTGTTCAGTGTTTTAGTAAGAGCCATGATGAAAAATTATCTATAGGCATACATTATCGGGATGGATTTAAACTTACGATCTCCCGATCTAATGACAGGCGTCGTATCCAATAGACTGCTGAGCCTCCGCTTGATAGCTAGCAATGGTTCTTGTCCCTTATGGCAGAATGATGATTTGTATGTGGTTGTTATGATAGAGATGGTGATGATTAACAATGATGCTAATACTTATTCTGTACTGTATTTATTGCTTTAACTGCCATCAGCATAAAAACACATAGTATTCAAACAACTTGAATGAAATTCATGAGCATTATGATTTCGTCATTCGTGACTCCCATGTTGTAAAAATCTATCAAAAGCTCCCTAATATGCAACAGATGGGGGACTATTTTGAACAGTAGAAGAAGAAAAAAAGAATTTCGGAAATGTCACCACTATGATGTGATATAGACTGATGTAAATTCTTCTCATTCATCCAGTCGAAGTACAAGATCAAAGATTAGTTGAATCAAGAAACTGGAAATAAACTCACTGTTGCGACGTTTCGCCAATTATCAATTGGCTTCTTCGGGCGAATGAAGCTCCCGATGATGGAATGGCCCTTAAATAGTGCGAGATTGTGCAGAGCGCACTGGACCTTGTCCAGCGCGCGCTGGACAAGGTCGCTGGACAAGGTCCAGTGCGCTCTGCACAATCTCGCACTATTTAAGGGCCATTCCATCATCGGGAGCTTCATTCGCCCGAAGAAGCCAATTGATAATTGGCGAAACGTCGCAACAGTGAGTTTATTTCCAGTTTCTTGATTCAACTAATCTTTGATCTTGTACTTCGACTGGATGAATGAGAAGAATTTACATCAGTCTATCCGACACGAATTCGGTCAGGAATGTGTGAGATTGTGCAGAAACAGCGAAAAGACGGCTAGGAAAATCACGAATTTCCGTAATCACCTGCGGTTCAATCTACGTTGTCTACACGACAACATTATACCCACCAGCGTTCAGCTAAAGAGTAATGTTCGAGGTCATAAAGCACTGAACATCTTGAAGAACGCCGAGAGGAAATTACTCAACGAAAGGGTCAGACAAATCAATCACAAGTTAGATAATTTGAAAGCACATCAAAATTGCTTGGAAAAGAAGATAGGAGAGCAGTTTCCAGCCGAGGTTGTCCGACAAATCAACGATTACACTACACATGCGCAGTTGGCACAACACGAGCTCACCAAACGGCGCCATATTGGAAAATTCTCGAAGCTCCGTGATACATGTGAATCACGAGCGGATTTGGATCATAACTGGAGACGTAGCAAGCCTACATGTGTGTCATCCACTGTCCCATCGAGTTGGGTGAGAAATCTGTCATCTAGGGAATTATCACATGAGGAAAAATCTCTCTTAGGAAAAGGTCTAAATTTTGCGACATCACCTACACAACTACCCGTATCGGAACTGATTACCGCTACTGAGTCTGCCATCCGACTATGTAACATCAAACCTGATGCTGCAGAGGAGTTACGGCATGACGTGAGTACCCTATTATGTCACTCTGAATTACCGAAACCGAACATCACAGAAAAAGAACGACGTGCTTTGGAAGAGTTAGCAGGGGATAAGAACATTGTTATTGTACCAGCAGATAAAGGGAGGTGTGTAGTTGTGCTTGACAAAGACAAGTACACTGACAAATGTTTAGATTTGTTGGACGATAAGAAGACCTATAAGACCATAGGTTACAACCCTACCAATGGATATAGGAAGACAGTAACTGGTGTCATTAACAAGATCCACAAGGAAGGTGGTTTCAGCGATAGACAAAAACAGTTCTTGACTCCACCTACAGAACCTACAGTACCAGGATTTTATGGCCTGCCAAAGGTACATAAACCTGATCCCATTCCAGTGAGACCTATTGTAAGCTGCATTGGCTCGGTGACTTACAGCCTTGCCAAACACCTTGCCAACATTCTAAGTCCCTTAGTAGGGAAGTCCCCTCACCACGTGAAAAACAGCCAAGACTTCATTGAGAAGATTTCACACATCAAACTAGCGGATAATGAAACATTAGTATCATATGATGTAAGTGCCTTATTTACATCGATTCCCTCATCAGAAGCAGTTTATGCGGTTAGGACATGTCTTAGTCGGGATGACAGCTGGAAGGATCGTACTTCACTTTCCATAGATCAGATTGTTGAAGCGTTAGGGGTTTGTTTGAGTACAACCTATTTCTCTTTCAACGGCAAGCACTACATACAACAACATGGATGTGCTATGGGTTCACCAGTTTCTCCCATAGTGGCCAACATCTACATGCAAGAGTTTGAGGCCACAGCACTGAGTACCTACTCTGGACACAAACCACGTATCTGGCTCCGCTACGTGGATGACGCTTTTGTCATCCTCCATGACGAAGAGAGTGCGTCTTTCTTTGGTCATATCAACTCCTTGGACAAGCACATTTCCTTTACACAAGAAACATGCAAGGATGGACATCTGGCATTCCTAGATGTTGAGGTCCACGTCGATTCAAATGGTACCCTCTCCACTTCAGTGTACAGGAAACCGACCCATACAGACCAGTATCTTAATTTCCAGTCACATCACCCCTTGGTTCACAAACTTGCAGTCATCAGGACCCTCTTCCACAGAGCAGACACCATAGTTCACAGTCCACCGGAGGTTGAAAAAGAAAAGACCAACATCAAAAACGCCCTGGCTGGATGTGGATACCCAGACTGGGCATTCTCTAAAGCAGACACCCCGAAACGACAAAGCAAGAACACACAGAGAACCTATAGTACACAGGGACGGAAAGTCACCATCACTATCCCGTACGTGCATGATCTGTCGGACAAGATCAAAAGGCTGTTTCAGAAACAGGGCATCACTACTGCCTTCAAGCCCCACAACACATTAAGGCAGAGATTAGTTCACGTCAAGGACCGAGTCGCCAAAGAAAAACAGAGAAACGTAGTCTATGGCATCCGATGTGCCCAGGAGGATTGCCATGATTTCTACATAGGGGAGACACAACAATCACTAAAAGCTCGCATGAACCAACACAGAAGACCCAGCAACTCAGAAAGCATCCCGGATTCAGCAGTATACACACACATCAATGCCAGCAAACATTCGTTCAACACCAATCAAGTGATTATTCTGGATAGAGAATCCAAGTGGTTTGAGAGGGGCGTCAAGGAAGCCATTTGGGAACGTGTGGAGAGACCTACACTTAACAAGAGAGGAGGTCTCCGCTTCAATTTATCGCACGCGTGGGACCGGGCCGTTCGCAAGATCCCAAGCCGTCTTTCGCGCGCTGGACAAGGTCCAGTGCGCTCTGCACAATCTCGCACTATTTAAGGGCCATTCCATCATCGGGAGCTTCATTCGCCCGAAGAAGCCAATTGATAATTGGCGAAACGTCGCAACAGTGAGTTTATTTCCAGTTTCTTGTTTCAACTAATCTTTGATCTATGATGTGATATGTTTGAGATTTGTTACGCCCTGCCCATGAATCCGCAGGTTTCTGCTCTCTCTGGCATCGTGTGGCAGCTGCATGGTGGTCGACGACCAGCTCCAGATCCTACCGTTGTCATCGCACACTCTCAATGTCGAGGCCGTCCCACCAAAGTCAAAGGTATTAAAAGGCAGTTGAATGTTAATGTTCAAAGCAGCTTAATCTTAAATACAGTTTGAAAGCAGTGACCTAGAATAAACATGTATTCATATGGCATATATCTTTGACAGTATAAAGAACACTCATTTGCTCTTGAATATACACTGTATAGTTTTAGAAAAGTGGATTATGTTCAATATATCTTAATATGATGATATAATGCTCGCAATCTACATGTATGATGTGTGACATGTGTCTTGGTTTTCATTTGACAGAGTTGTTGTATCACATTTGTCATCATAATAATTTTAGACACAAATGATGACAGGAAAACTGGGAAAAGTGCTTCTTCACAGTGAATGAATATGTAGAGTTCAAAGCTTGACTATGTGAACAAAACATACTTTTTCTATCTTTGATCATCTATTCCTTTCTTGGTATTTCTGATTGTCGTAAATTTCTTCTGTGTATGGGTGTAGAATGCCATACTTAATTGATTGTTTATATCGAAGCGCCATGAATCCCTTTAAGGCCCTCTTGTGTGTTAAACAAGTAGCCACAATAATTGCTATGATTATTGGTGAATTACTACATTGTAAGTCAGATGTACTACAAATGGTAGTCATTCAGAATTTGTTGGTTTAAGTAATCTGCTAAAACAGTACAGTGGACCCCATTACAATGAACAAGGTTATAACAAAATTCTTGTTACAACAAAGTGAAAATTCATGTTCCAAAGTTATTATTTCATATACTTTTACAGTTCAGCTTTGACAAAAGTTTTTACTATGTAACGAAAGATAAAACTGCCAGTCCAGAGGACTTCAGTGAAATGGGAATCCCCTATATCAAAGAATCAAGGTTTTGTCAGTGTTCTTCTCTGATGTATTGTGGCGTTTGTTTAAACTTATTTCTCCTCAGGAAGATTCTTTGACTCCAGCTGAGGCTGAATTGAAGGAGCTGAAGTCGTCTCTTCAGGACACCCAGCCCGTTGGGGCCCTCGTCAACTGCGCCAGGACTTTGGACCAGGTATCACCAGTAACCAAACGATTCCGAGAAGCCACATTTCTTTCGTTTGGTCCTCTATCTTTTTATTATTACACTGATTACCTCGCAGTCATTGTTAGTATTATTGTATATGCCATATATTTAGAAAATCTAAATTATCTTGAATTGGAACTTCCCAACAATTTTGCAAGTGATTAAATTTGCAATTTTGGAGAGCAGTATTGAGCAGAGCAATGTATGCGTGCGCGTCAAATTCATGTTGGGATCAGAGTTGATATTTTTGCATGTTTTAAACGCGCGACTCGCACCTGACTTGCCAAATTTGTGGAAATACCGCAGGTAATAAGATCGCGAAATATATTTGGCATATACAGTACTTGAGGCACCATTCTGCAACAGACTTCCCAAAAATCTCTGTATCTTTTCATGCCTTGATGATAAAGAAAATATAAAAATTCCCCTGATTCAGGAATTGTTTTGCTCATACATGTAGAGATGCATGTACTGTATTACACAAGTATCTCCCTAATTGCATGGTTTAATCTCCTTGATATTTGATAAGTGAATGTTGACAGCCCTGAAAATGTTCCAGCCGTGTCTTGTAAGCCTAATTCATTCACCTGATACTGTCAAGAGGAGAAAAAATGTATATATATTTTTGTGTGATATAATGATCAAATTGGCTTAGCCCTTCTTTGTGCCCTCCCTCCTCTGTCCACTGATTTCCAGGCCAAAGCTCTCCTCAAGTTTGTGGAGGCCATCTCGGAGAAGACGCTGCGCAGCACAGTTTCCATGACGGCGGCCAGGGGGCGTGGCAAGTCGGCCGCACTGGGGCTGGCCATCTCCACAGCTGTGGCATTTGGGTAAATTTCGTGATGTTATGTAAAACTGTAAAAGCAGAAACATTTACGTCATAAAACTTTTGTGAATTTGTACCGCCTGTCATTTTCATGGCACAAACCTTTAGCAAATTCAATTTGTTGACTGGCACTTAATTTGTTGTGTAGACGAAAACTTTTGCAGGCATTTGACGTTTGCAAATTTTGGCTCTTTGCAAAAGTTGTGAAAGTTTCATGCTAGTGAAAATTTCTGTTTTTCCAGTATCCCATGCACCTGTGTGTAGCCATGTTATTGTGCTTCTAGAATGAAATTGTTTTGTCAGTATGCATGAATGAAGGTGACAGTATATGAATGAGAATTACTGCTGTAAAGTTCAATCTGTGTTTGAAAAGAATAATTGCATGCAGGTCTGAAATTTACAGAATTAGAGATCTGACTATAATCAATACTCAGTCCTTCGTGTAACTTGTTTTTGGTCGATATCAATATTGGATCATCATAAAATAGTCACTTTTCAAGGACTACCACAAAGACACAGAAATGCTGCCAGATTCAGTACTTTTTGTGTTCAGCTTGGTATACATACTTAAGGAGTCTTGCTATTTTTCTGACTTGTCTTAATTTTAACTATTTTCCTTCCCCCTCTAATATTTTCCCAGTTATTCCAACATTTTTGTGACAGCACCGAGCCCAGAGAACATCAGGACTCTGTTTGAGTTCGTCTTCAAGGGATTTGATGCCCTGGACTACCAGGTGAATTACAGGAAACAGTTCATTAATTTTTACACAGTTGAACTGTATCATGTGTCTGATGAAGCATTACATCTCTGATAATTAACGTGATGATTATTATGTGTGCCACGTTAACACGCCTGACTCAGTCAACAGCCTGGCAACTTTACATATTTTGTTCAAACTCCCAACAGCGCCAAAACTGAACAATGATTCGCATACTGCCCATATTAAAGGAAAGCATTTTTTAGCTTTGTCATAACAATAATATCACTGCGAAGTTTGCAATTTTCTCTTTGCAATTTTGCTGCACTGCTTTCTGAGCATAGAAGCTTGTTCAAAAAGTTTCATTGTTTTCAAAAAACATCTCGTGCATTGCAATATGAGAATAACATGACGTTTCAGGATTTTTCACTGTGGCAAACAAAGAGTTTGATAAAGGAGAAAAGCAAATATCAAGGACAGCCACATACTAAAAATCTTGCTATAGGATTGGTCAAGAGCTGATCACGTGATAAAGCGTAGTTTCGCCCATCACATCACCTGAGAAGAAAAGTTCGTTACACTCTATGTTGATAGTCCTTTTCGTTTCGCTGATTTCTTCTACCCATACAGTCCTAACGCGAGATGAGTACGCGCAAAAAAGTGCGTTGCACTGTGGACTATCACTTAACTAGGTCAAATGATAGTCCACAGTGTAACGCACTTATATTTCAGTGCCGCGGTACACGGATCATTTACGCGCATACATCTAAAGTAAACTACGTAGCCTAATCCCTGAGGATACCTTATTACAGCTAAAACGGTTTCAGATGTGGAATAAAATGGGAATATCTAGGACCCTAGATGTGAAATATAAAGCAAATAATCAACTTTTAGTTTCAGGCAATGAGACAAACTATCACTTCCTCGGCGATCTGAATGCATACGCTATCTTTCCTCAGCTGCGCTTCGAAAAGATAGCTACATCCAGATCACCTCGGAAGTGATAGTTTGTCCCATCACCTTCACCAACATTGATTATTTGCTTTAATACTAGTAGTTATTTGTTAATATGAGTGTTTCATAAGCTGTATGGGGAAGAAATACAGTAAACTGTCAATGTATCTTAGACTTCCACTAGAGCACCATTGTCTCTTAAATTATCATTTGTTTTATTATGACATTTTTTATCATGATATGTTATTATGTATGTAATATTTCATCGTTTGTTCTATTAATTATAAAGTCAATATTGCACTATCACATGTTTTGGTAAAATGAAGTAGATGCTGGTTTCACCCTTACCCATTGAGGACGGGCTGATTTTGCTACTACACACATTTCCCATGGACACCTGCTCTAGAGTACTCGGGACTCATCTTCAATAGGTTAAATGAGTCAAGCATGCCAAAATTTGGCTTAAAAGATTGAAAAATGACAGAAATCTCCATCTGTCTTTGCCTCCAAGGAACATCTGGACTACGAATTAGTCCAGTCTACCAACCCAGAGTTTAACAAAGCTGTCATCAGGGTCAACATCTTCAGGGAACACAGACAAACCATCCAGGTGAGATATTTCTCCCTCCTCGGGTCTGAAGATGTAGGAAAATAGATTTTGGCACAATGATGTGGTGTCATGCTTGTCAATTGTTAATTTTTCTCTACACTGAAATTCATTGCATTTCTTTTATCTTTACAATGATAATTTTGTGCTCCATGAGAAGTGTGTATTACTACGGTATATTGAAAGATGATGATAGTTGTAAAAATATGTCATAATGCTGATACAATAGACAGTTTAATACTAGAAAGTACACTAGACAGACAAACCATTGCTGATTTTCTAGCTTCATATTCATATTTTCTGGAAGTTTGAGGGAAAATATTACAAACATTTTCAGGAAAGTAATTGATATAATAAGCACAACATATGATCTGGACCAAATTCACGGTTTTATGTAAAATGTTTATGAAGAGCTATTATATCACGTATATCAAAGTTGGGTATGAACACTTGCAAGCATACTCACTATTCCATTTCCCGTCCATTCCCCTCCCCCTCCCCCCCCCCCCCCCCCCCCAGTACATCCATCCCGGTGATGCCCACAAACTAAGCCAGGCAGAGCTGGTGGTGATAGACGAGGCAGCGGCCATCCCTCTACCACTGGTCAAGAGTCTCCTCGGACCTTACCTTGTCTTCATGTCGTCCACCATCAACGGGTAAGAAAGAAAAGATCCTTCCGTGTGAGACTTCTCTTCCCTGTGACTGTACCTTAAAGGGGAATACTAAAGAAATAGAATTATATATGAAGTGAAAGAGTGGGACACATAGAACAATTTGTCGTTTACATCGTTTAAAATGGCCTTTTTGAAGTGGAGTTAGAGGATTTTGAAAATTTACACCTGTCACCCCCCTGAAATCTAGGTCACAGCGTAAATTTCGAGGCTTTGCTGATGACGTCATGGGATGAAAGGAATCGCGCAAGGTCTCGAGCGCCGCAGGCCCCCGCGCGCATAATGCATGCATTGTATCATACAAGTTGTTGTAGATAGTATTTTCATACAAAGCTTAAAAGTTTGTTTTTCGATAATGCACGACATCGTACGTTAAGGCTATGCAGTGATGATCAGGATGATTTCTTGGTGGAATTTGAATGTGGGAGTGATGATGAACTGAGTGATACAGTACACACTAGTGATGATAACGATGATGAAACTAGTGATGATGACCCTGGTGAAGTTGGAGAGATAGATGTTGATGACTAGCCGCACGGCGGGGCGCAGGAGGGAGACGCTACGGGCGAGCTAGTGGGGAAGGCCCGGGGCGGTCCGGTTGAAGCGGACGGACTTCAAAAGTGGAGATTGGCAGTACGAGCCCTTTGCCACACGGCAGGCCAGGGGACAATGTTGGTGACGCAGGACCAATACCAGGTAGACTTCAAATTTTAGATGGGTAAGAGTTTTTTTTTTTTTATTCTGAACTGAAAATGAACCGAGCTTAGTGCTGAATTGATCTCGTATTTCAGAGCAGCAGTAAGCCTAACTGAACACAGCCCAGTCGCTGTACAGTAGCGCAGCGTCTGGTCGGGCTACGTATTATCAATCACATCACACTCACTCCTATACAGCCCAGTCGCGACAGGTATTCGCACAGCGTACTTACAGCGTCTGGTCGGGCTAACTCACTCCGTACTCCCATTCACAGCTCATCAGCATTCTATCTAGCAAGAGCTAGGTACTGCACGATCCATTCATTACTTCACCGAGTCCATCAAAGTTTTATTACTATCGATGAAAATCGCAGTGCTCTGTATCGTTTATTTTATCACCAGATAGGCCGGCCGGCCTAGTCAAGACTTCAACTTAGCCGATGCCCGCGCATTGATTGCGTGGTATCTAGCATTAGCGATCCACGTACGCCGAATGTTTCGCGAGGTCTTTTTTTTATTATTATTTTCGCCAATTTCGCGAACCTGGTGCTTTTTTCGAATTTAAAAACACGAGAAAATATTAACTCTCTTTCCGTATATATTTCCTTCTTCCGTGGTGTACTCCACAACCACGAATTTAAGCACTCGCGAAATTATTGGCAAGTCCCGATTCGCGAAAAAATAGACATGTACAATATGTATATGGCGTACACAGCTGTAGTACTAACGAGGAACTGCCGATATAATACATTGTACGTATCAAAGAGGTACGAAGCTCAGGCTTCTCCGCTCTTTGATACACGGAAGCTACTGCACTGCGACATACGCGGCCGATGATGGGCGCATGCATGTGACTGATCGACTACGAAGCACCATCGTACAGGCACTAGGCCTGACAGCTTCTGTATTCTAGGCCTCAATAACACGTAACAGACTCTATTTAAACGAGGAAATGTGTGATTTCACAGGAGACTTGAAGTAGAAAACAATTTAATTTCATTTTTGTGACATTCTGATAAAAAATGTCTTGGGATTTCGGGGTCTGAGCCTCGACATCACGCTCTCATCGAGAGCATACATAGGTAAGCTTAGGCTGTTGTGTGATACTTCCGGGTTTGCCTTTCATCCCATGACATCATGGACACGCCCCCAAAATAACCACGGATCTTCCGATTGAGCATGATTCAGGATACAATTTTTCTAAGCAGCCGTTCTCCAAAACGCAATTTTCTAAATGGATGAATTAAAGGCCGCTGTGTTTAACATGCTCTATGCTTGAAATGGGGGAATAATCCAACAAAATATGCGTTTCCTTTTAGTATTCTGCTTTAAATGGTGCATGTCTGTATTGCATCTTGGAGTTTCGTTGTCATTCATGAAACAGTGAACTACTGTTATACAAAACATGGTTGTAATAAAATTCTGGTGAAATTGAAGTAAAAATTCAGGCCGCAGCATTATCCACTCCTATGTATTTTTATTGTTTATCTGTTCGGTTATAATGAAAGAAAACTGCCGGTCCTGAGAACTTCATTATAACGGGAGTCCACTGTATAATTATCTTATCTTGCAGGGCCTCTTTGCAGGGCCATGTACACCTTCTAACTATTCATATTTTTGACATTTTCAGGAACATTTTATGTTGATCACCAGGAAATTGGCAGGATTTTATTTTTCTGAATTGCACAATTCTTCTTTTTCTTATTCTTCAAATCGTTCTAATGATGGTGATGATAGTAATAGTAATGATAGTGATAATGATATTGATAATAATCATAAAAATTTAGTAGATAATGATTATAATAGTTGGCAATAATGATGATAATAAGTAGCAGCAGTGTCAGCTGTCATGCAACGTTGAAACAGAAATGAAGTGTAATAGACACAATTCTGATTGCGAAGAGGAGTTTTGTGTCTTCTATTATTTTCTGTCTGTCTGTCTATCTGCCTGTCTGTCTGTCTGTCTGTCTGTCTCTCTCTCACACACTCACACACACACATACACACACATGTATTGTGTTGGTACTAATCAGTATTGTACACACTTTGGGTTACTATGATCCCATTATACTGCTGAGCTTGCACAAAGTGTAGTACTGATGATGGCAATTAATGTATTTACATCAACAGTTTATGGCATGCCTAAATGAAATATATGAATATTTTCTCGTACTGATGCTCGCCATCTTTAGTTGGGAAGGAATGTGACATAAATGTCATTCCTTTTCTGAATATACTGCATGATTATGCTTTATTCTCTCAAGGTGTCCGTCCATCTCATTGGTCAAAGTATGCTGACCAAGACGTCATGTCCATTTCACATCTTCTCTCTTCCGTCCAGGTACGAGGGGACTGGACGCTCGCTCTCCCTGAAGCTGCTGCAGCAGCTCAGACGACAGAACGCCACGTTCGGCTCGGGGAGCTCCGCGGAAGCCAAGGCGACAGCTGCCACGGCAACCAAGGCGGAGGGCGGATCATCTGCTTCAGGTATGGTGGGGATGGTTCAACTAGATTTTCAGTAACAGAAGTTTGCCATTTCTTTTGCAACTGATTGACAATTTTTTTTTTTCTTGGTAGAGGCAGAAAAATGTGCAACACATCTAATACTAATACTGTATGAGCTGTTATTTTCGCAAGGGTTTGATATTCGTGAATTTCATGAATCACTGTTGGACCGCAAATTTAACAACACACAAAAATATCGCCATGTGCTAGAGTTATAGTGCACTTACAATAGTTCCGGTGTCAATTTGCGAAAAAAAGCATCTCGCAAAAATGTCTGTGACCTCTTCATTTGTGAAAATAACAGCTTATGCAGTAACTAGTGGTGGCCCCTTGGCCCAGGGCCACTAAAAACTGGTGTCTGGCCACCAAATTTCCAGAAAGTGTGTCTTCTGCTAGCCCGATTGGGCAACCGAGATTCAAAATGGATGTTATGTTTCCTTTTGTATTGGGCCAACATTTTTCTTTTTCAGGCAACCAAACTAGGTCTGGCAAATGACAAGATATCAGTGGCCAGAATGGGCCACCAGAGGAAACGGTTAGTGTCGAGTCCTGAGATAGCCCAAAGCAAAGTGAATAAAAGATATATTGCCCAATGATGTGGGCACCACAAAGTACTTGCAACCAGAACCACCCAGTTCAGAAGTCATCAGGAGTGTAAACCACCGTACCACAGTGCTGCAGCAGGACAGTTGGTCCCTTGACATTTGCTCGTGCTACAATTGCTCCCATGAATTACACTGTACCTGCACACTATTTAGAGCCAAGCATAAATTCTGCCCAAAAATGTAGCCCCAACCCTAATCCTAATCCTTACATCAAACTAAACATAAAACCCTATCCCAAATAACCCTAACCCAGGGCTGCCCACTAACCCATTTGCTCTACTGGTCCAACCTGTTTGTCGGACCAGTAGGTACCCAGTTTTTCTATTTTTCCCCAGTTTTTCTATTTTTTTCCTGGTCCATTCCTAAAAAAGTTTCTGATCCAACAGTGATTTTTACTGGTCCTGAACTGTCGGACCAGTGCCAGTTTGCAGAGTTGCCTAACCCTAAGTCCTTGGAGAAATTAAGACCGGAGCAATTGTCGCAGGAAGCAAATGTTGTGTCACCCTCACAGTCATCCACTCATCACTTCCAGGTCGCGTACTTCACGAGGTCACCCTGGAGGAGTCCATCCGTTACAGCGCCGGCGACAGCGTGGAGCGGTGGCTGAACGAACTCCTCTGCCTCAACGTGGCCGAAGTGGCGAGAATATCGTCAGGCTGCCCTCTACCGGAGGACTGTGACTTATATCCTTTTACTTCGCTCTTTTCATGCAACTATGACCCCAAGCATGTCTTCTCCTTCTTTTGTTGACTCTTTTACCTTTTTGTAATGATTCTTGCTCTTCATAATTGTATGGCATTTTTTCGTGGTCACGTTTTTATTTCTTTTGTCTCTGCTTCTATGGTGTTTCTTAATGCTTTATTTTTTCTTCTTATATGACATGGTGTACATTGGTGAGGGATGTGACTTCAGTTTGAAAATATTTTATGTGAATGATTGATATTTGCAAAAGTGCACAAATCCCCTTTGCTTGTTGGATTTGTTGGGCCAATAACACAAAAGCAATCTTAGAACTCTGTCTTATGAATTACATATTCCCATAGTTGTGGATATGAAGAAAAGTTTGCTGAACATTGAATTTTACAGTGAAAATTTTGTGGCAGTCATTATGGAATGCCTCATTTTGAATTCTTGGCTGCATTTCGCTGAAATTATCTAATTTCTAGTGTCATAGTTCATTAGGTCAGCCTGCTTCTCAGGAGTACTCATCAGAACTGTTTCGTGTACGTTTCATTTTAGTGTATCTCCCCTATGAAACAATAGAAACTGATACATATATTCATGCTTTATTTAGTTAATTGTCCTAGCAATTTGAATTTGGTGTGGTAACCACAAATATCTTCCTCTTTGTCATAAGTACATTGTATATTGCTACGGTGGGGGGGGGGGGGGGGAGGGGCACAATCTACAAGCTTCGCTTTTCAGCGGATCCCCTATCTCCATCCTTTGATTGATTTATTATCATAATGCTTGTTTGAATGATACCATTCTAAAGTATAATGTACCCCCCAGCTTTTATTGATTACTTTATATGCTGAAATTCTTTACTTTCACATACACTTTGCATATATTCAAATTCATGAAATTCTTCCATCAAGATGCTTTTGATTGCAACTGATTGACTTTGCATATCTTATTGATTGATTGATTGATTGATTGCAAGGTCTTTATTCAAAAAAATCTGAGTGGGGGACTAAAAGTCGAATTACACAGATATACAAAGATAATACATTAGAATAAACAGAATAATATCATAACCATAGGTACAAAATACATCACATTCAAACATGCTGTATATACAATTAATACGATTTGAACATTACAAATGATCATAAGCAAATAACCCACATTATGTTTGTGATGGAGAAAATCAAAATTGAACTGAACTGAACTGAACTGATACTGTGCATAGAATCATTTACCTTAACCCCGCAGCACATATTACATCAATCGAGACACCCTGTTCAGCTACCACAAGGCTTCCGAAGTGTTTCTCCAGAGACTGATGTCCATATACGTCGCTGCCCACTACAAGGTTAGGAAAGAAAAAACACTGAGAACTCTTCCCTTTGAATTAATTTCTTCAGACAATTTTGCCAAGAGTGATTCCAAGGAGTAGAAGCAACAACTGGCATTTTATTTTTCTACATATTAAAACTGTGCTTCACAGAACGTGTTACTCAGCAAACTTTGAAACAAATCAACCTAATCTTCTTTTTTTTTAAAATTTTCTTATTTTATAATCTGTAACGTAATTGACTGAGTTGATTGACAGTACTGTATATATGCGCTGAATATTTTGCCAGGTTTGATTTTCAGTGATTTTGAGAATCGGGTTCTATTCCTGAATTCAAAAACATGTGAAAATATTAACTCTGATTCCAACATGAATGCAACTTGTACGCATGCATTTCTCCTTCAGGACTGGACTCCACAATAGCAAATGTATCGCTTGCAAAATTGTCAGAAAGTCCTGATTCTTGAAAAATTAGACTCACTATTAGTATGGCTAATACAGTAATTAATACCTCTAGGTAATGTTTGAATAATTTTTGTAGGACTGGATTATTTCTGTGTTTGTTTTAGGTCTAGCATTAGTCAAATTGTGGGTGATCTTAGAATTTGTGAAGAATTTCCACCATGCAGACATAAAAAGTATAATTTTTATTACGTAAGTGTTACTCAGTTTCATAACACATTTGGCCCCCTTGTCGGGAAATTTCATACTCCCTGCACAGAACACGCCCAACGACTTACAGCTCCTCTCTGACGCCCCCGCCCATCACATCTTCTGCCTCTTGGGACCGGTGAACCCCACCCAGAACTCACTCCCAGAGATCCTCTGTGTCATACAGGTCAGTCCTCTCGCTGTATGGATGTTGATAATGTTGATGATAATTAGTGATGGTCAGGATGATGGTGAGGATGATACTGATGATGATGATGATTATCATCTTGATGATTGATGATGATGATGATAATTGATGATTTATTATTTATGTATGTATGTATGTATGTATTTCAGAGACTCCAACTCTCCCGTTTTCGACGGGAGATCTCCCGCCGAAAACCCATTTTTGCAAAATCTCCCGTTCTCCCGCTTGAGATTTGATTTCTCCCGCCCTGGTTCTGTGTCTCCCGGTGGAAAGGATTTCTTACTTATTGCTATCGTATGTTGAAAAAATAAGCCTTAGTTAGCACTAAAGAACATCTAGAACCCTAGGAACTTCGCGCTTCGCACACATCAACTTGGAGTCTCCCGTTTGCTAGGGGTTTTGGACGGGAGAATCTCCAGATCAGAAGGTGCTTGGGGTTGGAGTCTCTGGTATTTATTTACTTATTTATTTATTTATTTCTTTATTTATTTATTTATTTATTCATTTATTTTTCTGTCCGTAGGTGTGTCTAGAGGGAGAGATCTCCAAATCAACCATTATGAGCGGCTTGAATCGAGGCAAGAGGGCTTCGGGTGACTTGATTCCATGGACAATCTCCCAGCAGGTATTGTACCAGCATGTTAGGAGGAAGTGATAATCTCTTAAAGGAAACTGAAACCCAAAGAGCAATGTGGATTGATTGAAAGCAGCAACATTAGTAGAACACATCAGTGAAAGCTGAGGAAAATCGAACAATCGATGCAAAAGTTATGAATTTTTAAAATTTGGGTGTTGGAACCTCTGGATGAAGAGACTACTAGAGGTTATGATGTCATGTGTGGACAACACTATAAAGAAAATATGAAAGGAATTTTACAAAAATTCACTACTCTAGTATAATGAAAGGGCACTTGACTAAATGTTTTCAGAAAGCAGGGGGTATAATTGCTACCCTGAACTATGTCAGTATCAAGTTGATGGAATGTGTAACATTCATGGAAAGTTTCAACAATAATGTGTTAACTAAGTATGCTGTAAGCTCTATTTGATTGTATCCAAAACCAAAACATGGAACACTATCTTTATCTCCAAGCTTCCATAGTTTTTGTAGATTTTATCTACAGATGTTACATATTTAGCAAAGAAATAGAAAGTTTTAAGCCCTAAGAACACATTTCTGTATGAAGTGACAATGGTTTAGTCTTAATAAAATGGGAAAAATCAGATGCAGTTACTGCATATCGTCGCTGGGGTATCTACAAAATGTCAAATGTTCAGGAGAGCCAAAAAACATGGCAGCCAAAGAACTATGTCAAATGGGAGAGCCTTCCCTTTGACATGCCATTGTGGCTTCATTTTTGGGGTAAGATGGCTGGGATTTGGACAGGACATCCCTTAACCCTAACTAGGCCGGGCTATTTAGGTAGATGATAGAGCCGGGGGGGGGGGGGGGGGGGGGCCTCCCAGGCCCCCCCTCCAGATCTTGGCCGTCGACCGCGCGATCGCGACGAAAATTGGCACACGCATTGCCTATGATGTAATCTAAAGTACCATGAAGTTAATTTTTTCAAAAATTATCATTTACACTAAATTATGCTAATTTATGCATAATGATGCATGAAATCAGACAATTTGGTATAAATCACTAAATAAAGCTCAAAACAGGCACATTTTAGGTGTGAATATTCTTTTTAGTGTCCTTAGCAAATGTAAGAGAAAAAAATTGCACAATCAGAAAAAATTTCCTAAGTAGTTTATTGTTTTTTGAATTTCTTATGTATTTCCTCTTTTTTTTTTTTTTTTCAATGAAATTTGTCCGTGACATTGTTCCGAACAAGAAAATGCATTATTGATTGATTTTAATCAATAAACCCCCAAAATAATCATGCTTTTATGAAATTTGCCTCTAAACACAGTTTGCATTGAAATTGTACACAAATTCACGTTTTTGAGCAATTTTTGGTTTGACATGCACGTGCATATTTATGTGCAACTTCGGAACTGCGCACCCGGGCATCGCAAATTTGGTGTCAAAAGATGCGGGAGACTCGAAAGAAAAAAGTCATGAAACGTTGCGGCGATAGCTTCTCGCGATAGCGATACATCGCGCGAAACGTTGAGGGGGGGGCCTCGGAGGCCCCCCCCGGCCTAGTTAGAGTTAACTGATGTGTGTGACCATTAATCCAAAAAAGTCATTTTCACCAAAATTGCAGATACAAGGTCTTGTCGCCCCAGCGATGATATACGCTTTTGCCCATGCCTGCTGCACAGTAACTCTGCATTACGGGAAGTGCACAAGTCAACACCAAAAGTGTGCATCCGCTTGACGTCCTCGTGTTTTGAGTGTGGGGGCACAAGATTACTGTATTAATTTGCATGTTGCGTATGTCCAGCATATGGACCCGTCCGCTAGTGATGAAATGATTACATTTATATGCGATTCAGATGTTACTTTTACAAATGACTTTCTGCATAGAGTAGTCAGTGTGTTTTGATTCCATTTCAGTTTCAGGACAATGATTTTCCCAGTCTATCAGGAGGCCGAGTGGTGAGGATAGCAACACATCCAGACTATCAGGGGGTAAGCTATGGACAGCATACAAATGACGCACAGGTCTGAGTGCATCAGTCGGAATTGTGTGCATAAGGTAACTATAAGGAATGCTTAACCCACGAGGTGAAGCCGAGTGGGTTTAGGCTAAACTCCATAGTTACCGCATGCACACTATTCTGACTGACGCATGAAAGACATGTGCGTCATCTGTGCTATAGAATGGGGGGGGGGGAATTTTTTTGCCAGAAATCCATTTTTTGGTCATGTTACCTGATGGCAAATATACGGGATGCATTTCCTTTTGGCTTGCAATAGATGAAAGCCCAAAAATCTTGCATCAAGTACTTCAAAATCAACTGGATTCATGGCAAAAGTACTGGATGCATGATTTTTTAGCAAATAGGCATCTCGTACTGAGTGCGCAAATGTTTATTTAGTGCTTCAAGTGTGCATACTCTTGCTACAAGTGATAAGTGAAACGATAACATATTTACCACTGTGTGGTAGCTTGAGGCCAGTAGATATCAACACACAGCTCTCGACCAATGGGATCGCAGGATTTTGGCTACTCTTTCAAGCTATTGGTCTTTTATCTCTGTCTCTCTTCTCTGAGACGAGATTGAACTTTAGCCCTTTGTGTACCAGCGACTTTGGGTGGAGTGTCCAATGCTGTGAGGTTTTCTCTGTCAGTTGGAACTCAAAACACACAGCGGGTTAATCTCCATAATCTTACAGACTCTGTTTAAAGGGAGAGTCTCCCCAAATGAAGGCAGCAATATAAGTAGAACACATCAGTGAAGTTGATGGAACTCTTATAAGTTGAACCGCCTACTCAGATGGTGATCAGAAATTAAGACTATAAATTGTTTCATCTTTACACTTATCATGATGCTCGTAGACATGTTTCAGTCACCATTCAAAAGAAGAGACCAAGTTAGGGAGTTAAAAGTTTTAGAAGTTTTTTAGGTTCCCCTATCCTATTTGTATGAACAAACTGGCGTTGTCTGTAATATTAAATTTGCATGTTGTAATTTCTTGACCATACAGCATTGAGATACACCGCTAATAAAAAGTTTTCTATCAAATGATTTAAGTAAATTTTTGTAACAAAAATCATTTGATAAAACCTTTCACTCTTTTCTCCTCTCTCCCAAGATGGGCTACGGCGGTCGAGCTCTGAACCTCCTACAGAATTACTACCGGGGTGAGTTTCCCAGCATGACGGAAACAGCTGAAACCAAGACTATCAGCACAGTGGAGAAAGAGGTAAGGCTTCAGAAGAATGCGATAGTCCATGGTGCACTGAAGCATGGACATGGCAGCATTTTGTAAGTTTAAATGTTTTTTATAACATTTTGAGCAGTTAGTGAAGACAATATGACATAAGACTTGGTCAAAATTGAGTGCACATTCTGACATGTCAGAAATTTTCTCCTGAAAAGGGATGATATGTGTGCCTTATTCTGTCACTGCGATTCTTGATCACGAGTTCAACCTGTTCTGAAATTATCTTACAAGTCAAAATTTGCACAAGATTATACCTGTGAAATATTAGTTAGGTTCTCACGCTGTTCCTAAACTTTAAGTTTAGGTTAAAAACTTAACTCTCGATGATTAGCTTGTAGTTTAGCACGGTGTGGATGCACTCAAAAGTTAGCAATCTTAAAGTTTAGTCATCTTAGACAGGGTTCATCAAGGTTCATCTAGGGTTTAAGCTCTCTCCACAAGCCACGGGGGGTCCCCACTTGTAGTTTCGCTTTGTGTGGACAGTCACACAATAATCAATGAGCTCATGAGTTAGCATGAACATTGCGTCTCGTTCGCTGCGCTATTTCATATGGGCACAAGGTCATCCAGCAAAGACTCTGCACTTCCGTTGTAATCATCGAATGGGGCTCGCTTGTAAGTTGTAACTTACAGTTTAGGTGCGTGTGTGAACTTGAGTCATGAATACACGAGTGGAGCTAATCATCGACTGTTAGATTTTTGACCTAAACTTCAAGTTTGACATCTGGGTGTGAACGTAACTAGTGAGTGTACAGTGTTTATAGTACAATGTATATTGAATGGCAATAACCATGGAATATTGCTTTAGGTACACTGTACATTTAGGGCCAATATTGCGTGAATCGAGGATGAGTGCAATGATGGCCCTAGTGAGAGACAAGACAGAATATGGTGTATTATTTCACAGCCACTGACAAGGGTAGCCTATGGGGAAGTGATACATTATTCTATGCGTTTTCCTGAATATGCTGTTGTTTTGCACAGTGAGAAATCAAGCAGACGAGAGTGAGTACACATTTTGAGTGCACCGTCAAACATCCTGGAGCGACAATATTTGTGTTTGTCAAGATATTTGTATAACTGTCATAGAATTTGATCATAAAAGCAGAGTGCTACATATTAAAGCACTTACCCGTTTGCCCAAGTCAAGTGAAAATCAAAGTCAGGCAAGTGTTTTGGAACAATGAGAAAATAATGCTTGCCTGAATTGGGCAAGCAAAATAATTAGTCACTCTTTTTTCTTTTTCCTTTTCACAAATGTAAAGGCAGCTATACAGAAGCCTCAAAATCATGACTGTTTAGTAATGCAATGTACTTTGATTCATCTATATTCTAAGCAACTTGCCAACACTTAGATGTAGAATCTGTGTACACGAAGAAGTCCTAATGCAATGCAACACCAACACTCGATCAAACCAAGTTTGTTACTCCAACATGTTTGAGCATGCAAACCAACATGTGCTTTATCAAGCTCTTGATATACAGGTGATTTTGTACATCATTTATATATATATATATATATTACTGAAGGCAAGTTAAATTCATGTTCGGGCAGTGTTTTGCAACAATTTGAAAATTTGCTTGCCGGACTGGGCAAATTGTTAAAAAAAAAAAAAAGTTGTGTAACACTCTGATAAAAGTTAGTCTCTTTCATGAAATCGTCACAGTAAATATTCATTTCCAAAACCAAATGTCCTTTTGTTTTTAATATGCAAGGCTGTCGGCTTGCTGGAAGAGGTGATCTCCCCTCGAAAGAACTTACCCCCTCTACTGGCCAAACTGAGCGAGAGACCAGCTGAGAGTCTGGACTACCTTGGAGTGTCCTACGGTCTGACAGCTGACCTCCTCAAGTAAAGCCACATCAGGGGGGCATTTCATGAACCAAATTAGTCAAATACTTTTCTGACAAACTGTTACAAGCTACTGAAATCCTCGTAACTAATTGGCTGAGAGCAAATTTTAACTCTTCATAGGGGCATTTTTCGTTTGTCGGACAAAATTCTTCATAAAATGCACCCCAGGGGGGCATTTTATGAAGAGTTTTGTCTGACAAGTTTGTCGGACAAATTTGCTCTCAGACAATTAGATGCAAGGATTTCAATAGCTTATAACAGTTTGTCCGAAGAAATATCTGGCAAATCGTTTCATGAAATGCCCCCTGGTGCCACCCACTGTTCATCTTTTCATTGCTAGGCAGCAGAATTTTTGTGAAGCATTTTTTTTTCAATTAGTGTACCAGTGTATGCCGCATTATTCACATCTTTTTTTTCTACTGTATATGCCTTATATTTTGTGAGTTGTTGTTTTTTTTCCGATTTCCTTAGTCTGATGCTATTCACAAAATCAACAACATGCCAAAACATTAATTCTGATCCTGAAATGCGACATGCACGCATACATTTTTCCGATCATCACTGTACATACCAATCACGAATTTGATCCCTCGCAGAATTGCTGGTTCGCGCAAATTTAGACTCGCTAAATACTGTAGATGTCGCATGTAGTTTAACTGTACATACTGTATCACATATAGTTTAACTGTACATACAGTACATGTGCAATTTTTTTTTTTTTCCTTGCCAATCACTCTACTTTCCACACTGTCACCTACTGTCACACACCCATCCCAGTTTAGCTTCAGGGACAAGCTGGTATTGGGATTATATCTTACAAGGTCCAAGATATATTTTTGACAATTTTCTTTATTGCTTTTTGTCCCCGCCGAACGAGTTCGAGCAGGGGACTATGAAACGGGCTCCGTACGTGTGTGTGTCCGTCCGTCCGTCCGTCCGTGTGTCCGTCCGTGTGTGCGTCCGTGTGTGATCAAAATCTTCAATTTGCTACTTCTCTGTCATTTATGAGCCAATTTTGATTATGTTTGCTTTATAGCACTACATGGGAGCTTTGAAACTTCTACACAGAGTTTCAGTCGTGACCTTTGACCTTGACCTTTGACCTATATTGTACATTTTGCTACAAAATGCTACTCCTTCGCCATTTCTAACCCGATTTCGATTCCGTTTGCTTTATGTGATGGCACTAGGTGAGGGCTTCAAAACTTCTACACAGAATTTTGACCTTTGACTTCTTTGACCTTTGACCTTGATTTTTTGACCTATATTGTACATTTTGCTACAAAATGCTACTCCTTCGCCATTTCTAACCCGATTTCGATTCCGTTTGCTTTATGTGATGGCACTAGGTGAGGGCTTCAAAACTTCTACACAGAATTTTGACCTTTGACTTCTTTGACCTTTGACCTTGATTTCTTGACCTATATTGTACATTTTGCTACAAAATGCTACTCCTTCGCCATTTCTAACCCGATTTCGATTCTGTGTGCTTTATGTGATGGCACTAGGTGAGGGCTTCAACACTTCTACACAGAATTTTGACCTTTGACTTCTTTGACCTTTGACCTTGATTTTTTGACCTATATTGTACATTTTGCTACAAAATGCTACTCCTTCGCCATTTCTAACCCGATTTCGATTCCGTTTGCTTTATGTGATGGCACTAGGTGAGGGCTTCAACACTTCTACACAGAATTTTGACCTTTGACTTCTTTGACCTTTGACCTTGATTTTTTTACCTATATTGTACATTGGCTACAAAATGCTACTCCTTCGCCATTTCTAACCGGATTTCGATTCCGTTTGCTTTATGTGATGGCACTAGGTGAGGGCTACAAAACTTCTACACAGAATGTTGACCTTTGACTTCTCTGACCTTTGACCTTGATCTTTTGACCTATATAGTACATTTTGATACTAAATGCTACTTCCGGCGGGGACATATTTTACGCACCGCGTAATTTCTACTTTTCCTTGTTAATAATGTATTTGTGCTATTTTTACCTGTTGAGGAGTGAAAAGGTGTTGATGGCACTTCATGTGTAGAGTTTGTTCTTCATTCTGTTCTGTTCTATATCATATTGAGATAGCACAGATTAAAGTCTGTACAAATTACACACACACAAAAAGATGTGAGTCAAGGATTGCTTTAACTGTCATGATGAGGTATTATACAAATATCGACTGCTGCAGAGGGAGATGGTAAAACTATTTGCACCGAGGTGATTTCTCAACAGTGCTATGTCCCGAGACGAAGTCGAGGGACATGGCACTGTTGAGAAATCACCGAGGTCAAATAGTTTTACCATGGCCCGAAAGAAAGCAGTCGATATTTGTTTTATATCCCTCTCGAGCATTTTACTAGAGTGATGACGGTTCCCTTTTGGGAAAATGTGCAGGTTTCCTGAACGTTAAATCTAAACCTTAACGCTATATAGACTGTAGCAGTGCAGCAGCAGTGCGTGCAGCGCGTAGCGAACGACACCGTTGTTGATTCCTACACACAAGCTACATTACGGCGTTACTGCAAAACTCTGAAAGATCGAGGAGGTCCAGGACTACGTTAGCAGTAGGTCTAAAGCGGCTTGGTTACCCAGATCATCTTCAAAATTGCTTTTAGTTTATTCCTCATTCGTACCTGATCTGATATGGTGTCCTTCTGCTGCAATCATTCCTCCGTTACTTGAAGCGCAGTCACTTTGTCAATTGAGCGAGCTGAACTGCATTGATCACACTAACGATCTGAATACACGTACACACACTACGTACACCACACACGCCATCGCACCACCACAGATTTCTGTAATACCGTCGCGCAAATCGCTGCTAGCGCTAGCTACAAGCGGTAAGCCACGCACAGGACTGTCGCTCAAAAGTATCGCTACTACGCGCACTGCGTACATTCTTAAGTGAGAAATGTCGATATCGATCACACGATCACGATTGGGTGCAGATCGTGGATTCCCAAAAGTACTATATCACGCTGGCTAGTAACCAATTGCACCGCATCCAGCTGCTCGTAGCTAGCTAGTAAAACTACACCATGTTCGTGCTCTGTACAATCCTATGGCAAGAAGCTTTACATGAGGGATATAAAAGTTTTTATCCTTCAATCAGTGAGAGTTCAACAGCTGACTTTGTTTCTTTGTGTATCAGAAAAGGGATAAATCCCTCCTAGAAACACATTCACAGTTATAGAAAATGATAGTTCAAGTTCAAGTTCAAGTTTGTGAAACATTTATTTTCCATCTTTTTCATGTAGGAAATCACATGCATGAAATTATCGTACAGGAAGGCAGAACCTCAAAAAAGCAGAGCTTGTGGTGAGCTGCCTTACAAAATACATTACATCACAAACACAAACACAAAAAAACAACAAAAACATAAGAATAGTTCCCATGGCAATATTGAAATGAGATATTCCTCAAAGGGAGATATTGTAGTCTAACAGAGAGGCAACAGTGAGTATGAAAATATGTGACGAGCTACAGGCTATGGCAAATGTTGCATATATCTGAATTATCCATTGCATATTTTATAACTGCCAATAATATGAAACCTTTGCACAGATGTAAACAAGACAATGAATGAAGACAATGTCATAATAGTTGTAACACTAATAGCAACGTTTCAAACCTTTGCAGCTGTGTTGAACCCACAAACCCATTCCACGCTCATTGGATTCAGAGACGAGCGTTCTTATTCACTCAGCTCCCATGACAAACTTTCACCTCTCAATGGCGAAGAACACTACATACAGCTCTTCTGTCGTGTTGAAGTTTGTATGCTATGTATTCACTGCTGTTCTATATTTCTTGTTATGATCTCCAGATTCTGGAAGAAGGCCGGTTTTGTTCCAGTCTACTTGCGGCAAACAGCTGTAAGTATCGTTTCAGTCACTGTGTTTTGACGTGATGCTATTAATGCTTGTAGACTTGATCAATTTGACAAAGGTCGCCTTTATGACCCGAGCTAGAGCTACAGTGTTGTATGTAGGCATTTCATGTTCCTCACAATGTAGATGCATCAGAGATAAGTACTGTAAAGAAAAAAAATATTTGTGGTATGAAATTTTCAAAAATTTGAGCCAACAGCCATTTTCGTGGCGTGAAAGTTTTGTGAATTGTCAGTGGCATTCAATACATGTTGTGTAGAGAAGAAAGCTTTTCAATGTGTGTATTTTAATTTTGTGAATCTTGGCTCTCGCGAAATGAATGAAATTAAAATGCACAGGAACATTTCTGGTTTTACAGTTTTTTGCTTGTTTGTTTTTTTGTTTGCCTGGATGGAGCACAGAACTTTCTTTCCTTTAACTAGAATGGAAGACATGATAACATGACTATACAGCTGGTTCATTAGATCTCGCCGGGGCTTGGACCTAGGTCCTTTTGTTTGGAAGGCAGATACATTTAAGCACCAAGCCAGCTTACCATCATAATTTATGATCATTAGACTGTGACACATCCTCCCATGGATGGAAAACAGTGATGGTGATTAAATGATGTTATCATGACAGCCTTAATCCATTTTCATCATTGTTTGTCCTTGTCCAGAATGATCTCACGGGGGAACACTCGTGTATCATGTTGAAGACTGTCCAGGAACCTGACACCGAGGGTGCCGATCAAGAACCGTGGCTCGTCGCATTCTGGAAAGGTGATTTGCCCGTCAGAAGTGTCTAAATGCATATCATCAAAATACCTTGAGAACACTTCCTTTGAAGATAGCGTGATGGGCATAAGTATTATGCTCCATATACTTGGACTATAGTGCCCGGCGCCTGTTGATTTGTCTTTACAATAAACTTTATTCCTTTATTTCAAATGAATTCACTCCAAAATTTAATGAGAGTGTAAATAAGATTATCATTTGAAGCTATTGTACTTAATCAAATTATCACTGTTGAATTAAAATCAGCAAGTATCTAACAGCTCATCATATTTCATTCTAAAGTCAGAAAAAATTCCTGAAAATAGATCAGTTACCCAGACAGGTGAAAGTAGTTTCTGCCAATGTTCCAAATTGCCTTCATCTTTTAAATTGAGATGCATGTTAGAGGCAGACCAGTGAATATTCAGAGAATCATATCGTGCATGTCAATGTATACCAATGTATATTGATTGCATTTGAGCATAATTTTCTTCTCAAAATGGGCAGGGAATTGAATTGAAGTGAATGAAAATTATCTGCATTCATGTCAAGCATTATTTGATGCACTGATATTGCAAAATTTGACTTGATTGAGATTCCCAGGGAAATATGCAAAAAACTGATGTGACTGTGTTTGGAAAATGATGAATGCAGCCAGGACAATTGGCTTAGGAGAATGAATCGTCAAATTAGGGCAAGATCATCACAAGTTTGTTGTTCAAGTAGAAACACTTGAACCAGAGGACAAAGTTTTTGTCTGACATCCTACCTCATCTCTGATTTTCTTATCCTTTTTCTTAGATTTCAGGAGGCGGTTCTTGTCCCTCTGCGCCTACCAGTTCAGGGCTTTCACACCGGCCCTTGGTCTCAGTGTGCTGCACCACAAACAGTACAAATTGGATGCTAGAGGTAAGCCTTATAACTCTTAACTCGCTAACACAACTCTACATGCATGGGACTGTTTGTATTTGCACCATCAGATACAATTTGACATTCTCTGACATGCTTTATACAGTACCTTTCCTTCAATGTGACTGATTTTCATTTGTTCTTTTTGGGGGGGAATTACAGAACTCATATTTCCTTTTCTTGAGTAGTTACAAGTAGAATTTGGGATATTATTACTGGTTGTGGTTCAAAACTTTAGTTGTGTATACATGTACCACCAAAATCTTGTCTCATAGATCTCACTACTGAGTGTTGACCAAATTGTCTCGTTTTAGGGAATTTGAGTCTGTTGTTTCATACCTTGAGTCTGTGACTGTGTATGGGCAATACAAACTGTTTGAATTTGAACTGTCTTAATTTTGGTGTACAAATGTGACCCGCTACGATAAAAGGATCTGAAAGTCAGGGGAGGACAATTTTCTGAAAATGGCATGACATTAATCCCTTACTCTTCTACTTTAATTTCATATATAGCACAACTCATAAAAGTACTCGGTTGCAGAGATATTGATGATTTTATTAGTGCATGTCAAGTGATTGAGGAAATCGGAGTTCCGAGAAAAACTCCTGCAAAGTTTTCCTTTCGACGCTAACGTGATCAAGGGAAGGCGAGACAGTTTTCACCGCTTTACAATAGATGGCATGCTCGTAGCGACCTACGCGATGTTCATTCAAGCTTACTGCCAGCGGTCTACGCACGACCAATCAGTAATCAGGATGCCACGCACCGACCAATAAGATCACTCCCTTGTTGCTAGGGGTGGAGTCTACCTGCGGCGCTAAATCCGAATCTTCGGACACGTTTCTGTTACGTTGAAAGTCGGAAAATCATAGCCCAGAAAAATGCTGATTTCTTACCTTTCCTTTGTTCATTTAGCTTCCAAATTTTTGCAGATGATAGACAAAACATTAGACTACAAAATCATGCCAAAAACAGAAATCCAATTTTATTGACCAATTTTGATGATGTGACTTTAAATTCGATTTTATCGGCTCAGCCGTCAGCGACTTTAGGATCCTTTTGTTGTAGCGGGTCACAGATATTCAACATTTGGCTGTGTGAGATAGTGTATAATAATTAGATTCATGATACAAAGGGATGCTAACTGTTACTGTTATGTTGAGGAATTCGGTTCTGTTTTATGCCAGCAATCTCGCAAGTTTCTTGGAAAATACTGCCTGTCCCAAATTATATTACAGGTACTTCTCATTTCTTTTTACGTGAAGTTAAAAATAACTCTTTCCACGTAAAATATGCCTTTTCAACAGTCATAAACTTACAATGCTGTTTTATACACATTTGGAATTCCTGGATACATTGAAAAAGGTTGTTCATTTTTGGAATTGCCAGATGCTTGATGAATAATTTTTTTTTTGGAATTTAGTCTTGCCCTTTCCTCCTCTCATTCTTGTGTTTCATTGCTACGTCAGGCATGACGGCATCCGAGTTGGAGCTCTACTGCACCAAGTACGATGTCCAGCGACTGGAGCTGTACTCCAGAAACATGGCCGACTACCATCTCATCACCGACCTTCTGCCCGCCGTTGCCCAGCTTGTCTTCCTCAAGAAGCTTGACCTTCACCTCTCTGCGGCCCAGTCGGTATGATCAGACAAAAAATAAATACATAAATAAATGAATAAAAAGATACTGTCCATCCACTGTCATGCATTTAACCCTAATCAGGCTGGGGGGGGGGGGGCGGAATCCGCCCCCCCCCTCGACGTTTCGCGCAATATCTTCGCAACGCGATAAGCTCCCGCCGCGATGTTTCACGACTTTTTTCTTTCAAGTATCGCGCAACTTTTGAGACCAAAATTGTTGCGCCCGCGCGTACCGTTTTGACGCGATGCCCGTTCGAAAAAAATTTGTCAACCCCAAAATTAAAACAAACAAAAACAAAAGGTCAAAAAACAAAGAAATATATAAGAAATTCAAAAAACAATAAAATACATAAGAAATTAATTTCGATACAGATTTTTTTTATCCTATGTCTCAGAAGAATGATACAAAAAACATTTTTTAAAAGAAATTAGCTTAATTGGAGCATTAATAAGTGATTTAGAGCCCAAAACTGATTTTATGCATAAATTACAATAATTAATTAATATAAAATATAAGAAAAATTTTTCGGAGAAAGCAACCATACATTTTGATAGAATACGTCGCGGGCGTCGTGTGTGCCGATTTTCGGCGCGATCGCGCGTTCCATAGGCGAGATCTGAAGGGGGGGCGGAATCCGCCTCCCCCCCCCCCCGATATAGCATAGCCAAAAAAGCCCAGCCTGATTAGGGTTAAAGGGACTGTAAAGTTCTGGTTGCGGTGAGGACAGCTTGAAACGTTTTGCGAGATATTTAGAAACTACTCTATGAGATGTTAAAGAGCATACAATTCTAAGGAGAATCAAAAGTTTATTGGATGAAAATTGGTTTTGAAATGACTTGAGATATCTAAAACAAGGTATGAAATTAAAGAGATCCTAATAAAAATTGTGGCCTGTCAATTTTATTAGGATGGCTTTTTTGGATATCTCAGCCATTTCAAAGCCAATTTTTGTCAAATAAACATTGAATTCTTCTAGAAATTACATGTTCTTTCATATTTCATAAGAGGTTTCTCATTTTCTCACTAAGCAATGTTAGAAACCTGAATCCTCACTTCAACCAGTACTTCTGTACAGTCCCTTTAATGCTGCGTTCCCATTGCTGTGCGATTGCTTTGGTATCTGCTCTGTAGGCCTTTAATTGGCCGTCAGTAGCTGATCATTAAAAGGGATGGCTTGTAACTGATCAGTGGGAAT
This sequence comes from Diadema antillarum, assembly GCF_040938485.1. NCBI lineage: Eukaryota > Metazoa > Echinodermata > Echinoidea > Diadematoida > Diadematidae > Diadema > Diadema antillarum. The sequence continues at coordinate 53,817 of NW_027272613.1, read as the reverse complement.
CAGTGGGAATGCTGAGGGATGATTGTTCCAATCCTTGTGGGATTCATTTAAGAGTACATTATATATCTATTGTTGTGTGAAAATTATTTGCTTCAGAATGGTCTCTTATTCAAGTAATGTGCAGTTTAATGTTTCCAGGTTAGCGTGCGTGGTCAGTGACGGGGCATTAATCTGCACATTACTTGAATGTGAGACCGTTTTGAAGCAAATAATTTTCACAAAACAGTAGATATATAATGTACTCTTAAATGAATCCCACAAGGATTGGAACAATCATCCCTCAGCATTCCCACTGATTCCCACTATTCGGTTACCAGCCATCCCCTTTAAATATTTGTGTCCAGTATGTCTATAAACTCAATCTTATCCAAATTCATGAATTTCTTCCGTCGATATTTACGTCGATGTAGGGCAATTTGTCAATCAGTTGCAAACTCAATCTTGATATCAACAGTTAGGGATTAATGAAGTTGACTGTGTCAGATTGATTTCAATGATGTCACAAATTGTGATAGACATAAGCAAAATTCCATGATCAGCTAGTAATGGCTATTCATGCTGTGCATAGTGGATTGCATGACAGTGTCTGGCAACCCAGCATAGAGCTCTTCTTGTATTTATTTAGTCCATAAGGTGATAAATGAGTGAATTCCTGTTGCCCTGTTGGTGACTGTGAACCAAAAATATGTCCATCAGTTTTGTTATCTTTCAATTACTCAGTATATGTGACCCTGCACCTCAAAACAAACAAAAAGTCGCCAGACATGAATTTTTAGGTAAGACCATATTCTGAAAGAGCAGACTTTAAGTTTTAAAATGATGTATAACTCAAATCAAATGGACACTCCTAACCTATCTAAATATTGGAAAGAAAACACAAACTCAGGAAAAGTGTGAACTGAGAAAAGAGGCTCTGAAGTACAGTGTCTATTCAAGCGCTTAATCTTTACCAAACCGTGCTGGCTGTGTGATGAATGGGACAAAAAACAGGAAGTAAACCACCAGAGTAACAACAATGAAGGGATTATCAGATTAAACTGCAATTAAGCATGCCTCATTAACACATTCTGTCCATAATTAATGCCAACTTTCAAAGCAGTAGCACTATCCTTTCAAAAGTTATTAGAGTTGAAAGTGAAGAGTGTGGACAAGGTTTTTCAAAAATGAAAAAGGGATTCTAAAGACACACCTAATCACACTATTTTACCAAAAATGTTCGAGATAAACTGCTAAAAAAACACACTTTCCTGCCCGTTTTATAATACCAAATTTTAGCACAATGTAAAAGAAGACCCGCTCTTTCAGAAAATATGAAAAAGTAAAGTTCGGCTATGTTGACCCATTTCACTTATTTTCTGTCCTCACGCAAAATCAGTGTGTGCGACTTTATGTTCGTTTTGAGGTGCACTGTCACATATAATCCTGTTGTAGCATGTGTTACTTGCAAAGGAGTTGTTCTTATCTGATCATATGATTTTATAATTGCTGAAACTAACAGTATTCCTTTTCACATGCAAATTTGCAAGTGTAGACCAAGGTTGAAGGTGTACTCTCCTAAGAGTCAATATTCTTTCAATTCAATACTCACACTTCGTGGCAGACAGGTCTCGGGTATATTTGAGTTTATATTATGATTTGGCAACATTTGTTCTCGAGTATTGTATAGGCAAGTAATAATTGTAAGGAAGCATTTGACCAATGGTTTTATGTATGTCTCTCTAAAGGACTAGGCAAAGGATGAAATGTTTTCCCACATCCAAAACGAGTGAGAACTCTGTTTCATTATTAGTTAATTTCCCAAATAATCAACTGTATCCCATCACAGGTTGTAATAGAGATAAAGTATGATAATGGGGGCATTTCGTGAACCATTTTGTCCGACAACTTTGTCGGACAAAATTGCTCTCAACCAATCAGATGCTAGGATTTCCGTAGCTTTTGACAGTTTGTCAAACGAAATATCTGACAAAATTAATCATGAAATGCACTCCTAAAATGGATGTAAAATATGCCCAAATTACACATTTTCCATAGTGTTTGTGGAACAATGGCATTTTGCAAAGAAAGCAAGAACAAAGAAACAAAACTGCAAACAGATTCTGGGTTTGGCTTTTAGAATGAAATGAAATGGGTTTTGGAATGACATGAAATTTTTGGATTTTGAGAATGATATGGAATGACATGATTGGGTTTTGAGGTGGCATGAAATGAAGTTATTGAGTTTTGAGAATGAAATGATTAGGTTTAGCAAATAAAGTGAAATAGATTGATGAGATTACAAGAATGAAATGAAATCAAATGAAATGATTGGGTTTTGAAAGTGGAATTAAATAAAATGAGTTACGTTTGGTAATGAAATGGTTATGTTTAGCAAATAAAGTTAAACGAAATGATGGGGTTATGAGAATGAATGAAATGAAATGAAATGAAATGAAATGAAAATGAAATATGATATAAATTAGCACAATCATTCTATGTCTGCTACATTTCACTCAGGCCATCTTGTTAGGTCTTGGTCTTCAGCACAAGACTGTGGACACGCTGGAGAAGGAGCTGGACCTGCCAGCCTCCCAGATCTTGGGTCTCTTCAACCGTCTGGTGCGGAGAGTGGTCTCAGAGATCAATGGTCTGCTGGAGAGAGAGGTGGAGGCAGGGATGGCGGAGGAGAAAGCCGTTACCATGGAACCCACCAGGCAGACGATGGCTCAGGAATTGGTAAGACTTGACAGAGAAGAAGGGTTTACTTTGTCTGTGGCTGCTGTCTTTGTTTGCTCGTTGTTGTTTTTTGTTGTTTGTTTGTTTGTTTGTTTTTGTGTATGCATGTTTGTTTGCTTGTTTGTGTGCTAAAGTGTTTTTAATCATACATCATCAGAAGGAAGTCTGTGTAAAAGCTTTTCGTATTGCTAAGTTGTCATGCTGTACCCACCACATATAAATGAATGTGTTTGAAGTTGTGTAATTACTTAAAGAAAGAAAGCTTTACAAGATGAAAATAATTGGTCAGTTTGGATAAACTGAGCTCCTTATAGAATGTGTAATACATTTCTTTCTAACTCATTTATCATCAAATTTCGTTATTCTACAGAGGCTAGTTTAAGTAAAATAATGGAGTTCTGATTGATGGTAATTCTTTGGACAGTAGAATTTGGTACTGCGATTACAAGTTGACCATAGAATTCCCATGCAAGAAAGTTGTGAACTGATAATTCATGATAAATCATTCAATTAAGCAACTGCATTTCAACATGAATCTTTGAAATAATGCAAATTGGCCACAATAAGGAAGAAAACAGGATTTCTTTCATGTCTCGCATTGTGTCTTTTAGTTTATTTTAAAGGCATTATTTACCATTTGCAAATGAAACAAAAACCAAGTTTTCAAAATGGTTCTAAAATGTGAGTAAGGGATATAAACAAACAATGTAAAAACGTTATTCAGTATAATCAATGTTAATTATTGTTAAATATACAAAATGTGAACAGTAGTTATGAGAGATTTTTTTTTTCTAGAATAAACCATCTACAGTTATAGTGTAATGAGAAATGAAGTGATATCTCCTTACACTTTAAGCTTTATTACAAAATTTTGTATGGTAGGACGTTTTGTGATACAACTGACATACACATGTGCATCAAACGTGAAACTTCAACATTTTTTAAATCACTGCTCCCAATGGTAGACAATGCCTTTAATCAACCAAGTTAGCAAAATGAGAAAAAAATGCTTTCTTTTTCTTCATCTTTATCATAGGAAGAAGCAGCTGCAGAAATTGAGGCCAAACAGAAGAAGGAACTAGAGAGATTGAAGACAATGGACCTCAGCCAGTAAGGAAGATTTCTTCAATTTTGTTCAGGGCACCGCTAAATGAAAGTTGTCAGCCCTGACAAGTTGTCAGTCTCTGACAATTATCGTTAAATCCTCGCTTTTGATTGGCTGAGGAGCTCAGTCTCTGACTGTTACTAATAGTGATTTTCAGGGTTCCATGACATTTGCTCTTGCAACAATTGCCCCCATGAAACATCTGCATGTTAAAGCCCAAACAAAGCACTGGTACGCCTGCAAAAGTTGTCAAATTTCGCTCCCTGATGTGAACGTATGCTTAGGAAATGCGCAGGATAGCGATGTTATTACAAGATATTCGATGGGTAACGACGAAAATGCGAAATATTAACCAAAAAAGGTTCAGTCTCAGGACTTACCCGAACGGGGTCAGGCTAAACTCGGACTCGGGGGTAACTCAGCTTCGCTTTGACGGCGGGATGAGTTGTAATGGTTGTCCCTCTGATTGTACAATGTTGTCCTATGGTAGCGGCCTGTATAAACTAGCGCTTCGTGTTCTGGCTACTCGCAGTAATGGTCCGAGTTGTTACAACGCGCGCATCAAAAACCTCTTTTGCGCGCATGCAAAATTAGTGTGCGCCTATCAAGCACCTCTAAAACAATCAAAGGCGCTTGATAAACAACAACAAAAACTCCAAAGACCGCGCGTCTCAGCAATTGAGGACCGCGCGCTGTCATTTTTGTTTTGTTTTGTACAGGATTACGTTAGCACGCACTTTCCTGTCCATTCAATTCAGTTAGGCCTCATTTGGTATTATGCAGTGGCCAGTAGAATGTGGCGATCACTATACTGCGTGTAAATTGTCTGAAGTAGGGTCGAATTTTTCCCGAGACCGAGTTAGTCTGGAGCCTTCTGGAATAAAAGTCGGTTTTCCTACTATTATTATTTTTCTCAAAATACTCCAAACCGACTCATCATTCCGGCAAACCGCGTCGGCCAGGTAAGTTTCTTAGTGGACTTTTTCGATATATTGCAAGCAAAAATGAAATGGTGCTAGACGGGTTCTCAAGCACTTACCGAAACTTAGTTTTCACTTTAAGTCAGACATAAATTCTACCCACCAACAAATAAAACCCTTTACCCTAATTCTAATCCTCACATCAAACCATTCCAAAAACCCTATCACAACCCTAACCCTAAGTCTTTGGAGAAAGTAAGAACAGAGCAATTGTTGCAGGAACAGGGGGGCGTTTCATCAACGAGTTTGTCGGAGTTTTCACCGACAAATTTGCTATCAGCCAATCAGACCAAGGATTTCATTAGCTTTTAACAGTTGTCAGTGTAAATCCTTGCGTCTGATTGGCTGATAGCAAATTTGTCGGTGAAAACTCCGACGAACTCGTTGATGAAACGCCCCCTAGATGTTGTGTCACCAATTGTGAGAGACTGACAACTTGTCACGGCTGACAACTTTCCTGAAATGGTGCCCAGGCCTACATGATGACGGCCAGAGGATAGGTGTTGAAATATAGTGTGAAGATGTGGGAGATGATGGTGTTGATGAGCAATGGAGACTGTTTCCATGGTGATGATGATGGCAAGAACATTAAAGATGGTGATGCCAACAATGGTTGTGTTGGAGGGAAATTCCATCGTGATATGAATTTTGTATGAAAATAGAAAATCAGAGATACCTACTAGATAAGTGAAAGTGTAGGGGGAAAAAATCGAGCACGTAAAGAAATTTATGAATTATAAAAAGTTTGGAGAGAACAAGTGAGCTATTGCGGGCGCTCTTCGTCTAGCGTTCTTCGTGTGTCGTGCGTTTTTTCTTTTCTCAAATACATAGGGATAAGCTATGGTAGTGCTTTGTGTAATTTAGATTAGTCACTGTGTGGAAGGTAAACTTGCAATACTCTGGCGAGCACAAGATCTTTAGTATGTCTCTTGTTTTTTGTCCCCGCCGAACGAGTTCGAGCAGGGGACTATGAAACGGGCTCCGTACGTGTGTGTGTCCGTGTGTCTGTCCGTCCGTGTGTGCGTCCGTGTGTGATCAAAATGTTCAATTTGCTACTTCTCTGTCATTTATGAGCCAATTTTGATTCTGTTTGCTTTATATGATAGCACTACATGGGAGCTTTGAAACTTGTACACAGAATTTCAGTTGTGACCTTTGACCTTGACCTTTGACCTATATTGTACATTTTGCTTCAAAATGCTACTCCTTCGCCATTTCTAACCCGATTTCAATTCCGTTTGCTTTATGTGATGGCACTAGTTGAGGGCTTCAAAACTTCTACACAGAATTTTGACCTTTGACTTCTTTGACCTTTGACCTTGATTTTTTACCTATATTGTACGTTGGCTACAAAATGCTATTCCTTTGCCATTTCTAACCCGATTTTGATTCCATTTGCTTTATGTGATGGCACTAGGTGTGGGCTTCAAAACTTTTACACAGAATTTTGACCTTTGACTTCTTTGACCTTTGACCTTGATTTTTTACCTATATTGTACATTTTGCTACTAAATGCTACTTCCGGCGGGGACATATATTACGCACTGCATAATTTCTGCTTTTCCTTGTTTCCACTCTCTCAGTGAATGTAAATTACTGATTCTTTATAAGAAAGGGTCTTAGACAAGAGAACATGGTTCTCCCTTTCAATACAATGATTAGTTTTGGTTTTGCGAAGAGATGTTGATGGTAGAGATCATAGTGATCATCTCTTCAGGTATGCCATCCGGGGCGAGGAGTCCGACTGGCAGGAGGCTCTCAAGTCTGGAAAGAGCAAGAGCAGCATCAGCATCAAGGGGTGAGAATTGTCTCAGGATGCGATGATGATGATGAGGATGGGGCTCGTGAGGTTGATGATGGTGATGATGATGGTGATTTTGATGATGATTGGGATAATGATTATTACCATTATGTAGTTATTGATGGCAAAGTTGATAAGATGATGAAGATAATGATTCTGATTCTGATAATGATGATTATAGTGATCACATAGATTGTGGGATGGTGGTGATGATGATTATGATGATAATGATAATGAAGGTGATGATGATGATTGTGGTAATGGTGAGGATGATGATGATTGAGACTGATAATGAATATTGATGATAAAGTTGTTGGTGAGATGATGATGATGATGATGATTGTGAAGATGACATGAAAAATGATGGTGAAGATGATGATTGTGATAATGATGATGATGAGAATGGTGACAATAATGGTGCAGTTGATGATGGTTTTGATGGCGATTATGTACAGTTGTAATTGATGATAAAGATGATAAAATGTTGATGACAGAATGATATAATGATGATGTTGATGATAATAGTGATGATGGTGAGTTTGAAGGTGATATTTGAAATTGTATGGAGATGTAACCGGATTTAAAGGCACACAATCGTGGCGAGTGGTTTGTGCGGCACAGAGACGAACACAACACGCTGCCTCCCCCATTCTGTATCAAATGTAGTGACCCCGAATGAGAATAGCGCTGGCTCAATGGGTCACAGCGAACAACACGCTAGACTACAGGAGTTCTGTGCTACAAATTTCCTGACCCAAAATTGCTGTCCGCGCGAGCCACGAGAGCTTCCGAATGGACGCACACTCTCAGTGCGCATGTGCATGAAGAGAGGCCAAAAGAGCCACGCGTCTTCTGGCCTCTCTCCTCCAATCACCGCAGCTCGCGGTCACAATGTTTGTGTATGATGCATACACACACACACGCACACACACACGTGTCTCAGTGGCAGCATTGTCCCACACGTTTATGGATATAGAACCGAGTCTGGCATTGCGCAATTGCATGCACAAACTTTGGTCGTTCAGAGTTTACGTACCATTAGGGATGACGATCGTTTGCCTTTAAATGATAGTGATCTTGATGTTCATGTCTTCATGCTTATGGAGATTTAGATGGATGCAGTATGGAATGTATATGGTATGAATATGTAGATGAAAATACCGATAAAGGCAAGAAAGTAGTAAAGGAATGGGAAATAATATTATGTGAATGATCCTGAAAGTAGAGTTGAAAATACATATCACATTGATTATGATATCGGTTACAAAGAGACAGATGTTGATCATTGTTACATTGATGCTCATAGTCATAAGAAATAATTTAAAATGAAAAAATAGGAGGTTGAATCTCTCTCATGCAATGTCTAATTAAGTGTCATTCCCTTATCCATTTGCATTAATGGTTTTGTATCTGTTACTGAATTTACAAGTTGTTGAGCTGTGTTTTCATATTTTTTAGAAACTTCTTTGCCGTTACACAGGACCCTCCAGAAAAAGTTGCCAGAGAAGAGGAAAGGGGAATCTAAGAGTAAAGAGACGGAGAACGGACAGAGTGGTGGAAAGAAGAAGAAGAAGAAATTCAAGCATGGAGCAAGACCGGCGAAATCCTAGTTGCTATGGTTACGTCGAACAGTGATTTTTTTGTGAGACTCAGTTTTGCAGAAAGGAAACTATATGGATGGCAGAAGGACAAATCCTTGACAGTGACAGCATCTTGAAATTGAGCTCCGGCTCTGATGACATCACGGTCATGTGACTCCTCTTGTCCTATTCTCATGATGGCGTAAACGTACATCACTTCCGGTATTATAGATGGAGTGAAAACAAACAGCTCGCCTTGTACGGTACATGTGGGATGTGCGGAGCTAGCTGGAGTGTTGAATCATTGAGCATACACAAGCGTACAATGTACAAATCTACGTGGTGATACAGACACTCAGCGATCAAAATCCTTTATCTGCCATTCTGTTACGTAATTTATATTTAATGTTTCTTGTGGCTTTGAGAAAGGTTAAGATTGACGAGATCTGACAGTTTCATGGAATTTCAAAGCCAAATATGGAAGAAGAGTAGACAAATTCATATAAAAAATACACTGATCGTACATTGATCATCGGTTTGTTTTCCACTCCAGCCGTTGCTAAATCCTCAGATGTCCGACTACGATCGTACCTTTAATAGTCCAAGAGAAACCAGGAGGGCATCACTGAAGGGAAAAGAGAAATTTTGTTGGGAGTCACTGACTGGTTTGTAACTGGAGCTTTGGGTATACATCACATGGTTTAGATTTTAGGAGAGCAGATTTTTGGAAGAGGTGTCTTAATAACCCTCTCTCTCTTGGTTAATCACAGATGAAAATGGAGTTCCCTATACACCCCAAAACAGTGATGACGTAGGAACGAAATGCATCATATGAGATAGTATAAAAAGTTGACTTTAAGAGACAAATTGCCAGATACAGAAGAAAGCCTTTTACTTCCCCATTTTCTAACCTTTTTGCAGTTCTAGTACCACAAGGATCACTGTTGCTGTTTTCACTTGTACTTGTACCTTCATTATTCATTGTTGGAGATGCTGATTTCAGGGTCAAGACATGTTGGGTGGGAAACCCCCCGCTATATATGTTCTAGCTACACAAAAATGCAATCAATGTCAAGAAGGTGACAAGTTGAATAGATGTGCTTTAAATTTCTAAAGTGGGTGAAACTGCTTGAAAGCCTTGTGGAGAAGATAATCCTCCCTGCCACATCAATGTTTTTATGAACAAATTGTATTGTTTTGTAAGAAACCTTGGCACTTCCTTACACACGGGATGCTGCAACTTTGGTAAAAAAAAAAATTGAGAAGAAAAGTGCCATCATAGAACAAAATTTTTAATTCCAGGTATATAAAAGTTCATGATTACTTTCTTTTTTCTGGAATTTAACCTGAAATAGTATATAGTACAGCTGTACTGTATTAAAGTTCTACAGTTTTGAGGCAACGACAACAGCAACTAGGAATTTTATGTCGATGTAGGGCAATTTGTCCGTCAGTTGCCACAGCAGCAATGCTGTTGAACTAGTCCCTTTGAATGTAAGAAGAGAGTTGTGGTTTTAGATAAGGCATCCTTATACGAAGATGCGCATGTGTGTGCATCTGTACGGACTATTGAATAAACATGCATAAGATTCATGGCATAGTTCAGCGTTTAATCAACTGTTTGAAAATGTCTCGATGACTTCATATGATCGTGTAGCTGCATGTGTATTAATTGTGTCCACCTGTAACAAGAGACTGTTAGAAAAGACTCACACAAAACATGCACACACACACACACATACACACACACTAGAGGAGCTAGAAGACACAGGAAAAACATGTAACATGTATACAGTGTAACTCATGCATGATTCTCCTGTTATCATGTGGCCTCATTACCCTGTAAATATGCAGTTTTAGGTCTGTGTAGTCCTATTGACCGATTCTGTGACGCGCTATGTGTATTTTTGGCATGGGCAGCGCCATGCTGCGGTGTCTCAGCCGACCCCCCCTTCCACTCCCCCCACCCCTCTTGTTGCGTGGTTGCTTTAGCCAATGAGCGTCTCGTACTGAGTGCGCGAATGCTTCCTTAGTGCGCGACTCTTTGTTACAAGTGCGTGATAAACAAGTTGCCCGTGGGGTGGGGAAGAGCGGGGGGGGGGGGGGGGTTGATTGAGACACCGCAAAATGAGCTAATGGCTGCGCCCAGTGCCACAAAATGTCTGCTGTCCTCAACGAACCCGAATCGGTCAATAGCCAGGGTGAGTAACTGGAAATGCAGTATTGTACCAATGATGAAGAATAGAAATTAAAAAAAAGAAGGAATTGTCACCTGCCCCAAGAATGTTTCAAGAAAATGCATCAATTGTTGTTTTTCTTTTTTCTTTTTCTTTTGGTTTTTAATGTTAATAGCCCAGCCTGATGAGGTGGGATAGTACAGTATTGGTGGAGATGAGAATTGGGCTTTTAACTTTTTGCAAAATACCAAGAAATCACTTATGATGTAGTACAAAGCATACCATTTTAAGATGAATTCAAAGTTTATTTGATGAAAATCGGGTTTGGAATGAATGAAACATCCAAAAACAAAGTAAAACAAAGCGATCGTAATAAAGTGTGGGTCCCACACTTTATTAGAATCGCTCTTTTTTTTGATATCTCAGCCATTTCAAAACTAATTTTCATCTAATAAATGTTGAATTCCTCATAGAATTACATGCTCTTTCATATTTCATAAGAGGTTTCTCAATATCTCACCAAAAAATGTTAGAAATCTGAAATTAGGTCTCAACCAAAACTGTACGATCTCTTTAAGTGTGTTTGTAACTGGTAGTGTTCTTTAAAGAATCGTTGGAGGAATATAAAATCTGTAGATCATGCATGTGATCCACTTCTCGATGGCAGAAACTGCCATAGTATTTCCGGCGTTCAGAAACCATCATTGATTTCAACTGGAGCCTCTCAGTGCATGGTATATTACAGGGGCGGATCCAGGAATTCCGTAAGGAGGGAGGGGTCACCTTTACAAAATTAGATGGGGGGGGGGGGGGGGGTGGTGCAAGCGCTGCCCATTTTTTTCTTTTGTTTAAAAAAAAAAAAGAGTGGGCGGGGCACGCCCCCGATGGGCTCTGTCCTGGATCTGCCACTGTACAGTGTATTAAAGTTGTCAAACTACATGAAGAGTTTGTTCGCAAAAACCAATAAGTCCATTTTTGAAGATTTTGAAGTACGATATCTGTGATAAAGTACAAAATAATACCTTTTCAATGATATATTGGTCACTACATATAAAGGTACATTTTTAAAGTTATGGTCAAAAGAAGCAGAAATGTTCTTATTGTTCTCTTTATTTTTCTAGACCTGTAATCGCCAATACCTCCATTTGGCAGATATGGACTTATCGGTTTTTGCAAACAAACTCTTCACATGTATATTACGGTTGCGACCTACATTGAAACACACCATAGTGTTTTTGTTATACATTGTAATTGCCTTTTGATAGACTGATGGCATAATTATAACACAGTAATCGCTATAGAGAGGAAGAAGCAAGACCTCTATTTCTCTTTATGAGGCAATAAACTGACTTTCAGCATATTGGCAAGCGTTGTATTAAATTTGTAGACGTGATATTGTTTGTAGGGCCTGCTTATGTAATTTCAAGTGACTGCTGGTTTCCAAGCAACGGCGACACTTCATTTCAGTATACAGTCTGACCTCTCCTATCCAAGTCCAGTTGACTAGATTTACTGAAATAATTCATGACCAAATCCCTATCACAATCCTAACCCTTTAAACTCTTAACCCTAAAAAGACTGGGCTATTTTGGTAGCTCGAAAGACTGGGGGGGGGGGGGGGCCTAAAGGGCCCCCCTTAAGATCTCGGCCGTGGATCGCGCGATCGCCGCGAAAATTTGCACAGGGGTAGTGTGCGATGTAATCTACAAGATGGTATATCTAAATTTTCCAAAAGAGTCTTCTTTTATTTTATTTTGATTAATTATGCTAATTTATGCGAGAAATCAGACTCTTTGATCTGAACCAGTAAATATAGCTCCAAAAGTGCTCATTTTTGGTCTAATTATTCTTTGTGGTATTCTTAGCAAATGCACTTGAAAAAAGATTTGGTATCAAAATTAATTTCTTATTTATTTTATTGTTTCATGAATTTCTTATGTATTTCTTTGTTTTTTCGACCTCTTGTTTTCGTTGTTTTTTTTAACAAAACTTGTGGCAGACACTTTTTTAAGCATAATTCTCCTAAAACAAATTAATTTTAGCCATTGAGAGTAAAAATAAGCATATTTATATGAACCATGTGAAAAAACTCAATTTGCATTGACTTTGTACACAAAATCACATTTTTGAGCCATTTTCGGCCTCACATGCGTGTACAAAATGTTATGTAACTTCAGAACCGTACCCCCTGGCGTCACAAATTTGGTGTCAAAATGTGCGGGAAACTTGAAAGAAAAAAGTCATAGAGCATCGCGGCGAGAGCATTGCGTGTTGCAGAGTAATCCCGCGAAATGTCGAGGGGGGGCCTTTTAGGCCCCCCCCAGTCTTTTTAGGGTTAAGTCTATGGCAAGAATAACAGCGGAGCAAATGTCGCTGGAACAAAATGTTGTGTCACCTCTAAAAGCATCATATTGTACGAGCTTTTTAGCAATAACTTTATTTAACAATTTATTTTAACAACAATTTTTGGAATTCACTTTCAAGTTTGCCTTGACACTGTGACCAGATTTAATGATCTGCCATTTAACACCATAAAAAAACGAACATGCGCATATATTATTTCATTACGGTATTAATTTTTTTTTTTTGAACAGTACTGCCGAATACGCTTGCTGTTAGGTGGGTGTGCAGAATAGCACTACAGTATTAAAAGATCACATGAATAATTGTCACATATCACAGATGCTTATCTTAGTGAAATAACAAACCAACATGCCTTTTGCTGCCAGTGGTCTTTTTCCACTCATCCGTATAAAGTGGAGTTTCAGAACTTGTCTATTGTAGGCTTAGAGGAGAAATACAGTCCAAAAGTAAGTTAGTCTGATAAGAAAGTAAAATATTACGAGTTCAACGGTAAAATTTTGATTGAAACCGGGTAAAAAATAAGGAAGTTATGCCATATTGAAGTTTTGCTAATTTTAAAGGAGACAGTTCTTAAACGGTCAATATAAATAATGTGAATGACAAAGTGAGCATGTCATTCCCTCACAACTTGCCATACTATAGTTTGTACATAAAATTTTGAAATTTCCAGTTTTTCATTAAAATGCAGTCATGCCTGAGCCTCAAATCCTGATATATCTAACTGATCACTACAACTTTGAAGTTATTAAACCAGGAATAACATCATGTTTCAGACTTCAATGAAAAAAACAAACATTGAATATTGATCTTTTTTTTTTTGTACACCATCAATGGAAAATTGTTTAGGTTATGGCATGGTCAGCGCACTCATTTGCATATTCATATCCACTGTACAAGAACTCTTGTACAGGGAGGTGTTAGAGGAGTGGAATCTTTATCCAATGATTGTCTACTTATGCGTAGTTTCTATTGACCGATTCGGGTTCGTTGAGGGCAGCAGACATTTTACGGCACAGGGCGCAGCCATGGTGTGTATCAGCCGACCCCCCCTGCTCTCCCCCTCCCCGGGGCAATATGTTTATCACGCACTTGTAACAAAGGTTCGCGCACTTATAGCAAGCATTCGCGCACTCAGTACGAGACGCCCATTGGCTAAAGCAGTTTTTCATTCTGCGCGCGTGCTAATGTAGGGAGAGGGGTGGGGGAGTGTGGAGGGGGGGTCGGATGTTACACCCAGTATGGCTGCGCGCATGCCAAAAATACACATAGCGCGTCACAGAATCGGTCAATAGCATAACAATTAAATGCTCATAGCACTCCACTGGCTTTTATGTTCCGTGCTCCTAGAAGCTCTTCCCTAGAGTTTTGATATGGAGGCCAAATAAGACGTTTTGTTTTGTTTTGTTTTGCTTTGTTTTTCAATGATTTTTAAGCTGCATACAGCTTAAAATAATATATCAAAAGGAAATGCTGAAATCCTGTGTGGAACATTGTGGCCATGAAAAGCAACAAAACTCTTTTAGTTTTTCTTCAAATCTTTCTTGGTATCATTACCCCAGGACTGACAAATGGAACATTAGTATCTCATGAAAAGTTAGTATGCAGCTATCTTGCGCGCATTTCTGCATATTTTTGTTTGCCAGCTTTAGTACCTAAATGTGAATTCTTTCAGATTTGATAATTCGCTTCTGCGTGTTTCCTCGTGTTTGGTAGCATTACATTTTTGCAGTATAACAAGTACAATTTTTACTGATTTTTGTTCGCGTTTAGTCCTGTTCTCTGCACTCACTTATTGCTGCTAAAATATTACAAGGGACAGCGAACTGCTGCTCGCTGGGTTTGTTGTGACTGAAGGATGATCCAATGCATACCTAAATTGAAATGTCTTTTTTTCGAGGCAATTCTTCAACACCTGCATGCGACAGAGCGCATAAGTTCTGGACCCCACTTCTGGGCGGCACGGAACATGGATATGGAGGGGAGATTCTTGTTTCTTCTCCTCTTCAATAGCACCTTCCTGGCGTATACCATTGAATACAGGACAATGAGATGAACAATTCACTATCTCCATGCATGAAGACACGCCAGGTTTTCCTTCTGACGAGATCATCCAAAGCTAATTAACTATTAGTTTTCAGAATGCTCCGGAAGAACATTTTTTTTACAGACACCAAGTAAAACCTCTAGATGACATCATAACAATACAGCATACGGTCTGTTCGTATAGGTACGTTGGTAGGAACGTGCACATTGATAAAAAACCGAGGAAATGAGGTATTAGGCATTATACTAAACACACCAAGGGGGATCTAAATCCTTCGTTATCATTATCTCTGCATACAAATTACAAAATTAGAAACTTCCAAAACACTCAATTACCAGATGACCAAACAGCGCCCTCTCAGGCGAGAACCAAAAAAATAAAAAATAAATAAACAGTAACAGCAACAACAACACACACGCATGAGTATATTTAAAGGGGAAATCCAAGCCAAATATAAGTTAGTCTGATAAGAAAGAGTAAAATATTACAATTAGTTTAACGGTAAAACTGCGATTGAAATCGGGTGAAAAATACGGACGTTAACATGACATTTTCAAGTTTCGCTAAGTTTTCAGGAAACAGTTCTTGAATTATGCAAAAGGCAAAGTGACAAGCTGTCATACCCTCACAACTTGCCATATAGTTTGTACATAAAATTGTGAAATTTTCAGTTTTCATTCAAATGCAATTATGCCAGAGGCCCAAATCCTGATATATCTAACTGATCACAGTTCTTAAGTTATTCAGCCAGGATTAAAATGTTTTAAACTTTAATGAGAGAAACATTGAATGTTCGTCATTTTTGTACACGATCAATGGAAAATTGTGAGGTTATGACATGGACAGCTCACGCATTCACATATTCATATCCACCGTACAAGAACTGTTTTGCAGAAATAAGCAAAATTTCATAACTTAGTTTTTTCATCCGATTTCAATCAAATTTTTATCGTTGAATTCGTACAAAGATTTTACTTTTTTTTTATCAGACAAACTTATTTTGGATTGGATGTCCTCTTTCAAAGCAATTTCAAGTCCCCATGAGCCCCCCCCCCCCCCCCCCCCCCCCACAGCGCGTAACCGAGTCCTTTGCAATTCTTCCAGGATTGATTGAAAGAAAGGTATTAAATGATTTGTAAAGAAGTACAAGCCATGGTACATGCCTTTTCCAGAGGCCGCCATCAAACTCAAACTACAGCTCAAGATGACGGTCTCCTGCGTATTGTGTGTATTAATTCGATTGAATAATGAATGATTTTCCCATTGTGTTTGTACGATTGTATGTCACATATACAATATTTCATTATTGATACATTATTATTCATATTCATCTTGTATTGAATATAATGCCATTTGTATTGGAAAATTGTTTGTTACGTTGTATGTACTTAAAAATAAATCAAATCAAATCAAAAATCAAATGCCATTTTCCATCAGGAGTAGATTTCTTTTTCCTCTACTGAGGTACTTTATTCATTCATTTCCGAAACTATACAGCGAGCGATTAAAAAAAAACAACAATTGAATGGGCACATACTCAGAAAAGTACACGTCCTTCATTGTTTAAATGATCTCATCATGTTTGGTATAATCACAGAAACATTATCTATCAGTATTTCATTTACAAAACTAATCAATATATTTAAACTATTGTATGAATGTCCTTGAAATAAATGCATCATGTATTGTTTATAAATGGCATACTGAGCATAAGTGATATTTTGTTTATATTCGTTGTATTTGGACTCTTTGATTCCACTGCAATAATCAGTAATTTCTCATTTAATAAAATTGTTTCTCTGAAGGAGATGAGATCTGCGGCTATTCATTTTATTTGCCTCATCCTGCACTAAAGTCGTGCACCGCGTTTGCAAAGTGCTGTATTTAGATTTACAAAATTTCTTAAGATTTTTGCCTTGCGCGGTGAGTATCGTGATAGTAATTGCGGAATGCATGTTTTCAGTATCTACGTAAAATCTCAATACGCCATTGATTTCAATTTCTGGGGCGTAATTTCCACTAGTCATATCAGTAGCATCTCTTCATCCTTTTTAAAGGTATAAACATACCAATTGAAGATGAAATAACATGTGCTATTCAAATGTATATAGATCTACTTTTTTCTCTACTGCACACCAAATTCGTAATAAACAATAATCTGTATACTCTTATACTTCCACAATAATGCTTGTTCAATCAAGCGTGTAGCAGAACAGGAGAGCGAATATTACGATATAACGATTGCAAGCGATAAATGTTCGTTACAATATATCAATATACACGCATGATGACGGTTTTGAATGTAAAAACAGATAAATGTTATTAATATGTCAAAAAAGCAAGGTTATCATGAAATACAGAAAACTACGTTCTTTTCATTGACATTCTACTCGTTGTGGGGAGGGTCCCACATTCTACAATACTATACAATAGTGGGTCCCTCCTTTTTTTTTCACACGATGCATATTGACAACTGTTCACTTTCGTTACTTTACCAACTATAATGCTTCCTGCTGTAATCTTCTAATTATTGTTTTCTTTGTTACGTGTGAATAAAAAATATGAATTATCACTGATTTTGGAATGACCTCAGGGATCACTCTAAAATCTTCGAGTGATCCCTGTGGTAACTCTAAAATTGGTGAAAATGAAAATTTTCACTCAAAATTCATTCCAGTTTCACTCGAAACACACTCTTTTCTGTTATTCATTCCTTCAAGGGTGACGTTTTTCACTCTTCTGTTTTTAGAGATTTCGTAAGATACATACATACATACATTATGCATATGGACGATAAATGGACCAAACATGAAAATGAATGATTAGAAAATAATGTGCTCGTTAGGAGTCAACATTCAAAACGCAAAGTAGTATGAAGACGATTAAGGGTAATATAACAATTATATACAAGAAACATACTTTAGGGGCGAGTGGAGGACCGTTTGTAGCTCGATCACCACATGGCATTATAAAACATTGAAAAGGAAATCTAATTTCATGTTAATTTAACTACTTTAAAAGAAAGAGAACATACAAGCATGACATAAGATACGCATTAGATTAAAAGCTGAAAATTTGTTTGATCCTTAAAATCGCATTTTGACATTTATATTTCTATACAATAATGCAATAACTCATGTGTAATAACACAGCCAACTATATACAGTCGAAACGGCAGGGTGCTATTTACAGAAAAGAAGATGTGAGAAAAAACAAGTGAGCTACTCTAGAGCGTAACACCTTTTTCTCTTCCATAACGAAGTGCCTCCCCCTCAAAAAACAGCAACAAACAAAGAAATGAACAAAAAATAAAGAAGAAGCAAAGGAGACAATTTCGGAATACTTTCAGTTAACTTACACTGCAAAAAGTCCGGTGTTAAATAGTGAACACCGAGCTGGTGTTAAATTTTCGGTGCTTATTTATGGTGTTAAATTAACACCTCCGGGTGTCATTTCCAAATATAAAACTGTTTTTTGAAGAGTTTCTTAGTAACTGCACTTCTAGTTGATTTTTAATTTAAACAAGACGATCAAGAATTTTACATTAAAATACAAGGTTTTTGAAAAAAAATAAATTTACACCACAGTAACACCAGCTGGTGTGGTCTCTTATTGAAGCTGGACGGGTGTTAAACCATTGATATTAACACCAACAAATATAAAATCAACACCATGTGGTGTCATTTTTGAATTAACACCAGTACAGTGTCAAAATAACACCAGGTACAGTGTCAAATTAACACCACGAAGTGTCAGGTGAACACTTTTCAACACCATCACAGTGCATTTTGTACACCTGTGGGTGTGGTCCTCTATTGAAGTTTGATCGGTGTTAGATTTAACACCCATGGTGTTAAATCTAACACCGATGTTTTTACAGTGTAGATTAGGCTCACACTCTAGCAAGCGGTTACGTGAAGACGAAGCAAACAGAACTCATGATTTCCGGCTGTAGAAAATGAATGACTAGAAAAAGGGAATACTATTGTGAATTATAGACAAAAACCGCTTTAAATCAATTCATTATATTTACATATGAAGAGTTTATTCACAAAACTGATGAGTCCGTATTTGCCAAATGGATATATTTGCGATTAAAGGTCAAGAAAAATAAAGAGGATAATAAGAAAATTTTTGATTCTTTTGACCATAACTTCCAAAATTTACCTTTACAGAGTGACCAATATATAATTTCAAAGGTATTATTTTGCACTTTATGACAGAGACCGTGCTTCAAAATCTTCAAAAATGTACTTATCGGTTTTTGCGAACAAACTCTTCATATCAAGATGTTGACAAGAGATGTGAGCATCTGTCGCCCGTGAACTTGACTATCGCAAGTTCGCCTTCCATCATTCTTGCAGACTATTACCGTATAGGCCTACAATAGACCCGATGGTCGCGTGATCGTGAACGGTGAACCTGACTATCGTAAGTTTGCCTTCCATTATTGTTCTTGCAGCTAGACAATTACCTATGATAACGCATAGATAAGAGAACATGACTATCGTAAAGTTCGCCTTCCATCATTCTTGCAGACTGTCCTATAGGCTAACACTCTAGCAAGCGGTTACGTACATAATTATGAATATTACTCGTCATGGTGACCTACAAATTTTAAAAGCTATCCTTTTAGCTGGGTCACCCCATTTCCGTTTGTATTAGTACCCTATATTCTGTCAATTCATGCTGATATATTACTGTATTATGTGTCAATATTATGTAAACAACAATGCAATGCAAAAATGGAAATGAAACGAATAAATCAATTCGAATCAATTCAGTTCAATTCAATTCAATTCAATTCAATTCAATAGTTAACGTATGACAATAGACCCGGGGGTCGCGCGCTCGCGAACCTATATCGCTAGTTCGTCTTCCATCATTCTTGCAGACTATTACCTATGATAACGCTTAGATAAGAGAACCTGACTACCGCAAGTTCGTCATCCATCATTCTTGCATGCAGACTATTACCAATCATAACATTTATAAAATGGGTTCAAGAATGTAGCCAATTGGAAGCGCTGAAATGAGTCACGTGTGCGTGCATTAATTTCTCACTAACATGCACGGCCTGACGTCACAATGTTTACACTAGCAGTGCGCACTCAATCAGTTGTTACAAGTGCATCGTGCGCTACTATACGCGCTGTCAATCCTGTAAACAACTTCTAGTTCGGGCTGCCGCGCCGGCCGGCCTTTCTTGTGCATACATGTGGCGCACGTATACTCTTATACGTACATCTCACAGCAGTACTTATACGTGCGGGATTTCCGAGTGCGACGTGCGTAAATGTTTGGGACGAACATCTTCGGACATCTTGACTTTTTGACCTGAGCGAGTGCTACATGTAGCTGACTGGTATTGACCCACAAAGGTACGTGAAAAATGCTGTTAGTTTTCGACCCATTTTATAAAACAAATGATACACAGGATTATTTCGTGGCGTTAGTGGAAATGCAGCTCACTGCGCTACATCGCCACTAACGCACTCTATCCTGTGCATCATTTTGTGTAATATGCAATAGAACCGGCGGTCGCGCGCTTGTGAACCTGGCTATCGCAGACTACTACCTTAATGAAAACGTTTAGAAAACTTTGGATGGAGGTGGCAGCTTCGAGGCCTTGCATTGGGCATGGTGTCCAGTTGCAAGTTCTATCATACTGGCACAAATTCATCTGCCAAGTATGTAGAAAATTTGAAAATGCATTATAAGTGCATATAATCCTCCTGGTTGTCGTTCGAAGAATTTATTTTTCATCTTTATTCTTTTTAATTCTCTAATATGGTTGTTCTGGTGTCTCCTGGGGTCGGGGTGATGAAATGAAACTAGTCATAATGGCTGGCAAGTTTGGTGGCAGATTTGATTATGTGTTTTCAAGAATGAGATGATAATGCGAAATTTAATGAGGCCCAAATTGGTCCACCTCCTAGACCACCTCCTGATCTGCCATTAAAAAGTAGGTCTCCTACAGTCACCATATGATACTCATTGCACTAAATTAGCATATCCCTTCCGTTCCTTGTGAGATAGACTTAAAGAGATAATCTAATGTAGAGTTAATTTGGAAGTTTGAAAAGATTTCTCAATTTGGCCCTCATCCACCACCACTGGATATTCTACCCTTGGGGATTTCAAGTGGGGAATGGTACCCCTTTGGCAGTACAGATACATATTCTTCCAAATTAGCGATAATACCTGTCAAGTTTTATGAAAATACTACTGTTCAATTTGAAGAAGAGGGTATAAAATGTGAAAATTGGGGTCATTTGGTTCCATCCTCCCTTTTTGTTCGCCCATTCCCCTATCTGCACCGAACAAACTTGAAATGTAGTCGCCAATCTACTAACTTAGCTCATCACTTGAAGGTTTGAGATTTGTAAAGACTATAATTTGGAGGTTTTGTCGGTGGGGGGGGGGGGGGGGGGAGGAGAAGGCGACATTGGGTTTGGAACACCACAAAAAATATCGAAATTGCAACACCCATCAATCAAAATAAATGTGTCCGACGTATCAATAAAGCAGGTTAACAGTGTTAATTATTTGGAAGTCTGGCTGGACCAGCACATGACTTGGCAGGATCATGTGGAGTACATCTTAAGCAAAATTGGTTCAAGGCTGGCCCTATTGCGCAGAGTCAGGAAGTACCTTACCACAGTTAGTGTCAAACTGCTCGCCAGTTCTCTCATTCTCCCTTACTACAACTATTGCAGTATCTCATGGAGCAACTGCAGTAAAGGACCAAAAGATATCCTGATTAAGCAACATAAGCAGATGCAAGAATTGTCCTTAAAACAAACATGCTCACTTCTACCTCCGAAATGTTCCGTACCTTGAATTGGATTGACAAGGAAAAAATGGGAGTTTCAGAAAAGCAAACTATTGTTTGATGCGCACCATCTTATCTGTGTGACATATTCACATTGTCCATCCACATGAATATAGAACACGAAATTCCGAGAATTTTGGTGTTACAATTCCAAGAGTAAAAACAGAATGTGGTAAACGTGCCCTATTATCAGTTAATGGTGCTTTACTGTGGAATAGCCTGCCACCCCCAGTGCGAAATGCCCAGAGTAAGAACGCTTTTTGTTCACAGTATTTGAAATAGTGTTCTGGGTAATAAATTCTATCATTTTTTTTTCTGGATGCTGATTTATTTTGTAATGAACAGATTGTATGTTGTTGAATATTGTGTAATGATTAATGATGATTATCATGTATTATGTTGAATTTTTAACTATAGAATAGAATAATGTATATTCAAAGTGAATTAAGAGTTTAGTATAGGTAATAGTTATGGATTTGGTATACTGATAGAAAAATTGTAATGTTGTGTTATTTTTTTTCAGGCACGTATATTTTGATATATATTCATACTTATTGTGGGGGAGGGGGTCCATCTTTTTTTTAATAAACTCAGTAAGTTGGATTTCTTTTCATTCTGGTTGCAAAACGGTTATTTCTAGTCTCATTCCTCATTTTCTCATTTTCATTTGTTGTGATTGTTATCTTGTATGTGTTTACAGGGCCCCCTGGAAAACAGTACTTGATTACTGACTGGGCCACCCTGTATAGATAAAATGAAATAAGAACAATAGTAGTAATGATAATAATAATAATGATAATCATCATCATCATCATCATAATAATAATTGTAATAATAATAACAGTAATACTACTACTACTACTACTACTACTAATAATAATAATAATAACAATAATTGTTCCTTGGGGCACAATTACGGAATATTGCCCATGCTACCAGAAATAGATGCCTGGGCACCTTTTTTTAAGAAATGTTTTGGTGGTCCGTATTTCAGCTCCAGCTGCCTTGACCAGGGTTGTCAGATCGCCAATAGTCTTCATGGTCAATCTCAGTCTGATAAACATCCAAATCGAAGTTTGTATTTTTTTTTCCTTGGGGGGGGGGGGTCGAATGCAAGGTCAAATTTCTATCTATCCGATGATAAAATTATCCATCTAATGATCAAAGTACGCACACCCATTTTCATTTCAGACATATGTGGCGCCATGGAAAATCATGTTTATGACTCAAGGTAATATTGAATTCCTTATAGACATTATTCATTGGAATTGTTATTGTCATGATGCGTGGTATTAAAAACTCTTGTCATAGCTGCCAATAGTCACATAATTCTTATGGTTTACAATTATTTTGATGTTTTATTGAGCTATCATTTTCTTACTTCTTAAAAAGTACGAGGCATATGAAGCAATGTCATCATACTACCAATATTGACATGATTATCATTGATTATTTATCATTCTCATGTTTCATCAAATGGTTTAAATGCCGATATTTATTCGTATTGACGGACCACCAAATTTCACGGCCGGAATATCGAAAATGAAATGTGATGATTTTGGTAGCCTGAATCTTGATCTGGCTCTACTACTTCTGGTTATAGAGAAGATTTTCACAGATTCCTTGCTTGGGGGGGGGGGGGGGGGGGGGGGGGGGGTGCCCATTTGAACGAGTTGAGATCCTATTCCACCCAGGCTTGCCAAGGGAGGATACCCGTTACATTTAAAGAAAATCTATCATGAGCTTTCAAAAAGAATGTAAAATGTAAAAATGTTTACGCGCGACGCAGTTCACAGTGATTTTCTGCATTGAAATAACACTCGAATTCCCTGTGTATTTCTGCACAAAAGTAACGCTCGAATTCAATGCTGAATTTCAGCGCATAACTATCCCCCGATTTCCCTGTGTATTTCTGCGCTTAACTAATGCTCAAATTCACAGTTGAATTTCAGTGCAAACCTAATGCTCCATAATTACTTGTGATATCAGAATTTCGCATTTTGTCAATATCACAAATAAGAAGTCCTTTATTCACAAATTCAAATTAGTGATAACACAAATTTGAATTTGTGATATCGAAATTTCACTATGTGATATCATGAATTACCATTGGTTTTTTATGTGAAACGTATTTTTGATATAAAGAATTCGACTTTCTGATATCACAAATTATTATTATTATTTTTTTTTTGGGGGGGGGAATCACGAATTCGACATTGTAATATGGCTAACCGAATTTGTGATATCAAGAATGTATTTGTGATATCAGAATTACGCATTTTTATATCACAAATTCAATTTCTTGATATCAAAAATTAAGTTCATGTGCTACACTTACGGAATTTGTGATATCACAAATTGAATTCGTGATATCAGAAATTAGATTTTGTCATATTGCAAAATGGAATTCGCGATATCAGAAATACATTTTGAATGCAAAAAAAGAAAAAAAAAGCTTGCCAGCATGGACGATGGACGACGGACGTTGGAGCATGAATGGTCGTAATAGTTCACTTGAGGCTGAAGCTCAAGCATGCTAAAGGAGAGAGAGAGAGCAGGGTGAAAATGATCGCATTGAAAAAGGGAGCTTCAAAATTCGAGAGGGATGTTTAGACAAATCATGCTTTATCACACGTAGAATTATGTTCACAGTTAAAGACGCATTATTTATCATTCAATGCCATTTAAAGCTGAAACAAACACCCACATGTAGTGCTTCAATATACATCGTAATAGTTCTCAAACAATATTGTTAAATGTGAGTTAGAGACACAAAAAAAAACTTTGTAAAAATGTTGATCATTATGCATAATCATCGTTAAGTGTTATCAAATGTAATCAATGCAAACAATGTGACAATTGTGAACAATAAAATTATTTCTAGAATGAACCGTCTCGGTTATGGTTTATTGAAGAAAAGGAATACCTCCTTATATCTTAGGCTTTATTGAAAAAAAAAATGGTAGGATGCCTTATGATACAACTGACCTACACATGATATGCATCAAATGTCCAAACTCTAATATTTTTAAATCAATGCTCCCAATGGTAAACATAACCTTTTAGATATGTTTGCTCGAAAAAAAACGGGCAATTTTGCTTTGCATGGTTGGCAAGGTCATAATACAGTACATGGTACACAGTATGATGCACACAGCCAGTAACAAATATAATGTGTGTGAATCGTGGGATACACGCTTAAAGATATGTTATTAGACGACATGGATTTGTTAGTATGGTGTATGTAGTTACATAATGTCGATGATATACATTTGATTGATACGTGCAGGACCGGCCAAAAAACGACTACAATCAAAACTGGTCATAATACTATAAGTGATGGGGTTGTGGGCCGCGAAATTTTTGGGTATTAGGAATGTCCATTCATATCACTTTCGACACTTCCTAAAAAAGTTCAAACCTGTCTATGACCGTCATCCAAGGGCGACTATCAAACTGGCTGTTATATACAGGTGGACGATACTCAGTAGTCGGGTTCTTTGATATGATTTTCTTTTTTCCAGGAATCGCTTTTATGGGTCGTATGTACGGCAATTGGCCGCAATAGAAAGGTGGTCGCTGAGTCATTTTCGACTGCCCCATAGTTCCTACTCGACTGAATTTCCCTGGAAACACGTTGGTCCTCAGTAGGGTTTGTGTGAGACTGATTTGTTTGAGACCGTTTTCCGGTTTCAGGTATATCGCCGGTCTTTGAGTATTGGAACAAGTCATCTTTGATGCGCAGAGTCCGCTTGCGTTTTACGTTCGCGCTTCGTTCTGGCGATGAATGGCGTATCAGAGGTTTCATGGCAACGCGTGTGAAGACTGTCATTACAAACGCTACTATAAACCCGATAAAATTACCAAAACCCAAATTTTCTTCCATATAGATGAAAAACACTGAAAGAAGACTTAATAACACGATCACTGGTATGCATATCAGAGAGAGCCTTACCACGAATTTCCAAAAGGGAAGATATTTCTTGACGAGAGCTTGAAGCAACTCACGGCGAACAAACGTGGCTGTATGATCGTCCTTTTCTGACGAAATGCAACAGTGAAGAATCACGTTTTTGTTATTCAAGGAATCTACCTCTTTAGCCATATCGAAAATATCAATAAATAAGGATGAATATGCATCACTCAAACTCAGTAAATGATTGTATAAAACGTAAATGGCTACGATTACACCAACAAGCCAAAAATCTTTGATCTCGTCATGGTACAACGTTAACCCTGCAAGATGTAAGACGAACACTTCCAGTATCATCACCATTACAGTCAAACTTCGCCATACGCAGAGGAAATATACAACGATATTGTACAGTACGATAATTCTCTTCAGTTCTTTCAACCTATCATAATACCCGATCTTAATTATCAGCAACAGGCAACCAACGACGTAAGACACACTAAAGCCAATATAGTTCAAACATGATGTAGGATGGGAATGACACGAGGAGAATAAGTCACGCATATTAGATGGTTGCAGGATAATTAAAGAGAGTAGGTAATACCCAATTTCCAAAATACCAAGACAAATGAGAAATTTGAGATCGGTTGCGGTCTCTCTGAATTTCCCTAATATTATATGTAGCTCAACATCACCAAGAACATCGACAAAATCTTCTGCCTTCAAATCTGCTCTTGGTTTGTCCTGCCCATCTTCCTCTGGTATCAACTGCTGTGTGTCTCCACTCTCCTCCAGAGGTGGTTGTACCTGAGCATCTTCTGAGGGAGCTTGACCAGGGGGATCGGAAGAATTTCCGGTAAATCTGTCCATATCTCGCTCGCGCCCGCTAATTACTTGCACCTGCTCGCACTTCTTTCTGGAAACGTATAGCGTGATAAAAAGAGCAATCACGAGCGAAATCAAGGGCAGGACAATCACTGTGCAGCTGGCAATGGTGATGTAAAATGTATATCCAATTTCTTCGACGTTTTTGGAGGAAATTGAGTGGTAACAATTGTAATCTGACAATTTTCCGTGTAAACCAAACATGAGAGAGATAAATTGAGTCCGACCCAATCGTGGTTCCATTTTCTTACGTCGACATAGCATTATCTTCTCAGTCTGTCCAATTTTCGCATCCTTGAAAAGACACTTGGCAATACACTCCTCCTTTTCGTCCTCTTTCAGCTTCAAGAAGGACGAAGTGTTCAAGGAGGCATCATTTTGTGATAAATTCCCGTCTAAGTTCGTAGTCTCCAAGATTACGGTGGAATAATTAGATAGATTTTCAGGCAGAGTAAAAAAAGACAAATTATGTCTGTTTGGGGGTGTCTCTAAAAGGAATTTACCATAATTACCCTTTGAAAGGATCCACTGTGTTTGACAATCAACCTTGTGGGAAGAGGAATCTGACGTGTTGCAGCCGTTCACAGACACATGTAATGCTATCAACTTGACTCTTTTACCCGAAACGGTTTGGAGATCACTGAAAGCCTTAGAAAGAACCACAGAATTATCATTCCGAATTTTGAGTCCACAAGTCTTTTGTAAGGGTTGACCTGATGTAGACGCCGAAGGAGTCGAGTTCAGTGCTTCTGTCGATGTTCTTGCGTAGACAGCAGTGACTGTAGCTGCAGCGATGACCAGTACATAGAGGCTGTGGAAGATTTGACTCCTCGTGGGCGACGCCATTCGGACTGATATCCGCATCGTTCCTGTTGGTCAATTGATGACTCCCTGTCCATACGTGAGAGTAGTTTGGTGAATATGTTAAGCATGTTGAAATAAACAGTTTTACAATTTTGTACAATTTAAGGCGAGTTATATTGGGGGAGGTCTTCCGACAAAACCAACATCCACGCGTCATACAGTCCAAGAGTTCGACATTGAAAAAGGTCCATGAATCATACAGCCTACGTGCACCCATGATACGAGAGGTTCTGCCAAGCATCTTCTCTCCTTTAATTCACTCTCTTCCTCCCACTGATATCACAGCGAGCACCGCAGTATTACAGTATAGTGATTGGCAGTTGTCCAACGGTAAAATTTTGACTGAAATCGGATGGAAAATAAGGAAGTAATGACATTCTGAATTTTTTTTCTTCTGCAAAACAGCTCTTGTACATTGGATACATTGATATACAAATGATTTGAATAACTGAGTTTCAATGAAAAACTAGACATTTCAAAATTTTACGTACAAACTATACACGCCACAAAACAAACAAAAAGTTGCCAGACATGGATTTTTAGTGAAGGGCAGATTCTAAAAGAGCAGACTCTAAGCTCTAAGATGATGTATAACTCAATTCAAATGGATTCTCCTAACCAATATAAATACTGGAAAGAAAGTACACACTCTGGAAAGTGTGAACTGAGAAAAGAGGCTCTGAAGTACAGGGTCTACTCAAGCGCTTAATCTTTACTAAGCCGTGCTACCTGTGCCATGAATGGGACAAAAACATGACGTTAACCATTCTAGCACCAACAATGAAGCGATTATTAGATTAAGCTGAAATTAAGCATGAGCTATTACCACATTCTGACCATGATAAACATTAATTTTTGGGGCAGTAGCTTCATCCGTCCAAAAGTTATTAGAGTTGAAAGTGAAGAGGGTGCAAAGGATTTTCAAGAAATGAAAGGGGCTTCTAAGAAAAACCTGATCACAATACTCTACCCGAAAAAAGGGTTGTAGGAAAACTGCTGAAAACCCAATTTCCCATTCAATTTATGATCCCAAACTCAAGAATAATGTAGAAGAATAGCTCTTCAAAAAATATGGAAAACTAAAAATTTACTCTGTTCACCCATTTCACCTTTCTTGAGTTCTCATGTAAAATCAAGGGTTGCGACTTTTTGTTTGTTTTGTGATGCACGGTCACATATGGTAAGTTGTGAGGGGATGACATGCTCACTTTGCCATTAGCATTTTCATATTGACTGTTCAAGAACTTTTTTTTCTGAAAAAAAATCGAAACTTCCAAATATCATAACTTTCTTATTTTTCATCCAATTTCGATAAACTCATGATATTTTACTCTTTCTTATCAGACTAAATTATATCTAGACTGGATTTCTCCTTAAAGGTTCCATGTTCTACCAAATTCATTCCTCTCTTGGCCAGTTAAAAAAAGACAAAAGTTACGTTAAATCAAAAAGTGTAATAATGGCGGAGCCTTCGAAATAGAAGGGATTTTAACTCTGAATAATCTACCATGGATTTATGTTTGTAAATACCATTTCATATTCATTGATTTTTTCCATTTCCTACAAAAACATATATTTACAGGAATTTAATACGGAAATTACACCACAATACGTGACAAAAGATAAGTTTATATATTTTGAATATACAGAAATTCTGGATAATTCATATGACTCTAGACACTTTTGTGAAACTTTTCTGGGATAAAAAAAGAAATAGCTTGTTACCGGAATACCAACATGCCAAAGCTTATTTGATTTAGTGCTCTAGGCCTAAAAGGAATCGTTACTTACTAGCTTTGCGTTCTGGTTTGCTCACAGCGAAGTAAAGTGCTGACGAAGTTGTAGTTCATGTCGGAGAAGCAGTTAATGCTCGGACGTCGTTGAGGACGTTGAAGTCGGCCACGTTACAACACTGTCAGGCTAATAAAAATGACTGCTCTGAACGAAGTCGCTGGGCATTCTAATAACTACGATGCGCCCAAGTGGAAAGATGGCGATTGTGGAGGCAGCAACTCTTGCTGGAATGGCAATTGTCATGGTTACAAGAATCAAGCTTCCCAATTGGCTGTTGCTATGGGAAGTTGACATTCCAGCAAAAGTTGCCATCCAACATCTTTTATGAAGTTGGGTCCATATCTATTCCAGCTTTACTGGAAATATTGGTCCCAAAGCCTAATTATTCGTCTCACAAATGGCTCACTCCAATTTGGAATCCTTTTTAGAGACCACACTACAGCAATTCGGTGACAGTAGCACCGATATACAGTATAACAGTCGTTTTCTATTGGTGCACACACCGGAGTATTCGTATCGATATCGACCCATATCTGCCGATCTACGGGAAATCCAATCATAACATTCGCACAAACGCTGTAAACGCGGAAATCCGTAGAAGTGCCTGGGAGGATGACGTCATTTATGGAGCTTATTATAGCCTGTGAACTCTGACCTTGAACCTTTAAGTAGTAATCCCTTTCAGCACTTCCTTGGAACTATCCAGGGATGGTAGGAGTGTGGTGTGTCAGTGAGAGGTGACATGGTGAACAGGATGATTTAAATGACACTAATGTATATACAATAAAAGTGACTGTGCATAGAGCAAGTAAAAAACATGCCTCTTTGCTTAGAGTATGTGACCCAACAGGAGGCTGCATCACTCTAATGACTAGAAAAGCAGCCTCTCTGAATGTCAATGGGTTGGTAATCGCGACCACAGGTCCTGGCAGATGGTTCCACGTTGGAACAGCTCGGGGAAAAGAGGAAAAGTTGAACACATCTATGGTCGTGGTTGGGATTACGTGTTTAACTAATGGTAATGCCTTCATATGTAGGTAGCTGGGAAAATCACATGTGGTAAACGTAGATAAACTTGACAGTAGTGTATCATATGAAAGAGGGTGCACTGTGCAAGGAGGCGTGTGGAGCCCGGAAATGTGCAAACGTCTTGCCGGGAAATATGCAAATCTCTAAATTTCATCAGCGGGATATGTGCAAACGTGACGTCGGGAAATGTGCAAAATGTTCAGTTTTGCCGGGCAATGTGCAAAAGCCGCCGGAAAATGTGCAAACTATTCATTTCACCTATATGTATAGATGGAAGAGGAACTCTCAATCAAACTTGCGGATGACCATTACTACTTTTACCACATGTCTTACAGCCACCACCTGTCTGTAGCGACCACCTGTCGTTTTTAACATTTTCAACATTTTCTTGTATACTACCCCAACGGATTTTTATTTTTGGATCGAGAAGTGTCCTTATCCGGGGGGAAGGTGGTAGAGTGAGGGCCCGGGTTTTTCCACATTTTCTGCATCTTTTTGAGAAATCTTTGACGGATTTTCACCAAACGCGGGAGGTAGCATCTCTAGGGTAGCAGAATCCCACTTTGTTCGAAGGGGCAATGAGTTTAATTTGTTCCCTTTCGAAGGCTAAGACGAAGGTAGCCATTACATCATAAGCAGACGTGAAAATTCATCAAAGTAGGCCTTCCACAAATCTTCCAAAAATGTGATTAAATTGTTCGCTTGTTTGTTTGTTTGTTTGTTTGTTTGTTGGTGTGTTTGTTTGTGTAGGTTTATTTCTGCATTTTTCATAATTTCCATTCAAAGTAGCATCATGTTTTCTTCATTCAATACAAAATAACATCATCAATAATATTTTTCAACACTGCGGACGAAAGAAAATACAGTGCGAAAATAACTTACAATTCTAATTCTCAATGATGATAAACGACGCCACATAAAAGGGAATGTTTATAAGGTGAACAATGCGTCAGACCTCATATTGTAAGTGTGTGATTGAAATGATAGTTGCTCGAGGAATTGGTACTCAGGTAGTTGAAAAAAAAATCGAAAAAGAGTGGGAGTGTTAAGTCTCATATTGTGCAAAGTGCATCGTGCTAAGTGCGGAAGTGTATGGACATCAAAACAATGGATAAATATAATAAAAAGGATTCTGAAATAATTGCATAAAGACCATAATGCAAATGAGATACTTGAAACAAGTTCCAATGTCAGACACATTATCAATTCAATTTATTGACTAGATATACAAATATAGTACTCCAACCCCCCCCCCCCCCCCCCCCCATTATACGCGTCCGCACAAAGTAAACACACACTAAGAAAAAAAGGTTCAATGAGGGAGCTAGAAGGGTTCGAAGTCGCGGAAATGGGTGCAAATTACACGATTTGCGAAAATGGTGGAACTTTGCTTTTTATATGGTTCATTTGGGGTTCGATCTTGCCACGGTCATTGACGGTGCAATATTGCGCCCCAAACTAGTCTCAAAACAAAGACCTCCTATGGAGTTGCTCGACACTAAAATGCAATATTACATATCCTTGTGCTGATATCATGAACATATATTTTTTGATATCAGGAAACTTAATTTTCTTTCATATTCTATAATCATTCATCGAGAGTATAATTTCGAATTAAGTTGAGTCCATGATGAAAGGGGTCTACTAAAAAAAACTAACGTAGAATACCTGATTGCTTGTCTGGTATTGACCAATCACATTGTACACATAACCTAGGAGGCATAACAGATGAAGTTCCAACTGGCTGTAATTATTCAAATAGTCGTCAGATTTCTATTGCTGTACTAAAAATTCCACAGGTGCATTTGTGCCTTCGCTGATCGGGATTCGATGCCGCTGTCTCGCTGAGCAATCTGAAGATTCATTTTGGACGTTAACATAATTCTGGCTATATTTTGCTTGTTTATCTATTATATGAAGTGAAATCCTACACTTTAAGATAAAAACATATAAAGCAAAAGTCAATTCTGAACAGACATATTATTGTGCAAAAGTGTTAATCTTAATCAGAGCTGTTTCATGTGAAAGTGTTTAAACTGTACCCTGGATAGCCGGTTTATTTTATCACTTTTCCTCATGATTCTGACAAAGCAAACTGATATGAATCTTCAAATAGAATTCTTTATCAATAGATACAACAGATTACTGCCCAGGCATACTTATTAGAATAATCTTCGTTTTATTTCATTTTTTTTTTGCGCAATTTCTATTCGTGTATCCCCGTGTCTTTAACATTCACCTAACCTATCTCTTATTGGTTGGGATGTCGAAACGTAATTACCATTACAAAGACATATCTTCCTGTTTGTGGTTCATTCTTGCTAAGGTGCAATATTGAGCCCATAACTAGTCTCAAAGAAAGACCTATATGGTGTTGATCGACACTTGAATACAATATTGCATATACCGTCGTGGTGCTACTATGTACATGTTTTTTTTTAAGACATCATAAAACTTGATGTTCTCCCATAATTCATAATCATTCATCGGAGCATTTTTAAATGAAGTTAAGTCTTTGATGAAAGGGTCTGCGAACAAGCTAATGAAGAATACCTGACTGCTCGTCTGGTATTGACCAATCAAAATGGAATATGTCACAGCATTCCCTGCATGCTTACTGTGCGATGATGGAGTCAAACCCTACTACACGCTGAAGATTTTCGTTGCGACTCGATCTCGGGACAGCAAAAAAAAAAAAAAAAAAAAAAAGTCAATATTTTTTCAAGGCCCTCAAATCTAGAATTCCATCCACTCTGATGTGAAATGTAAGACAACGGTACAAAGTTTTACGAAAGCTTTCAAGCGTATTTTACTTGAAAGGTTTTCTGGAAGTTACCAATATCATTTTACGACTTTATAAGAGACTAGCAAGATAGGGTGTGTTTGTGAAAATCACATCTTGCGTGGTCCATGTTTTTGTCTGTGTATGCATGTGTGTGTATGTGTGAGTGTGTGTGTGTGTGCCAATGTTTTTCTCTGTATATACAATGTATTCACTTTTCCGGGATTAGTTTTGAATAAGGCCAATTGCCTTCTCACTCACCCCTTCACTTGATATCTTTTGCTGTTTGTTTGCTTTGTTCGTTTGTTTGTTTGTCACATTGTCATTTTACACTTGTCATACCATTGTCACATTTTATGTATGCATGTTTTATTAAGTGAAAATAAATGAAATGAGAGAATAAAATCATATAGAGAGTAAAATCGCGGATACATAAGGGTGCAAACTACACGATTTATATTTAAGGGTTGATTTTTCCCTTTTTTTTCACGGATTCATGCATGGTAAAGCCTAAGGGCAAAATGCATGCACATGAAAAATATAAGCACATGTTTCCATGTGCTTGCAAACACTACATTTTAAAATGAATAAAGACTGGCTGTGATAGTGGAATTTCTCGTGAATAGATAATAAAGCATTCAAACCCTGGCCATTGTTCAACACCATTGTCAGGGTGTTTAATAACCACATACTCCCATACACACCAATTGACCACTGTGCAAAGTGAAAGTTTTGTACAGAGGGTTGGAAATAGAGCAAAATCTGTAACCTAACTGAAATTGATCATGGATTTCATGAAGCTGATTTATGTTTTAAACCACCTCCAACAAAATTGTACACTATACAACTATCACCCATATCAATGACAGTGTTATCTGATATATAGTTACTGAATTATTAAGAATCAAAACTGGAAAATGTTTTTTTTTAAACGCCTATTAATCTATAGAATACATTCGATGCAAAATAATGACATGGATGTTTCCTTAAGTGTCACTTCACGGACCCAGTTGTTTGGTCACCTGGTGTGGGCATGTTCATTCATTTCTTGAACATGATTTATGAATTCAATGAATTGTTGAGTCGTGCGAACTTATGTGCACATAAGTTGACTCCCAGATGGCTCATTGTACAGCTCGTGCATGCGTGTTTCCATTTCCACAGCCAGATCAGCTCTTCTGAGGCTTTTTGTAGCGGCTTACTGCAACTCTGACTTCCACTTCATAGTATCAAGACCCCGCAGATTCTTACTACGTGGAAAATGGTGAGTTAAAACGTCATCGTAAAGCATGATTTGCAATATCCACAATGTTCTCGACCAAGGCCTTACTCTCGATATTACCCTTCATCAAATTTCTTGTATCTGTTATGCTTTTGGTTGTATAGCATTGTCTTATAATGCAATAGGCTTGTAGGCAGTAATATTGAAATGTTCATTTTAGAGTTTTGTTAAAATTGGCTAGTTTTATGCGTGCTTTTTCTGTTTTATTTTGTTTTGTTTCGTAACCATTCTGTGGAATTAAATCAGCTTTAACGATAAAATGTCTTGCTAAAGACGTCATGGCATTCCGATTTCAGATTTCAGATTCATTTATTGTTCATTTAGGAAATTCTTTTTGTTGGTATATGGGCGTGCACATAGGAATATCTACATACATGCATAAACTTACATATATTCATGTAGGCCTACATGTACACATTATAAATGATACAATTTTCACTACATACACAATTATACAAGCATAATTTGTACTCACAATACAGTGAACACATACATCATCATAAATTTCAAATAATTCTTTATATTTACTGATCAACAACAAAACAAAATAGTTAAGAAATCGGATTTTCCTATAGGAAGTGTATCCTTTACATAACCTTTACGCCCCCCCCACACACCCCCCCAAGGATAATACATCGCGTCGTGCCATACCACACTTGATTAATAACGAATAAAAGGAATGAAAGTTGATGAATAATTGTTGATAAACTTATGGATAAATAGACCAGTGTGCTAATTAAACTTATAATTTCAAAACATTTTTATGCTGGGATAATTCTCTGTAGTCAGGTAGTGTTAGTGGTGGATTTAAGTACACCCTGTATGCAGCAAGGCAGTGCATAAGAATTGAACTATACATTAAGCTGCCATGGAGAGAGTTATGTAGTCACATTTACATAAGTCAGCTCTTCTGCAAAATTATTACATACGCATGAGCAGTGGCCTTGAACTCATGACGCTTGATTTTCCTTTTCAGGTATTCAAGAAAGATACAATATGATGAAGTTGCGCACATTCTCCTGATCACGTAAACTTATATGTAATTCTGAAGGACAGAGTGATTCCTCAACAGAATATGTAAGTTTAATTAATGGATTAATCCGTAATATATGTATTTTCAGGTTATTGATTTATCTAGATTTTCAGGATGTGATATCCGTGAAGTATATTATATTAAAGCTTATCATTACACATGAACGCAGTTTTATCAGTTACTATAACGTAGGCACCGTTTAGTGGGTTGCGGAAAATTTGATAAGACTATAGTGCAATTTTGATACCATCTATAATCGCGAGATATGTTACTCAAGTGGACCATTGCGATCATTCATCCTTGCCTTTTGCGTTCTACGTCTTCTCAGTTGTTTGGATTTTTTCTTGAAAACTCCATGATGGATTGTCACTCATATACAGGCAGCATCTCTACCCCGCAAGAATCTTCAAATGCCCTGAATAGCCATTTTTTTTTTTTTTTTTTTGGGGGGGGGGGGTAATCTTCTTTTCTGTAACCAGTATTATTAAAGTAAATCAAATCAATGTTATGAATAAGTAGAGGGGGCTATATTTTCACTTTTTGTGTGTGTGGTAACAGGATTAGAGGTGTCAACCATAACGAAAATCATTACACCCATTGCCATGGCCAGCACCCGGACCATCATCTGAGGCAAGCTCAGCAACGGCTGAATGGCTGAGGTCTATACGTCTTACTCCTTTCCTAAAATGTAAAATATACAGCAAACTGATGTTAAATTGGCATGTAATATGATGTTGTCTTACTTTGTTATTTTACGTTTAATATGAAAACTTTGAGTTGGTTAGGAAAAATGTGGGAATATTTGAATATGCCCATGTCATAAATGTATGCAGGCCTACATAAAAGGTGTGTATTTTCATCTCAGTCCAAATTCGCCACATTTTTTTTTTCAACATGACTTTACTCAGGCTATTCCACATCTATTCTTTTTTTTTTCAGCTCTAACTTTAATAGTGATGTCTGCATGCTGTCTCCTAATTCCCCGTCTGCTTGGAGAGGACATGCTGTATGTCTGTGACAAAGTAAGTGCTGCATTTTTTTTTTAATGGGAGACGGGAATTCCATCTGCTTTGTGACTAGAAATATAAGGGGAATATTTCTTTGCAACATTATTATGTTTTACTTATATGACAAAGAGCTGAAATAAATCTATCCGACCGGATTTGTTTAGAAACCAATATCAAAGCTTAAAGGGATGGTATAGTATAGTGGTGGAGGTGAGGATTTGGGCCTTTAACTTTTTGTGATATACCAACAACCTACTTATGAAATAATAGAGAGTATGCCATTCTAAGAGGAATTCTAAAGATTATTTGATGAAAACTGGTTTTGAAATGGATGAGGCATCCAAAAACAAAGTAAAACGCAGCGATCGTGATAAAAAAGTGGGTCCTTCATTATATCATTATTGCTCTGTTTTGGATATCGCAGCTATTTCAAAACCATTTCTCATTATCTCAGCAAAAGATGTTACAAACCTGAAGTAGATCTCAACAAAAACTATACAATCAATTTAATTTTCCATTTTCTGGTCAATGGTCATAGTTGCAACCTGTTAGTTTATGTAAGCAACAAAATTGCGTAGTGTAAACGACCTATTTCCTTCGAAATTTTATTCAGTCATTATTATATTTCATGCCAAAATCTCTTTCAGAACCTGGCAGGACTAAATCCCACAATCTTCACTGTGAATGCTGCGCACTAGTGACATCACTATTTGGCTGGATGGTTGTGAAATCTGCCCGAATTCCTGTATACAATCGTGTCTTCCTTCGCTACAATGTTTGCGGCCTTCTGTGCTCTGTGGCTTTGAGTATCCCAAACAAGGCAGAAACACCCGATGCATACTTCAGCAGTACATTGCAAGCCTTGATCTGAACAGGCAACTATCACGAAGAAAAACCTACGGCATTTCATTAACAATATTGTTCAATAATTGTCTCGATATAGTTTACCAGTCTAAAGTTTTCATGGTGTATACTTTTACAAGGAGTTGTCACCAGAGAAATGATGTTGTTCAGGTTGTCCCTCCGTTCGTACATCTGTCTGTAATCGATTATGGCAACGTTGAATCATGAAGGGAAATGAAACGAAAAGTACAAGTGGACAAGTTAACGCAGGAAGATTACTTTAGCAGTTGAACACATCGTGACAAATTGAGGAATATCGGAAAATCCGTTGAAGAGCTATATATACACATATATATCTAGAGTTTCAGTGCCGCCATTACGAGATGAGAAAGCTACATCTTTGACGTCAACCATGGAAAATTATATAAAGACATGTAAAGAAAATAGGCATAGTTTCACCTTTCTAGCATTACAAAAGGAGCACTTGATTTACTTCTTCCAGAAGGGGGGGGGGGGGTAATATTATTACCCTTAACATTATGGCAACGACAAATAAGTGGAGGTAATTTGTACTTTTCATTTAGAATCAGATTTTATGGAATTCCCTTGATATTTTCTTCATATACGTTTCCATACATGAAAGTGATGCTGAAACGTTAAAAAATGCATAACTTCCACTGGATCATACGATTTTCCATGTTCACTTATGTGTTCTTACGATATCGTTCAAATCCACGGGTACATTTGGGTTTCATTCCCCTTTTATACTGTTTGAGGTATCCAAATGAAACTTATATGCATATGTATGTACGATTGGACGAAGTTACTTCTACCACCTTGTGGGTGCCAGCGTTCAAGGTCAAATATTGTAGGTCATTGTCAAATTCTACAATGCCATTTCGTGCTCTTTCTTTGTATCTCACCTGGTAAGCACTGTCGACATGGTATTGTGGTGTTCTTTTCATAACTTTCAACACTTTTGAGCTATATGACCACCAAATTCACTCCTCAGATCATCTAAAGATGGCTGTCAAATGTTGATATTGGGGAAGTCCGACTCCGTCAACAGTCAAAAAGTGAATGTCAATGAGCTTACATTTGAAAATCAGTGTAATCACAAATTCGATATGTGGGCAAGACATCACTTCGCTTTTACCTTGTTAGATGGTGAATATTTGTGAAGCTTCCGTTTCTAATTCATACAGCATCAGCATACCTCATGTCTGAGAATAGCGGTAAAGAAGATTAGAGACTTTGGCAACAGCGTGTAAAATTCGCTAATTGTGCCTTATTTGCTGAACAAACGTCGTAGGAGTACTACAACCTGTTAGGCAATATAGCGGAACAATAACTCTATTATTAGCGTTATAGAATACAATGACAATGATGTGGTTCTGAAGCATACTTTTCATTAGATACTTTTGCAATGATTCCATGTATACTTTTAATCGAACTAGGTATATAATCACCAATGACTTGTACACAGAGAGAAATTAGGGTTCTATTAGGGTTCTTATTTTCACCCTACGAGCAAATCTAACAACGTGGCACCTTATAGGGTTCGGGATGGATGTAGGGGTGCAAATCCGAACCCTAAAGGGAGCCAAGTCTTAAGGGTTCGAATTTGGAACCATTCCATAGTCTTTCCCGAAAGCTGACATGTGGGTGTTGAATGGTGTTTGCTTAAAATGCCACACTATTTTTGGATATTATCGTATATTTTTATTTGAAAATATAATTTTTATTTGAAAATATAACTACACGTTGTTAAAGATTAACAGTGTCATCAGTAATACTGTACTCAAAAAATTACTACTTGAATTAAACATTTGTTTTTTCTTCTCGCACCGGGATCAAGAATATCATTTCAATGACGTTATCATAGAGAGAAAGCAAACGAGTACAAGTACACGTATTATGCGTGCACGCGTGGACCGTTGAGCACTTGGTCAATGGCAAAGCTAAAATTGCATGCGCACGCCACGCCGTAGGTCGCGCGGTATACGTACGTGCATACTACTGAAGTTCCTCGTTTGGAACGGACAGACGACCGTGAGGTTGGGGTGATGAATTAATTTTTTTGATGAGCCAAATGTTGTGAGTAGATAATTGTAATTCCGTTGAAAATATTTCACAGTAATCGATGATGATATGTGTGAATTATGCTCATAGAATGCTGAGTGGTGAAAACTGATGCGAAAGAGTTGTATCGAGGTACATGTGTACTAACATGTCAGAAGTGCGATCATACCTACAGTAAAGCATAGCGAATAAGTCAATGAAAGTGCACGGTAATACGGAAAGCCTCAACCAAGGTACTAACTACGACCAACAGCCCCAAACGCATAGCGTAATTACGCTATGCGCATGGGGCTGCTGGACGCAGTTACCAAGGTATGTACGTAAATAGGTGACCGGATATAGTCGCATCATTTTCGTTAATGGGAATTATTACGTTTGAGCCGAGTTGAGGCTCAGTTGGATATTGGTTTCTGTGAAGTTGACAGAAAGAACGATGTATGCATGTATGGTGTGCCTAATGAAGAAAAATAGTGTTCCTGGTTCATTTAGGAGAATTTAAGACTTGTATGAAGATTGAAGTCAGAAAATTTAGGTTGGCCTTAACTCCTTGTTGTCTATCAATGAAACTAGAATGTGTGTTATAAATTAGCAGTGCCATAGTCACAGAGCATAAGCAATGATACACGATATGTGAATTTAGATAATATCCACTGGAGCAGTTGCATGTGCTAGACATGACATAAAATAAGTCACACAAACAAGGTATGTAATGTAAACGGTAAATCACTTCAGAAGTACAACCACTTGATCCCATACTTTAGCAGGTAGATACATGTAGGCCTATTCCAATATTGATTGTATGTTGAACTTTGTTTTATTCAATTACAGGTTGAACCTTGCTGATCCATGCTGATGCATGGTGTTAGCTTGGTCTCATACTGGGCCAAAGGGACCTGTGTTTGATTGATTATTTATCATCGAGTTCACTATGCATCAAGTTCAATAATGGTCTTCAGGATGAGTGATGCAGGTCAACCTCGAGAGACTGGTGAGCCATATAGGATGCCAGAGCTGGAGATGGAAGATGTTCAGGATGTCAATCCTGGTTCCTCGTTGAGTCAGTGTGGAAGCCATGCCAGTTCTTCTGAGAGTGATGGCCTGAAGTGCATACTATTTGGCAGCTGAAGCAGCTGCTATAGAAACGCATCAAAAACTAGAGCTCGAGGAGTTTCGACTTATGCAGCGTAAGATGAGATTAGCTATGAGACCAAGCTGCAGGTTGCTGAAGCAGAGGAGCAGATATACCTTGACTACGAGAACAAGAAGTTGGGAGTCGGCTTTCCTGTGAAAGCAGAGGATGAAACCTTGCTGTATCCAACTGAATGCGCCAACCAACCAGTACACACGAGTACACCGATTTCCCTGACTAGAGAAGTAGCAAAAAAGTTATTTTCAATTTTTTTTTTTACTTTTAGCAGATATAGTCCAAAAGCCAATAAGATCATCAGCATCATGTAGTATCCCTGAACCAGGTTTGATGAAAGCCCATCAATTTTTCCGTAGATACATCCGTACAGACCGGGAGACAGACAGGCAACCAGAAAACATATGCCTCCGGCACCATTCAGGGCGGAGGCATAATAATGAGACTCCTATAATATGTCATGTATGTTTAAACCATATAAAATTTGAGACGGGTCACATTGAATCTCCCCCCCCCCCCCCCCATTAGAATTGCTAAACACCACGGCTCTAGAAACATCTTTCCATTTTAATCCAGAAAGTAATCAACTCCCTGTTTTTAGCCGAGGGTGAGCATGAAGCCACTCCATGAAATGAAGATTAGCATTTTTTCTTTTGCAAAATGTGTGTGAAAATGTTTAATTTCATAGATAATGATAACTATTTATTCTGTCTTTTAAACTGTTGTCAGGTTATTCCCTTTCTTAGAATGCAGTGGCCTTGAATATTTACAAGAATACTCTAAAGAAATATATAATAGAAAAATACAAGAGAACGAACTTAAGAGAACTTGACTTCTATTCACTTTTATCTTCTTTTTTTTTTGGGGGGGGGGAGGGTGGATTATGGATGAAAATATGAATCTGCTAATGGATATAAAATACTCAAAGTATGCTTTCCATTATATTTCATACTACATGGGGTTAGTTTGTATTGTTCATATTTTAGATATTTCTTCACCATCGATAGCCTCAGTGCTTCAACAACACCTGCACACTTTGAATTGATTGTTTAAGTAGAGAACAAACAAAAAATAAGTCGCCTGATGTTTTTTGTAGTAGACAGCCACACAATGTATGTCAATTTTGGGCAATCTCTGGCAATGCAATGTCATAAGTGGAGTAGCTTTGTGACACTTGACAAAAGCATGATTTTCTCACAAACCCTTTATGTATAATATAAGGATTGAAAAATAGAGTTTGTTCCAAAACCTGAGAAAACTCAACATATCATATCTACTTTTTTTGCATATAAAAGAACACTGGACTTCACTCTTTAAGAAGGCAGAAACTATTATCATTGCCCTTACGTCAGTGACTTGTCGAGGAAATGTGCATGTTTTTCCTAAGAGAAAAGAAATGTGAAATTCTCTTTAGGTTTTCCTTGAATTGTTCTACGCATGCGACTGCACAAATGATTTAAAGATTATTAACTTTTGAATTGAATGTCCGCTTTTCAATTTTTTTACTGATGTGTTCTAATCGTATAAGCCAGTTCGGGGTACCAGTTTGAGCATGTGCGAAAAAAAGGTTATTTGTACCGAGAGACAGGTTTTTTTAATTTCACTGAGATAAGCATCTGTAATGCTAGGATTATTCATGGAATCCTTATAAATGGTGCCTGCCAGTACATCCACTTGACAGCAAGCCTGGTATTTGGCAATGTTAACACACAAAAAAAGTTTGTTAACATATTCAAAACAGCACTTGATAAAATAGATGATTCCCTAAGTGTTGACTGACGAACCATACTGGTCACTTCATCTACACTGGTTAGGTTCATTCTTTCTTTGAATATGAGTTCCATAAATGGCTATGGTGGGCAAGCTGCTGCATTATGTCACTTTGAGTTGAGTGAAGTGCCTAACCAACTGAGAAAAATGAAAGGTCATTTGTACCTTTGTGCACATGAGCTATCTCCGGACTGGCTTATTGCAGCGCATTCACTCAATCCACATGTAGGTCTATATGAAGGTGGACTTGCCCTCTAACTCTGATTATAATTTTAAGCTTTCTTTAAGTAGGTTGTATAAAGTGCTGATATATTTGTGTAAGGTTTGGTGAAAATTAAGTGTTAAAATGATTGGAAGAGTTGTGAGACTGTATACATCAACACTTGAGGTATTTCTCATGCATGATCATAAATCTGTAAAATATTAATGGTAATAGTAATAATGATAATAATGATGATAATAATAATAATAGTAATAATAATATATTTTGCTCCTGATCATTATGCTTGTGATGGTGCCAATACCAATACCTGCTTTATGAATGTGAAAAATCGACTGCTCTTTACAATATTTTGAATGTTGGGGCTAAACTGCATACATTGTGTAATTATATTTATGGTCTACTGAGTACAATGTGCTTCTTGTTTCCATCGCTTGAAAAAAAAACCCACAATGTATCAAAAAATTTGTTTTTAAACTTGTCTCACAAGACATATTCCTTCCTCTTTATGTCCAGTTTGTAATACCACTGATTGGTTAACCTTATTTTCCCTTTCTGAGTTAAAATTTTCTTTGGAATTGTTAATGTTAATTTGATGCAATGAAAAGTGTTGTCAGATGTGCTATTCTGCCCAAGATTTATAGCTGGGACATATCTTTAGCTGTGTGCATAAAAAAGTAACCAAATTTAGATGTGCATTCTTCATTTTTTTATTTTTTTTCACCTTTCTTATCATTGGTGTAATTATATATGAAAAACAAAATGTGAAGTATACTAATTGTATAATGGGGCACATTTGCAAGCTCTCAAGCTTGGAATTGGATGGAATATGTCAGTACAAGTAGTGAGTTTCAAATATATATGACAGAACTTTGCCATACCCTTCATTGTTTTGGCAATAACTTGTGTACCAGAAATCAGAGTTGACATATCGCTGTTAATGTCTAAGAGCGTCATAAAGGTGCTTTTGATTACCGTAAGATGTACCGGTAAATTCAAGGTGCATATCTATGATCCATTCTAGAAGTAGAAGGACAATGTGAAAGATATTTGTCACATAGTTTACTATTACTCTGCGCAGGCTTCAGGGATTTTTTGAATAAAAAGAATTAGTGCTTTTTGTCAATGTGGTAACTTCCTTTAAAAGAAGAAAAGGTAATCATGTGATGGAAAGAACGAATATTATTTTTCTTATTCAATGCACTGACCAAATTTCATACATTTTGATTTACATTGCCCTTTTTATGACAAAATATGCATCTCGTATTAGAATTTGTAGAAATACAATGTATATTTCATGTTCAATTTAAAGTAAACCATGAAAAAGAAAATCGCTGTTAACGTGTCCCTCTTCCATGAGACATAGGCCTATATTAAAATGTTAATAATCTATATGTAAGTATGCACTGTATTCATCATGTTTATGTTCTATTTGTTGTTGAATTGAAGTCTCTGACTTCAGTTTTCGAAAGATTGTGGATTTAATTGACTGAGAAACTGTGTGTAAATCTACTGTATGCATGCTATTTTGCTTCATGTCTGGAGTGTTACCTTAGTTAATTGTGAAGTCAGTTAAGGCATCCAGTAGACCTTAGGTAATTGTTTGTGAAGTTAGTGAAGGCATCCAGTATATAATTATTTTGGTTTTAACAAAAAGGTTATAATTTTCACCATATGGGGTGCAGAAAGGTAACCCTATATAGAGACGTGTGCAAATTGTATTGCATCCTATATTGCGGTGACTTTATCACCCCATAGGGTGCAAAATTACAACAATAACAATATGAACCATAATGGGTGCAGGTATGAGGTGCAGAAGAGGAACCCTGTATAGAGGTCTATATTTGCACCTTTTTGGGTGTTGAATATAGGGTGCTAAATAAGAACCCCCCAAAATAGAACCCTAAATGGAGCCGCTGGTGTTACAACGATATGAACCAGAAAGGGTGCAAATTTGCACCTGAATTTTTGTTCACCCTATGGGGTGCAGAAAGGGAACCCAATGGAGGGGTGCAAATATGCACCCCAAAAAATAGAACCCTAAATGGAGCCGCTGGTGTTACAACGATATGAACCCTATTGGGTGCAGAAAGGGAACCCAATGGAGGGGTGCAAATA
This sequence comes from Diadema antillarum, assembly GCF_040938485.1. NCBI lineage: Eukaryota > Metazoa > Echinodermata > Echinoidea > Diadematoida > Diadematidae > Diadema > Diadema antillarum. The sequence continues at coordinate 9,450 of NW_027272613.1, read as the reverse complement.
TGCACCATATATGGTGTTAAATATAGGGTGCTAAATAAGCACCCCCAAAAATAGAACCCTAAATGGAGCCGCTGGTGTTACAACGATATGCACCCTCTAGGGTGCAAATTAGAACCGTAATTTCTCTGTGTGTACTTGAATAACGACAGAATGATTCGGTGAGGAAAGTTTTCTGTCGCGTCATTAGGAAGAAGGGAACGTGTCAATATTATGCTATTTGTTCCGTAGTTATTTCTGAAGTGGTTAAATGTATTTTCCTAAAACATTTTTCATTTTATATATACCTACGTTGCATCCAGATGCCTAGTCGTTGAAAAATGTGGGCAATGTATTCAAAGGTCAAATATCATACATTAATGGGCCTAGGGTATACAACATTTCAGTAGTTGTTGTTGTTGTTGTTGTTGTTGTTGTTTTCTTTTGGGGGAGGGGAACACGGTTCAAAGTGTCCTGAAACCTTGTATAATACATGTATTTAGTTATGTATGATGCCAAACTGTTCCCGCTCATACAAATGCAGCCTTTTCAAGGAAATAACATAAGATTATTCTTATACTCCATGATTTGGTAACGCTTAAGTGGTTCATAAGAGTCCAGTGAAACTGTGTAGGCCTATAGAACAAAAAGTGGATTTGACAATGATATACGATATCCGCAATTTACTCTTTGACGGGGTCTGTCATCCGATTGATATGTATAAGCACGGTAGTCCCCTATTTGGAAATTACAAGTTTACTAGATAAGCTGCATTCATTTTGCACGCGACCATGGCGTTATAGCCAAAGGTGATCTGCAAATCACTGTGTGCCTACAGAGGATTGGAAAACGTAACAACTTTCTGTGTATAGAACAACGAAACAGAAACTGGTGCATGTATTATTCTCGGTCACTTTGTTAGTCATTATGATGATTTGCTCATTGCAGTTCCGGAATCTCAGCTCGAGGGACTCGAATTGATCCCAAATCAGTCGGAATGCGTGTATCACCCAAAACAAAATCTGAATACATAACTGCGATTCTGCCTAGTCTCCATTGGTAGCCAATAAGGGCTGGTATCAAGTTCGATTTTCATATTATAATCATACCTTGTATTTAGATGTTTTCATCGAAATGCCCGTATACCTGTATACGGTATGCGAATGTCAATTAAGTATATCTAAACCATAATAAATTGTAGTCGTAATCTAAGTGCCAAGAATCTCATGATTTAAATAAGTGTGAACCCCAAGACATGTCGTGATAAGGACTTTAAGACAATTGGCATCGTCATTATAAAACAAACTCCTAATTGTAAGACATGTTTTAGATTTTAGATAAATTCATGTCTATGCTGGAAACATATCTTTTTGATGATTCATGATGATGTCACTGTTACATGAATATAGTACGCATGGAAATATGTATAGGCCTATTCGTTTAAATGCATACAAACAACTTGTTAAATCCTCTTACATATTTTTTTTATTTTTAGATATGGTGCATACTTTAGAAATATAAGCAGCATGCTCTTGTTTTTGAGGCTTTGTGTACTGGTAAGAAGCATGTCGTATTCTTATAGATTATGTGAATAAGTACGTATTCAAGTACGTTTTGAATAAAACGTATCCAGACAAATGTATATCATATTTTTACCTCTTCCTTCATGCAGATGTATACTCTTACCTATAGAGGGTTTGTTTGATAGATAGTGATAGTGCTCACCTTATTGGAAAGGTAATTGGGTAAATATTTGGTTTTAGTATGTCATTCAAACACTACTATAAGTTGACTTCTACATTAACATTTCAAAACTCACAAATTACACACACACATTTCATGATTCACAGGATCCAAATTACGCCAATCCTATTAATACTTTGCAGAGTGCAACAACAGCATAAGTTTGATATACTGAGCAAACAGGCTTGCATTAGTTCGCACTATTCAAGGTTTAAAGTAGTTAAGTAAACAAATTGTACCCTGCTATGTGATGCTAAGTATATATACCTTATAGGTATAATGTTGCAAATATGTGGTGCTTATTTCATCCATAACTGCTGCAAAATTGCTTCTTTAAGGAGCCAATCAGTGTCACTGCCTGTTCCTCTAGAGACGCAATATTGCCCAGTAATCTCAAGGTGCACTTGAGGTTACTGGGCAACATTGCGCCTCTAAAGGCGTAGACAGTGACACTGACTGGCTCCTTTAAAGAAGCAATTTTGCAGCAGTCATGGATCAAATAAGCACCACATACATGTAGGTGCAACATTTTACCTATATATACGGCACAAAATTGCACCCTTAACAGAGGCTACAATCTTGGAACTTTGGGTGCTTCTTTGCACCCTCACGAAAGGTGTAAAGTTGCACCAAAAGTAGAGGCAAGAAATGGTGCAAAGTTGCGCCGAAAATTAAAGGGAGAAAGATCGCACCCTCAAGAAAGGTGCAACTCAGCACCAATTAGTGTGGGTGGAAAGATGCACCCTCAAGAAAAGGGTGAAACTTAGCACCACTTAGTGTTGGTGGAAATATGCAGCCATGGGAAGAACTTCGCACCCTCAATAAAGGGTGCAACGTTGCACCATCTATGGAGGTGCAAGTGTGGGTGCAAAATTATACCATTGCACCATGGTGCCACTTTTGCACCCATTTCTTGAGGGTGCAAGATAACACCCATAGGGAGCCACCAGTGTGACATCACTTTGCACCCTTAAAAGGTGCAAGAATGAATCATTTTTTCTTAGTGTGTATGCCGTACATAGAATAGATTTACAATAGATCTGCATAGTTCTTGTTGGTAACTGTTCACGAACCTGAAGTATTTTCCTGACAATGTGAGCAGAATTACTGGTAATATAATAGTGTCAGTGAGACTTCACATTATAGGGCCTAACCTAGCTAACACTGCGACGTTTTCTGAACGCTCTTGAAACATTCCAAGTTCGTTATCTGGACGTTTTGTCAAAACGTTTTCAGAACATCGTTTTGTGGAAGGATTCCAACGTATTTAAAACGTTTCAAATGGACGTCATAAAAACTTTTTTTTAATGTTTAAAAAAACAATTAAAAAAAAACCTTTCGGAATTTTAAAGGACCTGCAGAAAACCTTGTGGACGTAAAAGACCTCGGTAAAAATTTTTAACATATTCAAAACGTTCTATGGGCGTTCTTCGGAAGTCCAGAAAACATTTGAAAACCGTTTAGAACGTTCAAAAAAAAACCCCGTTTTTTAGAAAGTCTAAAAAGTCTTATGAGCCGTTCCAGAACGTTGGGAGAACCTTTTATATCCGTGTGGTACGTCCAGAAAACCTTTTAAGAACGTCTCACGTTTATTTTTATTGGGTATTTAATTTAAAAAAAATAAACATAGTTATGAGATCTTAAAGGTACAACCGGGGACAAATGTTCTCTAATCCTAATCCTACACACTAAGAAAAAATGGTTCACTCTTGCACCTTTTAAGGGTGCAAAGTGATGTCACACTGGTGGCTCCCTATGGATGTTATCTTGCACCCTCAAGAAATTGGTGCAAAAGTTGCACCATGGTGCAATGGTATAATTTTGCACCCTGTGGGCGCACCTTTGCACCTCCATAGAGGATGCAACATTGCACCCTTTATTGAGGGTGCGAAGTTCTTCCATTGGGTGCATATTTCCATCCACACTAAGTGGTGCTAAGTTTCACCCTTTTCTTGAGGGTGCATCTTTCCATCCACACTAATTGGTGCTGAGTTGCACCTTCCTTGAGGGTGTGATCTTTCTCCCTTTAATTTTCGGCGCAACTTTGCACCATTTCTTGCCTCTACTTTTGGTGCAACTTTACACCTTTCGTGAGGGTGCAAAGAAGCACCCAAAGTTCCAAGTTTGTAGCCTCTCTTGAGGGTGCGATTTCGTGCCATATATATAGGTATAATGTTGAACCTAAAAGTATGTGGTGCTTATTTGATCCATGACTGCTGCTACTTTATAGGAGACAATCAGTGTCACTGTCTACGCCTTTAGAGGCGCAATGTTGCCCAGTAACCTCAAGTGCATGCACCTTGAGATTACTGGGCAATATTGCGTCTCTAGAGGAACAGGCAGTGACACTGATTGGCTCCTTTAAAGAAGCACTTTTGCAGCAGTTATGGATGAAATAAGCACCACATTTTTGCATCATTATACCAATAAGGTATATACTTAGCATCACGTAACCGGGTACAAGTTGGTTACATAACTACTTTAAGCCTTGAATAGTGCGAACTAATGCAAGCCAGTTTGTTCAATATATCAAACTTATGCTGTTGTTGCACTCTGATACAAAGTAAATAGGATTGGTGTAATTTGGATCCTTTGAATAATGAAATGTGTGTGTGGAATTTGTGAGTTTTGAAATGTTAATGTAGAAGTTAACTTATAGTTGTGTTTGAATGACACACTAAAACCAAATATTTACCCAATTACCTTTCCAATAAGGTGAGCACTATCAGTATCTATCAAACAAACCCTCTAGGCAAGAGTATACATCTGCATGAAGGAAGAGGTAAAAAATATGATATACATTTGTCTTGATACGTTTTATTCAAAACGTACTTGAATACGTATTTATTCACATAATCTATAAGAATAAGATATGCTTCTTACTAGTACACAAAGCCTCAAAAACAAGAGCATGCTACTTACATTTCTAAAGTATGCACCATATCTAAAAGAAAAAATGTAAGAGGATTTAACCATTTGTTTGTATGCATTTAAACGAATAGGCCTACATATTTCCATGCGCACAATATTCATATGTGACCCTGCACCTCAAAACAAACAAAAAGTCGCCAGACATGAATTTTTGGTTAAAACCATATTCTGAAAGAGCAGAATTTAAGCTTTAAAATGATGTATGATTCAAATCAAATGGACTCTCCTAACATATCTAAATATTGGAAAGAAAGCACAAACTCAGGAGAAGTGTGAACTGAGAAAAGAGGCTCTGAAGTACAGTGTCTATTCAAGTGCTTAATCTTTACCAAACCGTGCTGGCTGTGCGATGAATGGGACAAAAAACAGGAAGTAAACCGCCAGAGTAACAACAATGAAGGGATTATCAGATTAAACTGAAATTAAGCATGCCTCATTAACACATTCTGTCCACAATTAACGCCAACTTTAAAAGCAGTAGCACTATCCTTTTAAAAGTTATTAGAGTTGAAAGTGAAGAGTGTGGACAAGGTTTCTCAGAAATGAAAAAGGGATTCTAAAGACACACCTAATCACACTACTCTACCAAAAATGTTGGAGATAAACTGCTAAAAAAAAAACACACTTTCCTGCCCGTTTTATGATACCAAATTTTAGCATAATGTAAAAGAAGACCCGCTCTTTCAGAAAATATGAAAAAGTCAAGTTCGGCTAGGTTGACCCATTTCACTTATTTTCAGTCCTCACGAAAAATCAGGGTGTGCGACTTTATGTTCGTTTTGAGGTGCACGGTCACATATAACAGTGACGTCATCATGAATCATCAAAAAGACATGAATTTATCTAAAATCTAAAACATGTCTTACAATTAGGAGTTTGTTTTATAACGACGATTTCAATTGTCTTAAAGTCCTTATCACACATGTCTTGGGGTTCACACTTATTTAAATCATGAGATTCTTGGCACTTAGACTACGACTACAATTTATTATGGTTTAGATACTTAATTGACATACGCATACCGTATACAGGTAGACGGGCATTTCGATGAAAACATCTAAATACAAGGTATGATTATAATATGAAAATCGAACTTGATACCAGCCCTTATGGGCTATATGGAGACTAGGCAGAATCGCAGTTATGTATTCAGATTTTGTTTTGGGTGATACACGCATTCCGACTGATTTGGGATCAATTCAAGTCCCTCGAGCTGAGATTCCGGAACTGCAATGAGCAAATCATCATAATGACTAACAAAGTGACTGAGAATAGTACATGCACCAGTTTCTGTTTCGTTGTTCTATACACAGAAAGTTGTTACGTTTTCCAATCATCTGTAGGCACACAGGGATTTGCAGATCACCTTTAGCTATAACGCCATGGTCGCGTGCAAAATGAATGCAGCTTATCTAACTTGTAGTTTCCGAATAAGGGACTACCGTGCTAATACATATTAATCGGATGATAGACCCCGTCAAAGATTAAATTGCGGATATCGTATACCATAGTCAGATCCACTTTTTGTTCTATACACAATTTCACTGGACTCTTATGAACCACTTAAGCATTATCAAATCATGAAGTATGAAAATAATCTTATGTTATTTCCTTGAAACGGCTGCTTTTGTATGAGCGGGAACAGTTTGGCATCACACATAACTAAATACAAGGTTTCAGGACACTTTGAACCATGTCCCTCCCCCCAAAAAAAAAACACAAACAAACAAACAAACAAACAAACAGCAACAACAACAACAACAACAACTACTACTACTACTACTACTACTACTGGAATGTTGTATACCCTAGGCCCATTAACGTATGATCTTTGACCTTTGAATACATTGCCCACATTTTTTCAACTAATAGGCATCTGGATGCAACGTTGGTATATATAAAATGAAAAATGATTTAGGAAAATACATTTAACCACTTCAGAAATAGCTATGGAACAAATTACATAATATTGACACGTTCCCTTCTTCCTAATGACGCGACAGAAAACTTTCCTCACCGAATCATTCTGTCGTTATTCACGTACAAGTCATTGGTGATTATATACCTAGTTCGATTAAAAGTATACATGGAGTCATTGCAAAAGTATCTAATGGAAAGTATGCTTCAGAACTACATCATTGTCATTTATTCTATAACGCTTATAATAGAGTAACTTGTTCCGCTATATTGCCTAACAGGTTGTAGTACTCCTACGACCTTTGTTTAGCAAATAAGGCACGAAATAAAATTTTGCGAATTTTACACGCTGTTGCCAAAGTCTCTAATCTTCTTTACAACTATTCTCAGACATGAGGTATGCTGATGCTGTATGAATTAGAAACGGAAGTTTCACAAATATTCACCATCTAACAAGGTAAAAGCGAAATGATGTCTTGCCCACATATCGAATTTGTGATTACACTGATTTTCAAATGTAAGCTCATTGACATTCACTTTTTGACTGTTGACGGAGTCGGACTTCCCCAATATCAACACTTGACAGCCACCTTTAGATGGTCTGAGGATTGAATTTGGTGGTCATATAGCTCAAAAGTGTTGAAAGTTATTAAAAGAACACCACAATACTATGTTGACAGTGCTTACCAGGTGAGATACAAAGAAAGAGCACGAAATGACATTGTAGAATTTGACAATGACCTACAATATTTGACCTTGAACGCTGGCACCCGCAAGGTGGTAGAAGTAACTTCGTCCAATCGTACATACATATGCAAAGTTTCATTTGGATACCTCAAACAGTATAAAAGGGGAATGAAACCCAATGTATCCGTGGATTGGAGCAATATCATAAGAACACATAAGTGAACATGGAAAATCGTATGATCCAGTGGAAGTTATGCATTTTTTAACGTTTCAGTGTCACTTTCATGTATTGAAACGTATATGAAGAAAATATCAAGGTAATTCCATAAAATCTGATTCTAAAGGAATAGTACAAATTGCCTCCACTTATTTGTCGTTGCCATAATGTTAAGGGTAATATTACCCCCCCCCCCCTCCCCTTCTGGAAGAAGTAAATCACGTGCTCCTTTTGTAATGCTAGAAAGGTGAAACTATGCCTATTTTCTTTACATTATCTATGATTTTCCATGGTTGACGTCAAAGATGTAACTTTCTCATCTCGTAATGGCGGCACTGAAACTCTAAATATATATGTGATAGCTCTTCAACGGATTTTCCGATATTCCTCAATTTGCCACGATCTGCTCAACTGCTAAAGTAATCTCCCTGCATTAACTTGTCCACTTGTACTTTTCGTTTCATTTCCCTTCGTGATTCAACGTTGCCATAATCGATTACAGACAGATATACGAAAGGAGGGACAACCTGAACAACATCATTTCTCTGGTGACAATTCCTTGTAAAAGTATACACCATGAAAACTTTAGGCTGGTAAACTATATCAAGACAATTATTGAACAATATTGTCAATGAAATGCCGTAGGTTTTTTTTTTCGTGATAGTTGCCTGTTCAGATCAAGCATTGCAATGTACTGCTGAAGAATTAACCGGAGGGCCAAACCCCAAAAACTCGCTTATTTAACGAGTTAGTTGCACTCTCTCTACAAACTAAGTAGACCGTGCTTATTTTCAAGTTTTTATTGTAACAAACAACATTCCACTGGTCTACCTCAAAAAATTTGTTGCGAAAGCCTCCAAATCCAAGATGGCGTCCAAGATGGCCGCCATATTTACTGAATTTGTTATTTGAATGATAGAATTCGATAGAAACATCAGATTCCAACAAATGTGATATCATATGAAAGAGAATAAAATTTTCTACAAGTTGATACCATTTTTGTGGGTTGTTGTGAAAAGTGGATTGAGATTTTAAGGAAAAAACACTAATTTTTTGATATTTTTCTGAAAAAAGGAAAAATATGAAAATGCTTGATTAAGCATAAATCAGAGAATAACTGAGGGATTATCTTGAAACGTTTCAGGAATTTATTTTGACATATGATTAATATTTGGAGAAAATAAGAGGTCAGTGCCATTTTTGGTTCAGGAGTAATAATGTCTCAAACTTGAAAACTCACTATGTAAAGCCTTCCTGAACTTGAAGCCTTGAGCCTGGGGACCACGCAAAATACTTCTTTATAAGCGAATTTTGTTTGGCAAGAGGAGTTCATATCATGTGCAAATGTACAAAACTACAATTGAAACCTTATCTACTGGTATGTTATGTGATACAATGCATATAGATCTATAGCCATAGAGTCTAGTGTTACTGTAGTTTTTAGATGATAACTATTTCTCTATTTGTGGTAGGTGTCTATACTTTACGTTAGATCTAGACTCTGTAGTCTAGTCCAGGTCTACAGAAATTACATTATCTTCTTGGATAATCGGTGTGCTCTCCCGATGTGCTCCGCTTGTAGTGGGTGCAACGCTGTCGCTTTTGCAATAGTATGTGTGTAGCTACTGTATAGTGTAGTCTGTAGCTAGTCTGTGCAGCTAGTCTGTTACTAGTGTTAGTCTGTTGGTCTGTTTGTTACTTTAATATTAGTCTGTAGTGTTGGTCTGTTACAAAAATGTGAAAGTTTTTGTTGAACTTGCTCTCATTTAATTCTTTCTTTCTACATCAATTTTGTTCTATCTTGGAACAAGTGATCCTTGGGCTTGGCCGGCCTTGGTAATACCAGGTGTGAGTTAATGAGGTCAAATGTCATCTAGGGGGTCAAAGGTCAAATGATAGGTCTGTTAGTCTGTTACAAAAATGTTAAAGTTTTTGTTGAACTTGCTCTCATTTTTTTAATTTCTGCATCAATTTTGTTC